>NW_028258137.1:6209259-6519722 GCF_053883595.1 Heterocephalus glaber
CTATACCAGAATTTCCCTCAGTTTCCTTTCTATCTGCAGTTGTCCTGAACTCTGACTGACCTTTGGATCTTGGAGCCAGTTCCTGGTTTAAAGAACCGAAACAGGAAGCTGTAGAAAATATGAGACAAACTCTGCCTTCTCTCCCCAAGTCTAGACTCCCTCCAGTGTCTGCTTGTTTGGGGATGCTCTCTAGGACCTTTGGGGAATTGTTTTAGTTATTTTTTTGGAAGGGTGGTCCACTAGAAGCTTCTTCTTTTACCACAGCCCCATGCCTACCTGGCTTCTTTCTGGCTTTCCTCTGTCTTTTGCATTTTCAACCTTAGTACAAGCTGGTACCCCTTATAGTCTATAAATGGCCCGTGAGGGCCACAGATGTAGCTCAGTGGCACTTTGCCTCCCTGGCAAGCACAAGGTCCTGAGTTCAATACTTGGTACTGGAAAAAAATTAAAATTAAAAATTAAAAATATAAATGGCCTGTTATGGTTGAGAAATGATTTAAACAGCTCTTAGAAATACATATTTTTTCTTTTGTGACTAGCAGGACAAAAAAATTTTTTTTTCCTGTCAACACACACGCACACAAACCTGTAATTCATTTTGATTGAGCCAACTCAGATTACAAGCCTGTTTGTGAAGTATTTATTTTTATTCAGGTTAAAGTCACGTAACATAAAATTCATTACTTTAACCATTTTTAAAGTGCACCATTCATTGGTGGTTTTAGGAATACACAGTCTTGTGGAACCCTCACCACTGATTCCGGCACATTTTCATCACCCCCAAAAGAAGCCTCCTGGTTCCCTACTCAGCCCCCTGCAACTCTCATCTTTCTGTCTCTACAAATTTACCAAATTCTTGGTATTTTATATAAATAGATCTATGTAATATGTGGCCTTTTGTGTCTGCCTTCTTTCACTCAGCGTAATATTTTCGAGGTTCGTCATGTTGTAGGAGGTGTCAGAATCTCATTGCTCCTCACCCCTTGGTACCACGCGTCGAACTCAGGACCTTGCGCTTGCCAGGCAGGCACGGCACCACTGAGCTACATCCCCGGCCCCCTCATTGCTTTTTATGGCTGAATAATTAATTGAGCTGTGCCACATTTTATTTATCCGTCCATCTATTGGCAGGCATTTGGGTTCCCACTTTTTGGGTTTTAAGAATAATGTGGCTGGGCCGGGGATTTAGCTCAGTGGTTCCGGAGCCTGCGCAAGGTCCCCAGTTTGATCCCCTGTACCAAGAAAAAAAAAGTAATGTGGCTGCTAGGTGTGGTGGTGCACACCTATAATCCCAGCACTGGGGAGGCTGAGACAGGAGGATTGCCATGAGTTAAGGCCAGCCTGGGCCATATAGCAAGACCATGTCCCAAAAAGCCAAAAAAACAAAAAGCAAACAAACAAAAACCCCTAAACTCAAACCACTTTTCAAATTGCAGGAAGAAGATGTCAAAAATTATAAGCAACCATCCCAGTAATGGATCTCTGTCAGGAAAGTGAGACTGATTTAGAAAATAATGAAATTCAAAGCCCAGAAGAAACTGAACTAACCTTTACTTGTGCGGGTGAAAGAAGTGAAAAGAATCACATTTACTGTCTTCTCGACATCAGTGACCTTACGCTGGAAGAGGACGCTGGAGCCAATGAGTTTGCAATTGGCACTGGCTGGGAAGAAGCCGTGAGTGTCTTCTGGACTTGGGTCTCTTTCACTTCAGTGTTTGAGGCAGACATTCCCCCCGCACCCCCAAATAGCTAATATTACCAAAAATGTCCAGTCAGTGAAATACAGGGTCTTTGGAACAGAGGTAATATCACTGATGATAATAGCAGTGTCACTGGGTATCTGTGGCCACCCAGAATGTGGGCCACTCTGTACTACGAGTTCTGTCAGGAAGGTGAGACTGATTTAGAAAATAATAAAATGTTTCTGGGGAAGGTGGCACACACCTGTAATCCCAGCACTTGGGAAGCTGAGGCAGGTGGATCGCTGTGAATTCAAGGCCAGCCTGGACCTCATAGCGAGCCCCTGTCTCAGAAAACCAAAACCAAAACAAAAGAACCTCATCAAATGTACACATCCACTCATTTACCCTCTCAGGGGTGAGAACACTGAGGCAGAAGGTGAACTAACACGCAAAGGTCACCCAGTCAGGATGTGGGTGGAGCAGGGCTTGCATCCGGGTCTCCCGGACCCGGAACCTGGGCTGCTTCCTCAGGTGCCAGGCTCCTCCAAAGGTTTCTGTCTCTGTAGTTCTCTGCAGAGCCCTGTGGGTTTATTGTTCAAGTATTCTTAGCATCAAAGAAGGAACCCTAAGTTTAAGATAGTAAGGCAACTTGGGCAAATCCAAAATTCAATGTAAGGTTCCCAGATTAAGGCACTGAAAACAAGGGTACCAGGTAACTTTGATGTTCAGATGAATAATACTTTATTTAGTATTAAATATATTGCAAATACGTGTTTTTACCTGGCAACCCTACTTTAACAGTGACCTCTTTAGCTCAGTCAGCCAAGGGAGTACAGGTGTGAGGGGCCGTGGCCATGCTTTGGGTCTGGTTCTCCCAAGGCCCTGTTCCTGCTCACTGCTGTCCCTGCAGCCTCTCCAGGAAACAGGAAACAGAGCCTAGCAGTGCAAGAAGCCCTTGGCGGTGGCATAGGAATGAACACTTTCAGTTTTATTTTAGTATATGTGCTATTAAAGTGAGCATTTGATTTTATTTTAATAATGCTAAATTCATTGTGCATCTGTAGTCAGCACATCAAAGTGGCCATTTACAAACACTGCTGTTCAGGCTGGTTTTGAACTCACTATGTAGCCCAGGCTGGCCTGGAACTCACCATGATCTTCCTGCCTTGGCCTCCTGAGTGCTAGGATTACAGACCTGTGCCACCACACCCAGCTCAATACTATTTTGCTAGCTACACTCAGGATTAACATGTGCTATCATAAATACTGATGCTCGGCTAGGCGTGGTGGATGCCTATAATCCCAGTACTCAGGAGGCAGAGGCAGGAGGATCACCGAAAGTTCAAGGCCAGCCTGAACTACAAAGTGAGACTCTGTCTCAAAAAACAAAAAAGAATACTGATGCTCAATAAGAGGTCAAAATAGGTATTAAACGGTTTTGGGGTTTTTGGTTTGGTTTGGTTTGGGTTTTGTTTCTTTGCTTTTTTGAGTTCAGGCTGGCCTTGAACAAGCTATGTAGCCCAGCTGGTCTCAAACTCAAGGTGATCCTCCTGCCTCAGCCTCCCAAGTACTGGGATTACAGATGTGCACCACTACAACCAGGTCTAAAAGCTTTTTTTAAAGATGAGTTGATTTTAAGAAAAAGATATCAGTTCACAATATCGGCAGCCCAAATGGGAACGTGGCCAAAGCTGGGACAACTAGAGCAACTCTGGCAGAGCTTCACCTGCTGGTTTATTTGCAGGTCCAAGGCTGGGGAAAGACTTCTCCCACTGCCTGCATCTGGCCCAGGAAGAAACTGAAGAAGGCTCGGGGCTGCGCCAGTGCCAGCAGCAGCTGCTTGCTCTGTGCCAGCCTCTCCCCAGGGAGCCCAGAGGCCAGGCCTCCCACCTGGCCCAGGAAGGTGGAGGCCGGGGCGGAGGTGGGCCTGGAGGGGAGTCAGGGCTCCCAGGGCCCGAACACGGCTCCCAGGGAGGCCAGCAGAATCTGCTTCCCCCACGATGTCCCTGAAGGAAAAAAAAGCCTGCGAATGAAGGAGTTCATCTGGCGCCTGGAGGACTGGGCCATCCCCGGGGTGAGGGGCGCGGCCGCTGAGCGAGCGCCCACCGCGCCCACCGTCTCCGACTCCCTGAGCTCCAAGGCCCACCTGGTTCTGCCGCCCCTGAGAGCCTCAGCCCAGAGCCGCCTGAGTAAGAACTTGTTCTGTCAGTCAGAAGAGGAGGCGCCGAGTGTGGACAAGGAAGAGGGTGTGGACGGGAAAGGGGAGCAGGAACCCTTGGAGCTGGCCGGGCACCTTCCGCTCGGTGACGCCCGGCCTGGCCCTGGCCCTGCCCCCGCGGCCCGGTCCCTGCTGGCCCACGCGGAGCGGTGCTGCCTGAGCTGGTCCCTGCTGCCTGAGAGGAGCCCCGGCTCCCTCCCCTACTTCGCCACCGTGCAGCCCCTGCAGAAGCGCGGCATGCAGAGCTACAGGGCCAAACTGAAAGCCAGGGGGCTGGGGCTGCCCAGGAACTCACAAAAGCTTGCCTTCCCAGAGGCCAGGCGCGAGAACAGGCCGCCTGTGCTGGAGACCGACGTGCTCCCCAGGTCTCTCCTGCCCGCCCTCACCGTGAGCAGAGTCGTCATCCCTGTCTCCACGCACAGAGTCCTCTGACTGTGACAATAGAGTTCCACGAGGAGCTGCCAGGCTCTGTGTCCTTTCTCTTCCTATCCTCGGTCAGCCCTATACTGTGTCCTCTCTGCATCCCATCCTTTTGTAAAGCAGTAGAACCAGAGGAGATTCATCCTCCGAGGATGGGTTTGGATTTAGTCTCTAACACACCATATTCATGGTACCGCTTCTGCAGCTCAGCCATTTGCAAACTGCAAACTGGCAATGCCAGCCAGGCCTCTGCCTGCCTTGCCTGTCCATGCCCAGCAGAGGCTCTGGGGAAGGTGACCAAGGGCCTCCCAGCTGACAGCGACTCTCTGTCTGTCCCCAGGTGGCTAAGATCAAAGTGCTGCCTGGGCTTCTGAACCAGGCAGTATCTGCTGCTGCCTCATTGGCTCTTGCAACAAAGATTGGAAACATCACTTTAGTAGAAAACTCTAGCTCTTGCCTGCTGAATGTCCTGTTGTCCAAGTGTCACTCCTTTGTATCACATCCAGGGATGTGCACCATGCACTGTCACTTTTCTGTCCTGCGTGTCACATCCTCTTGTTGCTAATCCTGTGCCTGAAAGTTTTAATCACAGTTTTACAGAATCCAGCCTGGGAGGCAGGTTAAGAATAATTAATTGTTTGGAAAAGAGAAAGAAAAAGGGGGCCGGGGATTTAGCTCAGTGGTTCCGCCACCTGCCTTGCAAGTGCGAGGTCCTGAGTTCAATCCCCAGTACCAAAAAAGAAGAAAAAGGTCACTGTGATTATCATCAGCCCACCTGCTACTTCTACCCCTTCCATGGACCTAGTACTTGTCAGCCCTCGGCCCCAGTCACTTAGGGGACAAGACTGTCACCTTTTCCTTTCTGTCCTACTTCTGCCCTCTTTTAATCCCCATGCTTATTCCTTGAAGTTGAATACAAATTAAACATTGTAAATAAGCTCTATTTTTCATGCCAAGTGATGCTATGTTGACAGATTCTCTAACAAACTGGTGACATGCATAACCCTGAAGCTCCTTCGTGATTACATAGTTTGAAAGGCCTAAGGTAGTTGGGCAACTCCGGGCTTCCCGTCTCCTACATGATGAAGAGGACTGAAAACGACTGCATGTGTAAGCATTGTTTTTCATATCTGGTCTTTGCCATATCTGTTAGCCTGGGTATTTATTTATTGTGATGTTGGGGGTCCAACCCACTGCCCCGAGCAAACTGGGCCAGTGCTGTGCCCCTGAGCTACACCTCCAGCCCTTGTTGGTTGGTTTTAAGAAAACCAGCCTAAGAATGACGGTCACACAGAGTCATTACGAGGTGATTTGCCTCCTGAAGTTGGATACTTCTTGTTTTTGTTTTTTTTTTGGTACCGGGGATCGAACCCTGGTCCTTGCACTTACGCAGCAGGCAGTGAAACAACTGAGCTAAATCCCCAGCCCAAGTTGGATACTTCTTTGTGGTTTAGAAGCAGTTTTTAGGATTCTGTTTTCTTCTCTTTCCTTGCCCAGTAAGGAAACCACCTGGATTCTGTCCAAAGAGGAAGCTCATTTCCCAGTGTTTTGGGACACAGGGTGTTGGCCCCTCAGCACAGCTCTTGTATCCTCCCCACCTAAGTCAGTCTTTTTCCCAGCCCCCTTTGTTTTATTATTATTACTATCATTATTATTATTTTGGTCTTTTGAGACAGGGTCTTACTATGTAGTTCAGGCTCGCCTTGAACGCATGGGATTACAGGTGTGCCCCTCCATTCCCGGCTTGCCTAGCCCCCTGTGAAAAGCAGCAGGGCAGTGCCTAAGTTCGTCCTGCACAAGTGCCAGAAGTGTGTGGCAGGGAGGGGGGAGACCTCACTGTCACAGCCTGCGTACTTACCTTCTGAGAAGATGATTTGAAAATACCGAGCTAAGTTACAATGGAAAACTCCTTTTAAGAAAGTCTTTTGTTCTGATAAGAGTTGCACATATTACTGGGGTTTGTGTGTATGTCTGTGTGTGTATGTGTGTGTTGCTAGAGACTGAACCGAGGGCCTCATGCCTGCTGGATAGGCACTGTACCACTGAGCTAGACTGATGCCGTGTATTTTCTTCAAATGAAAAAATAACTCCAGGGCTGGGGATTTAGCTCAGTGGTTTGGCCGCCTGCTGTGCAAGCCGCAAGGACCCGAGTTCGATCCCCGGTACCAAAAAAAAAACCAAAAAAAAAAACCAAAACAAAAAACTCCAAACATTACCCAGCATCTTTCAGGATAGTCTACTAAATGTTTATTTCCCCTTTACCTGGAGGAATCAAAAACACGCTGATCCGGCCCTCTCGCAAAACAGTGACCGAGTACAGAACGCCGCCTCTTCCAGCCTCTTCTGTCTGTTCTTCAGCCAGAACCATGCTATTTACAGAGAGCCAAGGCAGGCAAAACAATAATGAAATGACAGCAACAATCATTTCATCATGTGACTTTCAGAAAACTGAATTTGTAAAAAGGCAACAAAATAAGTCACATCATGTACAGGTCAAAGAATTCACACAAAAAGGTAGAATACTAGCTTCTGTTTAATCACTGGATTTCAGTTTTTACAAATAATCTTAGTTCAGCTGACTAAAGTTTTGGGGGAAACAGTTCTTGCACATGAACAATTACATGCTCCATTTTTCTGTAAATAACTCTATTGGCTGGATTAACAAACATTTCCACAGACACACAAAAGAATGTTTAAAGCCATAGATCACTCCATTTATATTTACAAAAAACCATAAACAAACATGCATTTCTCCTTTAGCAGGATGACTTAAATAGATATCTGAACATTAAGGCAGTGACAATTCTAAAACAATGACAATCTAAGTTAAGGCTTTATGTTTGAAACTCATATTCATAGGCAACTGCAGCACACTTATCTAATAGGTTGAATTCATCTATCTGCCCCGTGTTACTGACCCATTCATCACCAGTTCTTTTGTATCAGACGGATGGGGTAAGCATTAGTAGCAACACCATCAATTTACTTTAATGACTCATTAGTCCACTTCTTCGGTTTTGAGGATTTAGCTTCAGCAGCAAAGGCGTGTGCTACAGAAAGAACAGAGCATTTTGGGGTAAGCTTAGAGACCTCAAAAGCTGCACTGATTCTTACTTTCCTGAAAGCTAGCCAACAATTAAGAAGTCAGGACCTACTGGATACAGAGAACCAGCAAAGCATACTTGACTGTGCTCTTGGCTCAAAACACAGAACATGTTCTTGAAGCAATAGGTTTCCACCTTCTCCATTTTCTTTAAAGACTATGTTACTCTTTAAATAAAGCAACAATAAGCAGAATACCATATTTTGGATGGATCTATTGTATAACTGTTAGCCTCAAGGCACAAAATATATCCTTGACCAGTGTGTTTCCTTATTCAAGGAAAAGATGAGTGGTGGTTGGAAGGAAAAGCCACTTTAAAATACTCGTAGATTGGCCGGGGATTTAGCTCAGTGGTTCTGCCACCTGCCTTGCAAGTGCAAGGTCCTGAGTTTGATCCCTGATACCAAAAAAAAAAAAAAAAAAAAAAAATTGTAGATTGGATCCTTGTCCCATGAAGCTTAGAAGTGTGAAGTAGTGAAATCTGGGGATGGGGGCAATGTCCTTTTCTGCTCTTTTTCATTATTAGGAGGGACAACACTCAAAGGCAGCCAGTGGGCACACTGCGGATGGGAAGCAGCTCTGGAGCCCAAGCTGGCCTGCCTGGAGAGCAGGGATGGTTGTAGATGTGATAACATGAAATGTACATTTGCTCTTCCTCCTTGGGACTAATAGTCTAAGATCTTTGTGATCTCTGGAGTAAGTGTTGTGTTTGCTGTTGTTGCATGACAATGCGATCACTGGCAGCTGGCAGTCACTAGGTAGCTTCAGGGTGGACTGGGCACAAGGAAGACCCAGCACAATTAGAGGGCTGGGCTGTTTTCACTTTACTTCCTACCAGCCTTCAGGGAGGGGAAAGGCTGCAGTTAAGTTGATCACCAAGGCCAAGAATTTAAGCAACCACACGCGTGTAATGAGAACTGGGTTCCAAGAGCTTCCTACAGCTGAGCCCGGGGCGGGTGTCCCGGTGGGTGGTGCTCTTTCAGGGCATGGAAGCTCTGTCCCCTTACCACATTTCACCCCAACATCCCTTCATCTGGATCCTCTCCAACACCCCGGTGCATGTTTCCAAGTTCTGCAAGCTGCTCTAGCAAATTAATCAAACTCAAGGACAGAGTGATGGTATCTCCAATTTCCGGCTGGTTGCTAGAGATCCTGGAGGCCTGGACTGCAGGTGGGGTCAGAACTGGATGGCACTGGGGTCACCTGCAGCTGGTCACCCCTCTGCAGGACAGCTTGCTGGGTGGGGGAACCCACACCATTGGTCATGGACATCTTCTGGATGGATGTGGCTGGAGAGCAGAGAGAGGTGTTTTGCTCTTAAAGCAGGGCACATTTTGCTCTTAAAACAGCACAATTTTGTCACCGATGAAGGGGTCGGGATGCCTTGCTCTTGCTTAGAGCCTGGTGATTTACACTAAGTGCTGGCTGCTCCTTCTCTAGGCAGTAATTTCATAGCAACAACCCTTGGGTGAGGGAGGACTGTCCCCGGGATCAGCGATCGCTTGTGAGAGGGCACAGCAGTGACTTCAAGAAAACCACTGCAAAATCTACATAAAGCTGGCTGTGGTTTCCCTCCGTATTGGAATAGAGAAGAGATGGGAAGAGACGGCAAAGCAGGAGCAAGTGCAGCAGCACGTGTCTCCATCCACAGAAGCGTAGTCTGGAGCAGGTGAGGTGTGGTTTACGTGTGTCACGCTTGGCTAAAACGCCGAAGATGGGAGAAGTCTGCACCCCAACACCTGGTAAGCTTGGCTTCAGCCAAATGGCTGTGTTTGACATGGGATGGAAAGACCAGCTGTGAAAGCGCAAATGTAGGCAACATGAAAACATTTTCAGATCGACATCTTACACTTTATAATACACTCACATTTATACACAAATAGCATGTTTGTTTACAAGTACAAAAGGCAAAGAATCGCAAAGAACCTAAGCAACTGCGTCATGGACTACATTCAACAGAGTTAATACTGTCATCCCTGTTCCCCGTTTTTTTAAAGTCTGGGAGGAAATGGCAACTGCCACTCACAGTGGCCTAATCCTTTAGAAGTTGTGCAGCTCGGCACACGTCTGGGTTTCCACGGAGCTGAACTGAGACTCCATGGTGTTCCAGGCCAAATCGGCCAGCAGGAAGTCGTCCATGGCTGTCTGCGTTTCGTTGCTGGTGAAGAACAAGCTCCCCAGAGTCTCCAGGCCTGACCTGGTGGTCTGTGTTTCGGCGCTGTTCAGCTGCACCTTGCTCTCCAGAGCGGGGACACTTCGGGCGGCGCAGAGTCCTTCGGTCTGGGTCTCAGTGTCGGACGAGTCCGTACTCATGGAAAAGCTGGAGTGTTTCAGGATGCTGCCGAGGGGCAGGTGAGGGCTGCTGTCTAAAAAGAAGTTTAAATCCGTCTGGGTCTGCGTGTCGAACATCTCGAGCCCTAGGAAGTGAGCCCCGCCCCTGCACCCGTAGGGTGGGGCGGACGGATCCGCAAGAAAGAAGTCGGTCTGGGTCTCTATGTCCAGTGACTCCAGGACTGGCTCCGTGGCCATGGTGCCGAGGCCGCTCTCTTCAGTTTGAGTCTGGATGTTGGAGGCGGAGAAGAACTCTTCAATATCAAAATCGATGCTGGGGTTCTGGGTGGGGCCGGAGGGGAGCTGGGTGTCAGCCCCGGGATTGGCATCAGACAAAAGACCACGGTTGTCCAACGCCTGACCGGGCAGAGTGCTTGACAAGATGTTTTCTAAGTCGCTCAACAGATCTATGGTTTGGGTCTGGTTATCTGTCATGTTCTGTGAGGGAAGCATGCCGTTCTGCGCACTAAAGTTTAAGATGGGTGCGGATTTCTCAATATCTTCACTTAAAGCCTTAGGGTTGCTCTGAGGTAACAAACTGTGAGTGACGGTCTCTGCTACTAAACTGCTGTTTATAATATTATCTGTGGGGACGCTGTATGAGTGGACACTCTCAAAAATGTCCCCACACATCCCGGCTTGGTCCACCTGCATCCGGGTGTCCGGGGGCCCCAGCACCCTGCAGGTCTGGGTCTCCCTGGAGACCCCACCTGGCTGGAGACAGGTGTCGAGGAAAGTGTCCGTCTGAGCAGCGATGGACGACACTGCTTTAGAGCTGGGGAGCAGAGTCTGAGTGTGAACACTAATGGGAAGAGACACTTGAGAATCAAATGACAGGTCGGTTTGAGAGCAAGATGACACGGAGGAGTCAGGGCCAGGCCATGGGGCAGAGGGGACCAAGTGTGGCGAGGCACAGGTCAGATCCGTCTGCACGTTGATGGATGAAATGCCGTTTCTCTGACATGGGCTCCCTAGCTCTTGGGAAGGATTAGAAGGACTCTTTCCTAGGTTCACTTGAACACCCATACTCACTGGCTCAACACCGGGATTTATAACTTTGGAGAGAGGCAAGCTCTCCTTCAGGGAGCATGCCTCGGAATCTAGGCCGAGGATCAGAGCCCCCACCGACAGGGGCACCAGGTGCACGGCACCCGTTGCTGAGCCCTGATCGACGCCCAACACCACGGGCTGGGCTGCAGAGTCGGCTGTAGGCACAAAGACCGGCATAGGCGACAGCTGCATGACCGGAAGCTTCACCAGAGCCACCTTGGGCTTCGGTAGGAGCAGCTTCTGAGGGTATCGTGGAGGTGTGGTGACGCTCTGCTTCCTGGAGCCTCGGGAGTCCTCAAGAGAGGGCATGAGTTTTATTTCTGAAGTCTCCAGTTCCTGGGCTTCTGGCCGAGGGTTTGGTTGGCTGCTCGAGGATTCAATGGTCTTTGTGGACAACTTCTGGTTTTGCAGGTAGTTTTCCATTTTCCTTTTTTTACTAGGTGGATCCCTGAAAACAATGACAGCAATTTAAAGCACAGCATTCTTTGACCACGCTGCTTCTCATATCAGAGGTCAGACTCACCCAGATACCTCCCTTCTGGCAACCCTGGGGAGCGGGCTGTCCTTGCAGGTAGGTGTTCAGAAGGGGTGCAAACAGGGAAGGAGGAACATTTCTCTTTATAAGGCTGTAATATTAAGCATGAGGGAGCTGTTGTAACAAATCTATGCTGGACCTTTAAAATGAAGTATAGACACATGATGAAACTTACTCTTTAGCAATGTGATACGCCTCAAAAGATGCTTAGAGTTGGGATTTTCCAATGGGAATAGTAAGAGACCCTCACAGAGGGTGCACAGAAGAAAAAGAGGCAGTGCTAGAGGTGGTGGCGCAGGCCTGTCGTCTGAGCACTCAGGAAGCATAAGTAGGGGGATCACGAATTCGAGGCCAGCCTGGGCTACAGTGAGTTCAAGGCCAGCCATGGAGCACAAGGTGAGAACTTGTCTCACGGGGATGGGCGGGCAGGTGCGGGCTGGGAACACCAAACAAAAAAACAAAACAAAACAATGGGAAAGGAAGAACAAGTGGGTGAAGACTCCAGGCCCGGGCACGACTGCCGCCATTCGGGCCGCCTCTCCGAAGCTGCCCATTTCCTCCACTCCGCCTTGCTCCCCCCAGCTGCCGCCGCCTGCCCTCACCGGTGCTCCGCGGGGATCTCGTGGCCTGTGCGGTAGATGTGCGACTGCAGCGCCGTCCTACTGGCATAGGGGCAGCCGCATGTGCACTGGAAGGTCTTGCCGCAGTCCTCTGCGTGCCTCTTCAGGTCCCACTCGGTGCCATACGAGTTGCTGCACTTGCTGCATTTGTGCTTCTTCTCGGCGTGCATCTTCATGAAGTGCTGGGGAGGGCACAGGGGGCGGGACGCTGGGGAACACACCCACAAGCAGCCGCCCGCCCGCCCACAGCTCTGCTCCCTCGAGCTCCGATCCCTGCTGCTGCCCGCTAAGTACAGAGCAGGCCGGGCTTATGCCTTCTTATTTCGTCCCGGAGGAGTATATTAAGAAAAGTAAAATACCTGTTTTACGAGAGAAAACTGTGAAAATGGTCTGTCGGGGCCTCTGGGGCATCCTTCAATTGGACAACAGTAGAATTTTGGTACAGTCTTCAAGTCTTTTCTTATTGTTGGGTTTACTATGCCATCCTGCAAAAGGGGAATTACTTACAATCATTGTTTTCAGAAAACCCACAGCACAGGCTGGTGGTAGAAATAAAGGAATGACTGAAAGTGGACACAAGGATTCTCTTTAAGGCGAGGACATGTTCTGAAACCGGACTGTGACGAGGGCTGTGAGGTGGGAGACAGTGCGTGGGGAGCGACCCAGCCCAGGTCGGCTTCTGCTCCCTCATGTTTCTGCCAGGAGCTGGACATGCACGCTCCTGCCCTCAGCGGCCTCCTGCAGGGCTGTCACTGCTCAGTCACAGAGAACCCATGGGTATTACAATGTCCTTAGCAGAAGCTTCCACCCCCAAGTATAAAATGCAGACCTGCGGGTGAGGCGCACAGCTGACTGCAGAAAGGCAGGGCTAGCGACCACCCCACCACGCCCACAGTCCAGGAGAACAAGCCAGCCCTGAAGCTCAGGCAGTGGCGGCCTCTGGCTCCGCCCCTCGGCCGAGGGCATTTTCATCTCTGACGGGGGCCAGCTATGGGCACTGCCCTCACCAGCGCCTAAGCAGCTCCACTCCCGCTCTGTGGACAGCTTTCCCTGTAATAAATCTCCGCCTCCCTCACTCCTGTGTGTCCTGCTCAATCCTGCGTTTGGGATACAGAGAACTAGGGTATAGGGTGAGACAGAGACCAGCTGTCTGCTAACAGTTGTACAAGTCTATAAATCTACCAGAAAAAATCGTTAGTCACTGAAATAGGTATTTTTCACGGTGTGTGAACTGTACCTCGAGACACCTTTAAACATTTTTTTCAAAAAACCCACAAAAACAATTCTCTCTCTCTGATTTTCTGAGCCAGGGTCTCACTATGTGGTCCAGGCCGGCCTTGAATTCACAATTCTCCTTCCTCAGCTGGGATTACAGGCATGCATTGTGGCTATTTCCTTACTGAAATCACATGCAACTTTTTATTTTTGGAGTGGCTAGGAAAAGAACCCAGGGCAGGCTAGGCAAGAGCTTTACCACTCAGCTATATCCCCAGCCCCAAAACTCCTTTCTAAAAAAAAAAAAAAAAATCTTACCTCTCTCTATTCCTTTACCATTCTGCCTGAACTCGGAGCTTCTGCCCTTGCAGCCAGCTTCTGTTTGCAGGTGCAATCATATTGACAGTGATGCAGGCTCAGGATTTGGGCATCAACTCTGGTCTGTTTCTTTTTGTTTCTTTTTTGAGAAGGGGGCTTGCTAGGAGTCCAGGCTGGCCTCAAAATTGTGATCCTCCTGCCTCAGCCTCCTGAGTGCTTGGATTACAGGCGTGCGGCACCACACCTGGTTGGTCTGTTTCTGTACCTCCAAGGTTCTTAGTCTGAGTCCCTGGGAAAACCTCTGTGACCAAGCCCTGGGCCTCCTAATCAGCAGCAGTGTGATTGTCTCTGGTTTTCACACTGACCCCTGAATTAACTAGAGACCACCGACACAACTTTAAAGCAGTCTTTGGGTAGGCTCCTTGCTATAGCTGACATTTCAGAATCATGAAAATGCCCAGTATTAACAACTTTTACTATGCATCAGGCACTGACTGTCCTAAGCATTTTTAATCAAACACTCTTTTATTTTTTGGTACCAGGGATTGAACTCGGGACATTGTGTTTTCGAGGCAGACATCATCGGAACCACTGAGTTAAATCCTCAGCTCTAAGCATTTTAAATTTTATTTTATTTATCTATTTACTTATGGTTTTTTGAGACAGGGTCTCACTATGTAGTTCAGGCTGGCCTTGGACTCATTATGTACCCCAGGCTGGGCTCCAACTCAAAGCGATCCTCCTGCCTCAGCCTCCCAAGTGCTGGTATTATGGATGTGCACTATCACACCCAGCTGCATGATATTAATTCTAATAATCTTTTGTTATGTATGCAATTCTTTTAAACAGTTTCATTAAAAAATATACATATAAAAAAAGTTAATACATAATTTTGGGCAGGGGATTTAGCTCAGTGGTTCCGCCACGTGCCTCACAAGCAGAAGGACCCAAGTTCGATCTCTGCTACCCAAAAAAAAAAGTTAATAAAAAATATACATATATTTTAAGAGGCCAGGTCTTGCTACATTGCCTAGGGTGGCCCTGAATTCCTGGCTCAAGTGATCCTCCTGCTTCAGCCTTCTGTATACAAGAGTATATATGTGCACACCACCACACCTGGATGCAACTGACTTTTTGGCTGGGAGTTTTAAAATACTTGGTGAGTTGGGTTAGCCTGAGATGCCTTGTCCTGTAGCTCACAGGCTGAAGGATGCGGACTCCAGGTGGCTTTCAGTAAAGTTCTTGTCTGGCCCCTCCTAATTGGCCCTAAAGGAGGGTTGGGGGCAATGCTTCTATGGGGCCCAAAGAAATAGGTGTGCTCAGGCCTTGAGTGCTGCTGCTAGAAACTCCCTCCAGTGTCCCGCAGAGAAACGGCCACCACTGTGGGCACAGCCATCTCCTCCCACAGCAGCTGGAAGAGCCACCGACCACCCCGTCAGCTTCCTGTGGGTCTCAGAACATGTGCACCACACCAAGCCTGGTCTGCTCATTTGAGGGAAGAGGGCCGACCCGTCTCACTGTACACCTCCTTCCCACTAAGCAGCTCCGTCCTAGGCACACTGTCACATGACTACTTAAGCGCACTCCCCAACAATTCCCGTCCTCTCTAATGTTATTCAAACTTGACATGCAGAGAGTTTATGTGTTGTGGTTTCACAACAAAGAGGGGCATGTGAGGCAGAATTCCCGCTCCTCACTGTGGTGCCACCAAGGCCCTCACACAGGAACTTCTTTCTGTTCCTTTCACACTCACCCTGCTCCATCTGCATGGGGCTCTCCCTCCTCCCCTTCCGCCCACTCCAGCCACCGGGCGGGAGTGGGCGGGGGCCGAGACTCCGTACAGGCCCATGCAAGTCCACAGCTGCAGCCTCTCTGAGCCAGCTTCCCCTTTCTGTAACTCAGGATTATCTTGCAGCACAGTGCGTGGATTAGTGTGGAGCTGCCGCAGGTCACACTTGCAATGCTATCTGCTCACCGTACACACAGCTGAAGCTCCGGTCTTTCTCTAAATTCCAACACAGCACTTAATGTACCTTAAATACTGTCATTTTCTTTGTTTTTGAGGCAGGGAATGCTATGTAAATCAGGCCGGCCACGAACCTGTGGTGATCCTCCTGCCTCAGCCTAGCTGTAATTTTCTTGTATAATTTCTGCCTCTCAACAGAATTTCTTTTTTTCTTTTTTTTTTCTTTTTGGTAACAGGGATTGAACTTGGGACCTTGTGCTTGGGAGGCAGGCGGTGGAACCACTGGGCTAAATCTCCAGCCCTCAACAGAATTTCTTTAGGGCAGAAGCTAATGCACCTCTGGTAGTGTTCCTGCTTTAAGAAGAATGCAAGCTGGGTGTGATTGTGCACACCTATAATCCCAGCACTCAGGAGGGTGAGGCAAGATCATTGAGTTTGAGGCCAGCCTAAACTATACAGTGAGTTCAGGTACAGGGAGACCTTGTCTCAAAAAAAAGAAAACAGAAGAGGAAAGCAAACCACATGCTAAATACAGAGCAGTCTCAACTCTGGCATCCCAAGATCATGGACATTCTACAAACATCCATCCTGCCAGGCATGATGGCCTGTGCCTGTGACCCCAGCCCTCTGGGAGGATGAAGCAGGAGAAGCATGGGCTTAAGCACAGCATCTTGGGAACTTAGAGAGACTGTCTCTAAATAAAAAATAATAAAAGGGCTGGGGATACAGCTCAGTGAGAAGGCCCTAAATTCACTATCTAGTACCACAAAAGAAAGATTTAGAGAAACCCACACCTGGACCTGACCCCAGGTATTCTGGTGTGGTGGTCTTGGTGTGGTCAGGGATCCATATCTAGTTTTTTTTTGGTACCGGATGGAACTCAGGACCTTTCCCTCACGGGGCAGGCGTGGGTGCCACTGAGCCAAATCCTTGGGCCCATATCTGGTTTTAAAATGTTCCCAGATAACCCCAGCGAGCAGCCTCATCTAAGAGCTACAGGTGCAGCTGTTCCCCATGGGCTCTGGAACTGTACTGCGATAGCTGGAATTCTCTCTGCTGCCACTGTACTGTGACCTTGAGCAAATCAAACTCTTGGTTTCCACACCTGTGAAGTGGGTGTAACACTACCTAGTCTAGGTTGTTGTGGGGACCCAGTTATCCAGGTAAAGGGCTCAGCAGACCTTACTATGTAATGCATCACTCATGTGAGGCACTAGTTACTGGCTGTGGGGGATTTTGTTTCTTCTTCCCCTTTTTGCCAACGACTCCAATAAACTCATCTCACTGATGCTTTTCCTATTCTGTTTGTGCCGGTTGGACTCAACACTGCTTGTGCTGAGCTCTGGCAGCTGCTGACTTTAGTGACGACTGACACCACCCATCCCCGCCAACCTCATTTCATGCACAAAGTCATCTGGTGCTTTGTTTTTTTATGGGACACTTTCAATTGTAGTTTTCCTTCTCCTGTTCTCAGCAAAAGAAAAAGAACACAAGTGTGTTTGAGCAGAGAAAATGAAATGTGGGATGAACACTCCCCAAGGCTCTGAAATCCTTCCTTCGTGGAACTTTCTGCGGAGCTGTCCCCCTTCACTGGGTGGCCGGCAGCTCTCACCAGCCGCCAAGTCCCTTCCTGCGCCCGAGGGTTTCTCCTTAAATGCTGCTCTCACCTCCTGGTCTTTCCCTTCTCTGCTCCCTGTCTGAGGTCCCCAGCTCTCTGGACTATCATTAACTCCCTAACTCATTTCTCTCTCTTTTTCACACATACTTTGCCAGATTCATCTTTGGAAATTATACTTTTGCTCAAGCATTTCCAACAGCACCCCTGTCCCATCAAGTCCAGGTTGCTCTAGCCTGGGTGGTGCCAGGCTCACCTTAGAGCTCCGAAGTCCCCTTCTCTCATGACTGTGGTCCTCCTTAGGGAACTACAGGCTGAGAGTCCCTTCTCCAATGTGTTCAGGACCATGGTGTTTCAGTTCAAATGTTCAAATATTTGCACAGAATTTATCAGTCAAACATCCCCCATCAGAAAACTCCAAATCTTGGGGTCGGGGATTTAGATCAGTGGTTCCGTCACCTGCCCCACCCCACAAGCGCAAGGACCTGAGTTCGATCCCTGGTACCAAAAAAACCCGACAAAAACCCAAAAAACTCCAGATCCAAAATGCTTAAAAATCTGAAATCTTTTAAGTGTCACGTTGGTCATCAAAAAAGTTTGGATTTCAGATGCTCGACTGATAATTAAAGCTTCCCAGGCCTTTCCACAGGCAGGGAGTTACTGGTGCCTTGTGTTGCATCTGGGAGGATTCTGAACAGGCTAAATGTTCAATACCAGCTGTGGGCTTGTACTGAGTGACTCTACCCGAACGCCTGAGCCAGAATTGTTTCATGTGTGGGAAGGAGACCACTAAAAACAAATCGGACGTTAAGAACCCCTGGGTGCCATGGCAACCACCTGCCACTGCGCATGCTCCTGCTCTCTGGTCCCTAACTCCTCAGTGCCCCGTCCCGGCGGCTCACCCTGTTTTTTGGGTCTTCTTCCCATTCCTGTCCTGAGAAAATAAGTTCAACGGCAGGCTGGGAGATGAGAAATGGCAGTGGCACAACAAAACAAGGAGTGCTGCAGAAAGTGGTGTTTTGTTGAGGAGTAATATGTACTAGACTTTGGTACTGTACCTTTTGTGTGTCTAACTGCAAAAAAAAGTCCACCACAAACAACCACTTCCTGTAAGCAAGGAATGGTGGGACATGGCCGTAATTCCAGCATTCAAGGGGCTGAGTCAGGAGTATGATAGCTTGAGGCCAGCGAGACCTATGTACTGAGTTTAAAGCCAGTCTGGACTATATTTGCAGACCCTGTCTCAAACACCAAAAAATCAAAAATATTTTGTTTGTAGGAACATTTTAGTGACAGAATTTGAAAAAGATAAAACACTTTAAAAAGATGGGAGGAAATACACACACACAATGACTGAAGTTTATCCTTCTTCACAGCAGAGTAGTACTCCATTGTGTATAAATACATTTTCCTGTTGAAAGGATGTTTTGGGGCAGGGGTACCGGGGATCAAACTCGGGACCTTGTGCTTTCAAGGCAGGCACAGTGCCACTGCTACATCCTGGCCCTAAATACATTTTCCTTACCCATTCATCTGCTGATGGACACTGGGTCACTTCTAAGATTTAGCTGTTATGAACTGTGCTGCGATAGGAAAAAGGGAGACAGATCTTTTGCAAAAGGGAAGGGAACCAGGATATGGCGGGAGAGGGTAGGGAACAGGGGAGGGGATGAGAAAAGAACTAGGATGTGTTATGTACGTGGACCAACTCCCCACAAGGACTGCGATCATTATGTCCTAATAAAAAATGGGAAACAATAAAATATGGAAAAGGAGGAACACAGCTGAGGAGTGCAGGAAAGGAAAGGACTGTAAGGGCTGTTGCAAATGCTGTCTGTGCCCGGCCACCATTTCAGAAAGCCTGAGAAGGAAACCAGTTCACTGTGTCATCTTGCTGTAAAGAGAAAATCAGCAATTTTTCTACAGTATGCTCAACAGAGCAACCTGGAACCTTTCTTTTCCTTTTAAAGGGTTTCTCTGGCAAATCACTGAAAGCAAACTCCTGGACTGAATAGAATACAAAACTCTGTAAGCCATGCTCTAAAAAATAAATGCTGCTCATGCTGGCTTCGGCAGCTCATATGCTGCTCGATAAGAGGTTCTTAAGTGCTCTCTATCCCATCCCCTTTGCTGCTTTCAGATGGGAGGAACAAAAGACTCCAGCAGTCAAGACAGGCCTGTTCCTCCCATTCCTCCTCTCCTGATCACTCTGGCGTTCATTACAAGTCATGACGGCTCCCTTTTCTCCTGGATCCCCCCGCAGGCAAGGCTGAGCTGGGAGACGTCCAGGTTTCCTTACAGGACACAGAACTAAGAACCACAGAAAACCGAGGCACCCAACACTCCGCAGTTCCCAATTCAATTCCCTTGTTCTCACCCATCATCTTTCAGAAGTATTTGTTAATCATTTACATTAGGAATGGAATATTTTATTGCAGGTGGGGTGTCTTATGAAAAAAAGATTAGGATAAATCAAGAACTATACAGCAGCTAATAGAGAAAGGAATCAAAATGATCATGGCCTGGAAAATATAAAAACAACAGTCAGCTGGGCATGGCGATGAACACCTGTAATCCCAGTACTTGGGGGAGGCTGAGTTTGAGCCCAGCCTGGGCTACATAGTGAGTTCATGGTCAGCTTCAGCTACATAGCGAGACCCTGTCTAAAAAATCCAAAAAAAGTCTTCCCACCAAGACACCAGATGACCTGAGGCTGCTGGCATCCAGGTTAGAACGGCAGAAGAGGGCAGGAAAGTGAGCTCCTTTGCAAGGAAAAAATCCAGTGGTGATTCTGGGGGAGGTTTCTTCAATTCCTGCTGAGAAAGGTTGTCCTGGTGACCCAGGCAGAAATTTTCCATGAATTTCCACTGCTCGATGGTTCTATTCAGAAAGAGACCCTCAGGGTACTGTGATGTCTTTGGGTAAGAGAAAGCTGAAAAATGAATGACTGCAAATGGGAAGAATGACTCTGCACGGGTTCTAGCAAGGGAGGACACAGGCGTTCTGAAATGTACAGTCCAATGGAGGATTTGACTGTCGAAATTTGTATTTGCTCAAACATATTCCTATGTTATGTTCTAGTCTCTCGTGGATTCCCAAAATTGAGATATTTTAAAAGCATAATCAGAAATAACCTTCTTGCATACTATCAAACTAGTCCTGAAAAGTGGTATCATTATGCTAGCAGAGGCTTAATAAAGTCTTGAGACACAGAGAATTCCTAACAGCAATTCCAGAGACAGGAACAATATAAACTGCAAAGAAATGCTGGCCAGAGTGATTTCAGCCAACGCCAAGGAGGGTCCCAGCCAGACAGGCAGCTTCCTCTTGTGCCCAGAGACACATTGCCCCCCTTGGCTGTCACTGGTGAAGGGACGACGCTTAAGGTGGATCATGGCTGTTCTAAGAGTAGAGAACCAACACATTGAGCTGTACAATCCCTACAAATACATAGTTTATACACCCAAGTTAGGTTAGGGTCAAGAAAGTGAAGGATTTGGTTCAAATTTAGTATGAAAGAGGAAACAACACAATGAAGACCCTTCCCAGAGTTGCCCTTGAGTGCTGATGAAACCCAAAACTTCCTCCTGGTTCTTCTTTAGCAAACCCTTGGATGCATTTCCTGACTCATCCTCCTATGATGACGTTGTTGTACCTTGGGTTCAGCTGGTAGTGAGGGTGGAGCTCCCTTCTTGGAGAGCGAATTTATGTGTCCTCCCTACAGGCTACAAACTCAAAGTGCCTGCTGTCTGGTTACCTGAAAGTCAGCTAGAACATGCAGCAGTGGTAATCGTGTCAAATCAGACCCTGGAAAGCTGCATATCCCCAACACTGCTTTCAGTGACTTGTGCTTTCCAATCACCGTCTTGGCTGGCACTGACTCTCAGAGGTGGAAGGAAACGTCCTATTGTAATGACTGAGAAATTATGACTTGATAGGTCTGGGGTGGGGCATCTGGGTTTTTAATAAGCTTTCCAGGGAGTCACCACAGGCTGAAAATCCTTGTCCCTTTTTACTTGATGATGCAGTCGGCCAGCTCAGACCACTGTCACCTTACACAGTGGCCCTCTGGGAGAATCTCCCTCAGGCTTCATTCCTGGGCAGTTCTGATCTCAGCGACACCGGGACACTTGTAACTAGACTTGCTCGGAGCCAAACCTGAAGCTGCGTTGAACCACCGGGGAGGACCTGGGTGGGGTGGAGGACTCAGGGGCTGCATCCGGGCTTAATCCTGCTTCCCAGCCACAGAAGTGGCTCCTGTGCACCTCCGCAAGGTGCCGAGGGGCCGACGCGACACACGGTGTGGAATGCAAGAGCGGTGGCCTGTCCGACCCGGGGGCCGCTGTCAGGGCACGGTCCTCGCTGCCGGCGCGCGTGCGCCTCGCTCCTCCCCGCCCACTCGGACCCAGCGCCCACGGCCCGTGCAGGAGCGCGGCGCCTCAGCCCCGGGTGCACCCCGCGCTTTGTGAGCCAGGCCCGGCCGCGCCGCGCTCACCTGCAGGCGGTGGCTCTTGACCAGGTGCATGTTGAGCGCCGGGCTGTTGGGCAGGATCTTGCCGCAGCCGCGCACGGTGCACAGGATGTTGGTCCGCACGGCCCGCGACAGCTCACTCACCGACGGCTGGATCAGCTCCCGGGCCGGCGGCGCCGGGGCTGCGGGGTGCTGACGTGCCGCCGCGGGCCGTAGCCGGCTGCCCCTCAGCCGGGACCCCGGAGCCCCCCAAGGGCCCGAGGCGGCGGCGGCGGTTCCACTCGCGGCCGCTGGGACGGCCAGGGCGCCCGCCGCCAGAGCCGCGGGTTCCACCGCCGCCGCCTCCGAGGCCGCCATGGCTCCCGCACAGCGCCGGCCCGCACGCAGGCCCCGCCCCCGCAAGCCACTTCCGGCAGGGGGCGGGACCGCTGGGCTTATTAGCATCCGGCGCCGCGCGCCCCCTGCTGGCCGCGGAGAGTCCAAGCCAGCGGAAGCTGCGGGCTGCAGAAACTGGAGAACAGGTAAAGCGTGTTGGTCTGGTGGACCCATACTTTCCCGACCTTCTTGGAAACTTGGTCGCAGGCAACAGTTGGATGGAAGAAAAAGCAATTCGTTCAGAAGGTTTAACTCCCAAAGATTACATGCAACCCAAGGAGTCAACGGCAGGAGAGGCCATAACGTAAATTTTCCTTGTACCAGAGCCTCGGGGAGGTGCTCTCCGTTCAGTGTCTCATTTTGTCCTCAAAGTGTCGGTAGCGGGTATATATTGTAAAGTCTCCCCTCCCTGTACAGAAAAGGAAATTTAGGGTTGCAGAAATTAACTTGCCCTAGATCGAACTGTACAAGCGAAAGGATTGTTACAATTGATAGGGCCGATCCTTTTAGGGGGTCTATTATTTACCTGCTTGTATTTTCCCCCCAGGCCTGGGGATTGAACCCAGGGCTTTCACACTGAGCTACACCCCCAGCCCGTTTTTATTTTGAGATAGGATCTCACTAAGTCACCAAGGTTGGGCTTGGCATCGCAATTCTCCTGCCTCAGCCTCCCAAAGTGCTGGGATTACTGTGCTGCATGCACTATCACACCTGGCTGCCCGACTGTTTTAATTGCTGAAATTCCATTTTTGTTTGGGAAACAGTATAGTTTAGTGCATGGTCCCAAAACCTCGATGCCTAGAGACTCGGTCACCTAAACAGGCCTAGCTGGCTGAGGACTGAGTGCAATTGGAAACACACCCTGTCTGAAGGTGGCAGCTGCTGTGCATCTTTAGTATTGCTAGATTTTCTTGTGAAAACGTCCAACTTTTACTTATTAGCTGTATTAGTGTTCTATTGCTAATGAGTTATCACTAACTTAGTGTCTTGCCATAATAAATTTATCTTGCAGCTCTGCAGGTCTGAAGCCTGAAATGTCAGCTGGGCTGGTTCCTTCTGGAGGCTCTGGGAGAATCTGTCTACCTTTTCCAGCTTCGAGAGGCTGCCTGTATTCCTTGGTTGGTGGCCCTGTCTACCATCAAGATCAGTAGTGTGAGCTGAGTTTGTCCCATCAGATCACTTTTTTTTGTTTTGTTTTGTTTTGGTGGTACTGGGTATTAAACTCAGGGGCTCCCACATGCTAGACAAGTGTTCTACCAGTGAGCTTTAAAAATTATTTTAATTTTAACTTTGTTGACAGTGTCTTGTCCAGTTGCCTGGGCTGGTCTCAAATTTGTGATTTGGGCCAGAGATTTAGCTCAGTGGTTCTGCCCCCTGCCTCAAATTGGTGATTCTCCTGCCTCGACCTCCCTAGTGGCTAGAATTGGGACCCTGTGATCACACTGTGCTCATCGAGGTATTGCAGGGCAACTTCTCCCACCACCAAGACAACATATTCAGATTCCAGGGATTACCATGCAGACCTCTTTGAGAAGGAGGCATTATTTAGCCTGCTGTCTAGAGCGCAGGCTGTGGCGTCTGCCTGCCTGGTCATTACTCAAGTAAAATAAGATTGATCATGCTGCCTGTCTTATAATACTGTTATGAAGATAAGGTAATGCATATGGAATACAGCGGCACAGTGCTTGCCACATAGTAAGCACTCAGTAATCACAGGCCAGCCTTTCAATTTGTGGAGGCCTTGCTGAAGATGCAGTTCTTTTGAGTATAGAGGTCCTTGGCTGTTTACTGCTTCATCTGTTCTTCAGCTGCACCTGAAGGTGACCATAAAGTACATGATAGATAAGGGCTTGGGGAGCTTAGGTTCTCCCATTTTTCTAAGTGAGGGCCTCTGATGGGAGGGTCACCGGATGTGGCCCAAATGGTATCACTACAGGGTGTACACAGGACTTGTATTTTCTTATTCAGCTTCTAGATACACATTCCTGCCAAACACCAGGGAATTCTGTGAGGCCGCTGG
This sequence comes from Heterocephalus glaber, assembly GCF_053883595.1. Classification (NCBI taxonomy): domain Eukaryota; kingdom Metazoa; phylum Chordata; class Mammalia; order Rodentia; family Bathyergidae; genus Heterocephalus; species Heterocephalus glaber. Next base: position 6,233,199 of record NW_028258137.1, read on the forward strand.
AAATCATTCCAGGAACCTGCAGGGCCCCTGTGCAGATATCGTGTGCATGTTCAGGCACTGGGCAGAATGCCTACTGTGTACATGCACACAGACAGAGACGCCAGAAACCATGACTGCTGAAATGGAAGTCATTCTTAAGCCCTAACAGATTCAGTGCCCCACTGGGAGACAACTGAAGAATCTATGACATTTCTAAACTAGTGTAAGTCTAAAAACACATCTTTCATATAAGATGTCCTACCTATTGCAGGCTGATCAGACCCTCAGCTACCCTTTTAGGGGGAACAATGAGGAATAAAAGAAAGACAGAGACTATTTCAAGGTATAAAAGGGGAGACTGGGAGGCGACTTGCCTCTAGCAGAGACTCCAATAAAGCAACACAGTTGGCCTTTTATTAGCCAACAAGAAGTGCAGGGGGAGGGGTAGCATGTGTTTCGTGTAACCGGGACTACAGAGAATGGATGGATAAGGATTAAGTTAAGGAGCCAGATCTTCTCTACACCCAAATGCCTGTATAGTGACAACTGTCCTCAGCAGATGCTGTCTTGCCTCAAGAGTGTCACATGCCCCCAGTAGCCAGGCATGCAGCCTTCTCTATACTTCCGGTTCCCGAAACCGATCTGAGTTATGTAGCTGAGTCACCAACACAGTGTACAGACAGTATTACACTAGAGAGCATTATTTACCCCCCTTTTCTGTTATATATTCTGTATAATAGCACTCCTTTTGATTTTCATCAAAATCAACTGGTGTATCAGTTTTAAAATAGCTTTATCCATGACCACTGTTTTCCTCTCTGCTTTGGCCATTGGCAAAGTCCATGCTAGCTTTCTGATCTGCTAGCAAGTGGACAGGCACCTGTAGAAATGTAGACTCTTACATAGTAATCTTATCCCTAGCTTTATTCTGTTCTCTTCTGCACTCTTATCTGCCCAGCTTTCTTTACCTTTTAATTTTATAATTGTAACTTTTCTTTTCTTGGAGACAGAGTCTTGCTGTGTAGTCTAGGATGGTCTTGAACTCACTATATATTCCAGGCTGGCCTTGAACTTGTGGAGATCCTCCTGCCCTAGCCTCCCCAGTGCTGGGATTATAGGCATGCAGAACCATGCCTGGCTAACAATGTGGGGTTTGTTTTTTTTTGCTTGTTTTTTATTATATATACATATATATATATATATATATACACACACACAGACATATATATATATATATATATGTATATAATTTTTTTAAACAATGTGTTTTTATAACTCAAAATCTTCTCTGGAACAAGACAGGGAACAGATTTTAAAATGTTATAAAAGAACATGCTATTTAGTGATAATCACTGAAGGATTTTCATCAAAAGAAAAAGTAACTGATTTACCAGTTTTTTAATACTGTATCTTTATTATTCACAAATCAGTGTAATGTCAGTTTGCATGTCACGTGTGATAAATTAGACTATAAAAAGTGTCATATTTACAGTGAAACCAGTGTTTTATGTAAGTGAATTCATCAGATATGCAACCTCCTATAGTGTCAACTCAGTGGACTCAACCCTACCCTCTGAACTGCCTGATACCTACAAGTTCTGAGTTGGGTATAGTTTCTTGGTGCTTCTTTCTGTGACCCAAAGCTTCACAGAAAATCCTCAGAAAACAGCAACAGGAACCAGACCTCCCAGGATCATGGAGAGGCAGGAGTGGGCAAAAGGCCACCAGATAAATACCCCCAGGCTCAGCCACTGTGCCAGACGCATGGCTTCAGAGCATCCAAGCACTTGGGCTCAGTCTGGAACCACACATATATCCTGTTGTGTTTCAATGCCCACACCTGCTCTACTGATCAGAAAGGAGCGGGGAGGAAACAGCCCTCAAAATTATATGGACGTTTCTGAATTTAATATCAAGGATCAGTTTCTGAAAAGCAAGTTTACAGACAGAAGCTCTCCAGCTAGCTGTGAGCTGGAATGCATGTGCCATATAATCAAGGAGCCACTGGGTTTATAAAACCACATACATCTTACTTATCTCTAATTTTAAAATAATTCATTGCCTTGTTGGGTATGCAGGTGAGCAATGGAGAAAGTGGAGCATCTGCAATACCTGAAATTTAAAACAAAAGAAATTAAAATAATGATGGGGCAAAGATTTATTAGGCATTTAAAAATGGCCAAGATTAGAAGGTGGACCAGGAGCCTTCCCCTCATTTAGTGCAGAGGCAAATATGCTAAATTGGGCACCATGGGGTAGCGGACTGGAGAGACAGGAAAGCTCAGAGGTTATTAATAAGCAACAGAGGGCCCAATGCAGTCTGCTGTTAACCTGTCTAGCTTGTAAAATAAGCTGACCACTCACCGGCTGGAGCTAAGGATTTCAGTGCTTCCAAAAGATGTGGGCTGGAGAACTTTATCAGGCACCGTAGGGGCTCTTCCCTCTTGGCCAAGATGCCCCCATATAAGTCACCTTTGAACTTCGTTTCAAGCTGTCAACAAATACATTTATAAATGACTAGTAAATGTTATCAGTCAGAAGAGTAGAAGATAATGAAATAAGATTTGACTAAATCTTTGCATAAGGAAATACAAGGCTCAGTAGAGATGGAGACCATCTAATTCGCTAACTGCAAACAGAGGGCAACCAGCACATTAAAGTACCCAGGTGCCAGCCTGCACAGTGCCTGACACACGGGGTATGCTGAGTGTCAATGCCGCCCCCAGGTGCCCTTTACAGTCTGCATTCTTGAAGGAAAGTTAGTGCTGTCTTCTGTAATCTGTCATTTCAGGATGACAATGCCATCTTTTGAGTCACCACTGCAGTTCTTTTTACTTTCTTACCAGGGAGGATTTAAAACACATTCAGGAGTAAGGAGTGAGGAGCAATGTGAATCCCAGGCGCACATCACCCGGCTGAGTCAGTGAACTGGTGGCCAGGCTAGATTTATCAGGCCAGGTTCCCAGGTCACCTTGTGACCCCCATCTCCCTTCCCCTCCTGCCCTCCCCACTGGGCTGTGCTGATGCAAATCCAAGATCCTGGGCATTCCATCTGCAAAGATTTCAGTGTGCACTTAAATGAGACCTGAAAGGACTCTCTCCTTAATGTAATCAAATATTGGAGGTCTGCCATTCCAGTAGGTCCTGGGCCCTTAAGATTCTGTTTCAATTGTTTTAATTTCAATTTTTATTTTTATTAGTACATGTTTGTGGTACATAATGATTATATTCATCTTGGGGAGTTGGTCTATGTACATGACATATATTAATTCTTTTTACTTCCCCATTCCCTCCCCTTCAAATTTTATTTTTAAACTTAAAATGATTCTTAAAATTTAGAGACAATGTGCCGAAATATTTGGGTGATGAGTAATGTCTGCAACTAATTCAAATGCTTTAGGATAAAGAGAACAAAACAAACTGTGGCAAAATTTAACAGTTGGTGAATTAAGCAAAGAAGAAACAGATGTTCACTGTAATAGTCTTGCCAATTTTCTAAAGGTGTGAATTTTTCAAAATAGAAGAGGTATGGAAAAATTAGTAGCATATATGAATAAATGTGCACCTAGATTCAAAATAGACCCTTTCTAAGAGGTATGCAAGGGAAGTGTTGCGAATCCAGTCTTCTGTATCCCAGACCGTCGGCAGAATCAGCACAGGGGCCGGGTACTGTCCTCTCCCGACCCAACACAGCTGGGACAGAACCAAGAATTTCCACTTCTTACACATTCCAAGTGATGCTGAGTTTGGCAGTCCCAGGACTGACTACACTGAGGTCTCCTGTCCTAGATTATGGGCTGTTTAAAGGAACTCGGTGAAAACCTGCTAGTAAGAGAATCCAATTTGAAAGGTGTCAATCAACTGTTCTCACTAGAAACTAATCAAACCCAACAGGCTTTGGGCCTGAGTGAGCAGATGAACAGCAGATTTTAAGTGTGTCCTGCAGAAGCAGCTGTAGGATGCCCAAATAGACATTTGTTTGGAGGATCTGGGGGTAGGGAGGTGTTATAAGTATGAACATGGGCTCAAGATTAGGGAGAGCATGATATAAACTTCCTGTCCTTCTAATGGGAAGGGGCTTGCATGAACACCCGGAGCTCCCTACCTGGCCTTCCTGGTGGGCAGCAGCACACTTCGGGGACAAGCTACGTCTGCAGTCTATCTACACTACTAGTTTTTCTCCATGCAACGCCAATGAGGCTATGTAAGACATTATGTGTCTCATTTAGTCATTCTGCTATTCAGTAAGCAGTTATGAGTATCTACTATGTGCCAAGTACGTTCTAGGTGTGGATGTGCTGGAAGGTATAAATTACAGTTTTCCAATTTTTTTCTCAAATATACAGATCACAGCCAGTTATTTATAACAGAATTAAGATGTCAGATGAAATGAAAAGGCAAATGCAGAATTTCCAAAGGTGTCCTTGGCTAGCAGGGAAACGTATAATAATAAGGAGGCCTATTTAATTTATAAATTCACTGTATGAAACTGAAGTGATAAATGAAAAAGGAACAGCTTCTTAGACTCATTTTCCACTTAAGGCTGTTGTTCTTTTTTAAAATCGTGGATAACTTGCAGGCAACATTTCCTGCAGCACCTACCTTGTACTGTGCAAACTCTAGCTGAGGTTGAGGGCAGACCCCAAATGTTTCTTGAGTTACTCTTCGGACCCTCTCTTTTTCTATGGTGTTTTCATGAATGATCCTTGAATCCACTACAGGTGGAAGATTTCGAATGAAAAAGCTGTTAGGAATATTACTTCATCCTTAAAGAATCCTTTGTCATTCTTAACCTTTCATATTATTTGTATAACTTAAAATAACGTTTGGGTTCCTCCCCTTGATTGTTAATAATTTATTATGTACAACAGGTAGAAATTACAGGCTTATAAACGACAAAAATTAACCCAAATTGTACCCCCCAGAGATGAACACTGTTAACATTTTAGTGTATTTCTGTCTGGCTCTTTTTACAGTAAGTAAAAAAAACATGCACATATACGTGTTTTTTAACACTAGGATTATAAAACACACACAGTTCTGCATCCTGCTTTCTTTAGTTAGCACGAAATTAACAGTGGTTCCTATGCCATTGTAAAGTTATAAAAGTACTGAGTGCACAACAGCTGTACCATTTCCTTTTATTGCTTAATTGCTGCTAGCAGATATGAAAGTTTTTATTTTTTGTAAATTTATAGGGTGCCCCACCACTTTTCTGAACTACCCGATCCACATTTGTCGTTTTATACTCTATTCTCTTGGGTTTTCTAGGGGGAGACACATGCCATCTGTGAGTTGCAAAATAGTCACAACTGTGACTCTCCTAGGACCAGCAGGTGCAGCGCACTGTGAAGCTGGGCTCCACACTTGGGCAACTGATTCCACTTGTGCCTTTGCCACTTCCTGGCTGTGTGACTGTACCTGGAGTTTCCAAGCCTCCCGGAAGCTCAGGTTCCAGTGAATAGCACTCATTCATGGGGCCACTGTGCAGACTGAGGGAATAATACATATACATATCTTAGGGCAGGACTGGCACAGGAAAAGCTCAACAACTGCCAGCTAGTTCTTCTATTGTCACTGCTACTGGATGCCATTCTAGTCAATTCTAAAGGAGACCTATGCTAGCGTGGCTGTCCTCCAACAGGTATTTAATTTTCAGTTTTTCTGAAAACAGTAAATAGTTTTGGATCAGAACCTTGGTACATATGTGTTTTACTCAGTAATAGAAATTAAGAGAGGGAATGATGCATTTCCACATTTCAGTTTTTTTGAGATAGGATCTTGCTATGTAGTTCTGGCTGGCCTTGTACTCGCAGCAATTTTCCCGCCTCAGCCTCCTGAGTGCTGGGATTATAGGCATGTTGCCACCATACCTGGCCCATATTTCAGTTTTATCTTAAAACATACATACTGTTTATATCTACTCCAAGGCTTCTTTCCTGAAGAGGTGTTGTAGAGTTGTGATTTTCAAAGGTCTAGGGGAAAAAGAAAGCCAAAAAAGTGAATGTTTTCCTAATCTTAACATCTTGAAGTGTAGATATGAACTGGTTTTAGTATGTGAAAGTATACTATTTTTTCTAACAAAAAGCTTTGAGACCATATTGCAACATCACTGAGCGTTGCTCCTAGGACAGTGGTGACAGAGACTGTGGGAGTCAGGAACATGGCTCTTTTGTTTGGGGATCTCAACTTTGCTATCATAAAAATGGATCTGGTGTAAGTGGGAGTGGAAAGGCTAGAAGAAGCAAAGGCAGCACCCGCGGTGTGGGGCTTCAGCTTTACCTTCACACCCTAAAGAACTCCGAGATGCCTTTTGGAAAAATAACTTTCCTACCATAAGTCTGAATCTCTTGACCCCTCCTCCCACCTCTCTCCATTGATCCCGCTGGTTTTTTTGAGACAGGGCCTCACTATGTAGTTCAGGTTGGCTTTGAACTCACTATGGACCCCAGGCTGGCCTCACACTTGTGGCGATCCTCCTCCGTCAGCCTCTCAAATGCTGGGATAACAGGCGTGCACCACCATACCTGGTCTGAACCCAATGTTTTTATAATTGTTTGAATGTGAATTTTCCAAAAATCCAACTGTCATATTATAGTAGAATAGCGGATACCAAGATAAGGGAAGATTGGGTGATAAAAGGTGCAGGGTCGGCTAGGGGAGAAAATCATTATCTAACTTCCTAATGTTATGACTTTTTCCTTAAAGAGCAACATGCAAGCCAGGGATGGTAGTGAACGCCTGTAATCCCAGCACGCAGGAGGCTCAGACAGGAGGATCCCTGTGAACTGGAAGCCAGCCTGGGCCACACAGTGAGACCGTCTCAAACTAACCAACCAGCCAACCAACCAGTCAACTAGCCAACCAAAACAAGTACAACCGGCAGAGAGCCATCACTTCTTTCTACTTAGGGTACACACGGAACAGTAAGTGTCCACCTACAGAGTCTGAACACATGAGTGGACATTGGCCATACAGAGGAGAAGACCTGAGCCTGTAAGGACAGATCTGTTTTTGTCATTAAAGGGGAACAATACATTCAAATTGTTTTAGGAAATCAGTTGTGAGACTTAGTAAACTCATGTTTTCGCCTCTTTAATTTCAACTCTTATGTCACTGGCTTGGGAAGAAATAATTATGTTTCTCTCTTGCAAAACAGAGTAATATATTCATCTTCCAAAGATAGTGTCAGGTTGCTCTACAGAGGAAATAAATTCTCCTTGGAATAAGTGATCTGGAAACCGGGATCTATAACACAGACTCCACCGACCAGAGAGTGGTATAAATACAATCATAAAGCGACAACAGAGCAACGGTAGGAGAGTTACTTTGTTTCACGTTAACTAGATGAAAGCTTCCTCCACATCTGAAGTGGGCTTCCCACCTGCTCAGTGGCTCCAACTCCTGTCTCCAACAGGTGTCAACCAAAAGGTGGTCGCTGATTGGCTCACCTGATTGAACTGTTTAAAAACGATGGCTTTGAGAGAGTCCAGGTGGCGGCTTCTCAGGTCCATCTGCACGATCTGGTGGTGTTTGCTGGCGACTGTCAGTGCCTTAGACATGAAAATCAGCATGGCTGTTAGGGTTACTGTTGGTTTGTTTCTCATCACGTTTGTCAAAGTAAAATATAGGAGCTGGTATCAGTGAGTAGTTTTCATTTAAAAGTGAAAAGAAGTCCAAAAAAATTTAATCTTTTTTTTCTTTTTTTTTTGCTTTTTTGAGACTGTAGCCCACTATGTAGCCCAGGGCCGCCTCAAACTTGTAGCGATTCTCCTGCCTCAGCCTCCTGAGTGCTTGGATTAGAGACATGTGCCACCACACCTGGCTTCAGAAAAAATTAATCTTATGTCCTGTTGCCCAGTTTAAAAAACAACAAAGTGGCCAATGGCATTAAGATTCTCATAAATGCTGTCATTTTTAGAAAAGTGACCCAGTTTACAGTTAGGCATTATAATAAATTCAGACTTGGGAATGAACAGTGAACATGGCACTCAGGCCGCAGCTGGCTGTTATCACTGAAAACCCTAAAAGGTTTGCCATCACTGCTCTGGAGTCACCATTTGAGAATACCAGTCCTCTAATACTACAACATACCACTGTGCCAAAATACAAACATGTAGGTGGTAGGCAGATATTGAAGACAAAAGTGTTTGTTAAATGCAATTTATAGAAGCTTCTTGGCTTCGGGGAAACAATTAGAAGACTGAAACAAAATTATTTGAATAAGGTACTTACATGGAGCCCAGAGGGTAGAGGCAAGTTTGCCTTCAGACATGTGAGAGAAATGAACATTATTAGCCTTTGGCTCAGTCACCCAGCTGTAAGGGGATGAATAAGCACTGTGTATCACAGAGGAAGAGACCCCGCTTGTAAAGAAGTGTTAAAACAAAAGTGAGTAGCAGCCTTTCTACCATAAGCAACACACCCCAGGATCCTCCAGCCTGCTCGGTCCGTGACAAGGACCAGGCTTTGCCAGACACAGGTGTGAAAGATATTGATGCAGCCATGAAGAGAGCTGTGCACCTTCAGGCAAGTAAAGCGGGAGCTCGGGAGCAGGGGGAGGAGCCACTGTAGTGGCAGCAGCAGTCACTGGGCCCATTCAGGGTGGCTCACTGTGGAGAAAGATGCTGGGAGCCCTGTAATACTGAAAGAGGCAGGTTCTGGACAAAGACTACACTGTTTTAAAGATGCTAAAGCAGCCTTCTTGTGTATAGAACTTGGGGACAGTGGTTACAAATGACAATAAAGGTCATAACAGGCAGATTATACAGTCATGGAAAAGCACTGTATGTAACCATATGAAGACATTCTGTTCAGTAAAAGAAAAGCAAATCACCAACCATATATATGTACTACCCTGGCTTTTGTGATAAAACTTGTTTTGAAAAGAAATATCAAACAAATAGGGGCTGAATAACAAAGGGAATAGGGGTGAGAAGTTTTTAGACTTTTTCAAGACTTCTGCATTGGTTGCATTTTTTTTTTTTTACATTAAGCATGTATTACTTTAGATTAAAGACAATTAAGGGCCGGGGATTTAGCTCAGTGGGTCTGTCTCCTGCCTTGCAAGCGCAAGGTCCTGGGTTTGATCCCTGGTACCAAAAACAAAACAAAACAAAAAGACAATTAAGAATAGTGCCAGGGCCGGGGATTTAGCTCAGTGGTTTCACTGCCTGCTGCGCAAGCACGAGGACTCGAGTTCAGTCTCTGGTACCAAAAAAAAAAAAAGAATAGTGCCAAACTAATACCACTTGTAGATAAGTGTAATCTCTGCTCTCTTGTTTTAGGAGAACAAAAATGAAGTGTGGTGTTCTCTATCAGATGCTTATGGAGCATTTGAACCCTGCAAGACTGGTGAGGTGAGGGGTGATACAGTGTGCTAGCTGAGAGTAACTTCTTGCATACCTGACCCAGAAGGGGTACAGTGCTCTTCAGCCTGGAGGAAGAAGCGAAGGCGAACGGAGTCTGGGAATGGTACACCACGTAAGTAGGCTGGTACTGGTTGGGCTTTTTGTGCTGAGTTCCCCAGGCGATGCGAATCCAGACTGCATTCTCCTGGGCATCCCTGAAGCTCACGGTCACCTAAGAGGATTTCAGTTTCTCTGTTGGATCTCATTGTGGCACCAACTGCAGGTACTTTCTAGGAGCAACAGATGCCACTCTGATGTCGCACGCAGATTGAGACCTGGCAGTTTTGTCTCCTACTTCTAATGGCAGTGTTTTGGGAATCTTTGGGAAAATATTTTTTGATGCTTTTGTAAACACATACTGATGCCTTGCAAAGTCTTTTGGAAGAAAAAACATCTTAAAAACTTATGACCAGATATGACATCAGTATTTTTCAGTAATTTTTTGGATTTGTCCTAAACAGTGTTCCTTTACCTATATAAGAGCTTATGAAGACAATTTAACAAATGAGACAGCAGTTAAAAAAACTCTACGGCTGGGGATTTAGCTCAGTGGCATCGCACCCCCCTTGGAAGCACAAGGTCCTGAGTTCGATCCCTGCTACAAAACAAAACAAAACAAAACAAAACAAAAAAACTCTTATTTTTTTTTTGGTACTGGAGATTGAACCCAGGGCTACTACTCCTGAGCTATATCCCCAGTCCTTTTTATTTTTTGAGATAGGGTCTTGCTAAGTTGCCCAGGCTAGCGAACAATTTGTGATTCTCCCTACATAGTTCAGACTGGCCTTGAACTCGCAGCAATCCTCCTGCCTCGGCCTCCCTAGTGCTTAGATTACAGGCACTCCTGGAGGCTGTAATTCTCTTGCTTTAGCCTCTCAAGTAGCTGGGATTACAATACATGCTACCATATGTGGCTAGAGATATGGTAGGTGTTTTATGAGGGCTGATTGGCATCTAGCAGATCTACCATGCTCTGTAAGCTTAATAGTAAGATTTTTTAAATTTAATTTTTAATAAATTTTATTGTATCCCATTCCTCCCCTCAAGCCTCCTCCCCTGTATAAAAGCTTTGTTTCCATTTTTTTCCTTCTAGTAATAGTAAGATTTCTATGTAGTAATCAGCTCAAAATATCTAATCCTAACAGTTTTATACATTAGTTCAGCTAAAGACCACTTAAAGGAATGTTATATGATCGGGATCCAAAAGTTCTACTTGGTTTGCATTTCATGGATAAATATAAGCCTTTCTAAACTTGGAAACATGATTGCCAGTCGATGTAGGATTTAATAGCCTAGCTCATCAGCTTGCCCCAGAGTCAACTCCCTCGTGGGGTTCTGACTCTGGAAAGGGGAAAGTGAGCCAGGTACACTTGGCCAGTTTGCTCTTTACTTCCTCCCTCTTCGATCTCATGCCAGGAAAATAAGGCTGTTAACTGTGGCTGCTGGTGCTAGCAAGCCACCACTCTTGTTGCTAGCTGCTTTGCCAAATCCCCTTGGTGCAGTAGACCAGGGATCCTCCGCAGCCCAGTGCATGGAGGTGCAGAGCTGTCTGGCTTCCCTAGTGAGCAGCCCGGAGCTTGCCTTCTTGGAGGCTCCCTGGGCTGCTACTGGCTGGAAAGAAAGAGGTCTCATTTTGCACAGTGTCCTCGCTGCCTGTTACAAAAGCAAAAATGCCTGGAAAGTCCTGGCGCTCCAGAGCTGCACCGACTAGTGGCTGAGCTGCTGCTCACACTTGGACTGTGAATCAGAGACTCACTGAAGTGAGGTGAGATTAGAAATTCAGTTCCCGGTCACACCAGCCATGTCCCCAGTGCTCGGTGGCCGCAGGGGGTCGTTCACTGGTGCACTGGACAGGGCCAACAGAGGCCGCTTCGCCACTGCAGAGCTCTGCTGGGAAAGAGCGGCCAGCTCTAAGTGGACAGCAGAGAGGAGAGGGAGGCTTTAGAGTTTTTATTTTTATTACCTTTATTTAGTTTTAGAACTTTTAGGGTTTGTCTTTGGCATGGAGTAGGAGAGTGTGGAATATGACTGAGTTTCTACATAGCAAGACCCTGTCTCAAAACCAAAAACCAAAAAAACTACCCCAAAACAGTGCCACATGTCAACTGCACAGATGTCATTAAAGTGAATTTCATGGAAATTTGAATAAATTTAATTCTTACATTTTTTAATGCTCGGTGAAGAATTTTCTTAAATAAGCTTTTGAATTCTTCCATGTCAAAAATATCAACATCTTCATCTGTCAAAAGGTAAAGAAAAGCAGAAATGAAGGGAGCAACAATGTCTTCAACAGACAGATCTGCAAAGAACTCTGAAGCCAGGCATCTTGTGCAACCTTGGAGCAAAGATGATGAGATCACACAACTGCTGCAGTGCCTCTGGCAGGGCACCACCAGGTACATGAACAGTCACCTCATGGGGAAAGAAGTGTGGGAGAACACGTTTCTGTGGATTTTTACATTGCCCCTAAATAAAACATACAAATGTTTGATTTAAAATGGAAAACTTTACCTGGTCCTTTACTCATATGAAAAACATTCCACATTTTCTGGTGCCGATGAACTTGTATATCTGAGAAAGGAAACACTTATGACTTAGTAGTCTGTCTTAGGGCCTGAAGTAATGTGCTTATACACCTGCATTTTTAATAACATATCACCTGCTTTCCTCCCCAGTGTCTGGCATACTACCCGACTTAATGAACATGTGAATGAATGCATGAGAACCGGAAATGTACACAGGTCCACCTTTAAGGTGGGTGGAATCCAATCCCTGAAAGTGAGACTAACTCAGAGGCAGGTACTGTAAATAGAGTCAGCTGTGTCACAGTTGAGGCAAAGTGCTAATAAAGGTGGGTGTGGGTGTACTTCTGGGTCACAGAGGGATTAATATCAGATGGTAACAGTCAACTAGTAGTCTACCAGGCCTTGTTCTGAGTACTTGACGTGCACTTTGATTTAATCCTCACCACAACCTATGTGATACCATCATTACTGCACAACTCTGTCAAATGGAAACACTGGGGGACAGAGATGCCCACCTCCCTCCCCCAGGGCTCATGGAGAGGCAGCGGTGGAGCCATGAAACCAACCTGGGAAACCCGGGGCTACCTAGGGTCTGTGTTCTTTCTTAGCCCCTGCACTATGCTGCCTGCTGAACAAAAACCAGACATTCATCTTGAAAAAACGCTACACTGTAATAACACATTTTCAGAAATATGTTTTCTAATTCTATAGTAATATAAAGTCCAACAGATACTTATTTTGTGCTTAGGATGTGCCCTTTAGTGTGCTAAGAGTTTTGCAGACATTGTCTCACTGAATCCTCCAAACACTCCTATTGTTTTCTCCTTTTAGTAAGGAGTCTGAGGGTTAGTGGAGATGCAGTTTGGCAAAGGGCACAAGACAGGTAAGGACAGAGCGGGATTTGATACCAGGTCTCCTGACTCTAGACTGCACTCTTACTGTGAAACTGATCGGTTAAGTGGAAATACAGACCACCCAGACTTACAAACGATGTCTAAAAGGGCCACATCGTTGATGCTTGCGTGGTTCTCCTGAAAGAAAGGATAAGCCTTTTAGGAAACATGGTGACAGGTTTGGTGCTAGTCCCTTTCGATCAGCACGTTTTAGGACTACTTAGGACAGACTTGAGCACTCTCTCAGAACTTTACTGAAAACCCATCTCCAACCTATGGTCTCCCGTTAAGCAACAAACAGAACTTCTGCTTCCTTTCTCAGTCAGGTAATCGCAACCCTTCTCCCTGAATTTAGTCGTCTTCTGTCTCTTTTAATATTTTAGTTTTAAAAAAAATCAACTTTATTGAAGTATACTTAACACACATTAAGCTGTGTGTCCTTAAAACTTGTAATTTGTAAGTTTTGACTGATGAACGTAGTAATACCTCCGTTTGTCACAATTTTGTTCACAATTTTGTAAACTCTGCATCTGGTACCAAACAGCACCATGGCCATCTTCCCCAGAGTTGTGGGACGAATTCCGTTCGTGAACCGAGCCGCCACCGTACACCCATGAAACCATCACCGGTCAAGGCAGTGAACAGCAGCCCCCCAAATTTTCTTGTGCCTCTTTCTTACTCCCCTTCCACTCTTCTCAGCCCCTACCTCCTCCCTCCCAGCCCTTGGCTGTGAAGCAGCCCCTGATCCACTTCCTGTCATGACAGATTTGTTTTCTAGGGTTTATATGAACGTGAACATAACTTTGTGTTCTTTTTTGACTGGCTTCTTCTATTCAGTGTGATTATTTTGATACTGGACCGTATTTTTCTTTTTAAACTGCACAGCAACATTTATTGTTTCAGCCTAGACTGAATGGTACTTTTGCATCTATAAATGCTACTCCCTCTTTTCTCCTAAGTAGTACTTTATTGTATGGATATATCACAAGTTGTTTATCTGTTTGCCTGCTGAAGGATATTTGGGTTGTTTCCCGTTTGAGGCTATTTATTATGAGTCATGTGGCTGAGCACATCACTGTGCCTGTCTCTGTGTGGACAGGTTTTCATTTCTCTCAAGTAAATGCTGAGGTGTGGGATGGCTGAGTCTATGGTAGACATACATTTTAACTTCTAAAGAAACTTCCAGTTTCTTTCTAAAGTGACTTCCAAAGTGGCTGTAGCATTCTGCATTCCCAAGAGCAGTGTGACAGTTCCACGGTAAAAGGTGACATTCTTCTTCTCCCTCCGCTCATGCTCCCTAGGCCAACCATTAACAGAGTGGTTAACATAGTTAATAGAACGGTCCGTGTCCTTCCAGACTGCCACACCAGGCTTCTTAGCCCTGGCACCACTGATATTTTGGTTTGTTAGTTTTCTGTTGTGGGCGGTGGTCCTGGATGTCAACGAGCGCCCCTGACTTCTACCCAGTAGAAATGAGTAGCACCCCCACTTCCTCAGTGTGACAACCAAAACGGTCTCTAGACCTTACCATCTGTCCTGGGAGACAAAATGATCCTGGTTGAGAACACTGGACATTGCACACATGGACATTAAATGCATTATACAGTTTCTTTCTTTTTTTTTTTTTTGAGGTAAGGTCTTGCTATGCAGTTCAGGCTGGCCTTGAACTCGCTGCAATTCTCCTGCCTCAGCCTCCCAAGTGCCAGGATTATAGGCGTGTGCCACTATACCTGCCTCAGTTTCTTTCAGTGTTGTACACAAGGAATATTTTGTTATGGATGAATCAGTCATCAACACATACCTGTTTTCAACTTGTTTATTTTTATTTTTTTCAGTACCAGGGATTGAACTCAGGACCTTGCGCTTGCGAGGCAGGCACAGCACCACTGAGCTAAATCCCCATCCCTCAACTCATTTATTTTTAAAACAATGATACAGTTAATTTACTTATGTATAAACATTACACAATTATATAAATATTTATAAATTTAATTTTAGTAATATATACCTTTTTATTCTAAATTATTTTTTTGGTGTAAATTTCAGAAACAGGTTTTTTTAGGTCAAAAAGTATTTTTATTTAAAAACAAATGAGGAAAGCCAGGGATAATGGGATACATAGTGATTTTCAGGCCAGCCCAGAACATAGGGAGACCTTGTTTCAAAAGAAAAATAAGGCACATGTCTGTAATCTCATCACTCAGGAGGCTGAGGCAGGAGGATTGCTGTGAGTTTGAGGTCAGTCTGGGGTACATTGTGAGTTCAAGGCCATCCTGAACTACCTAGTGAGAGCTCATTTTAAAAAAAAAAGAAAGAAAAACAACAAATGAGGGAAAGACACCAGAATACGAGAATTCTTTGTACTCGCAACTTTTGAGTCTGAAATTTAAAAATAACAAAAAGAAGATAAATAAATCAATATATATGAAAGAAAATTTCTTTCCTCACAACTTTGCCCACATATTTGAGTGTTATTATATTTGCATTTTTGTCACAGGGGTGGTTGAAAAACACTGTTCATTATTTTAACCTGTACTGATTTTTTTTTTCTCTCAAGGTATTTTTTTTCTTAATGATTTGTAAGCATTTCTTGTAGTTAAAAAAGCCAATTAACAGGCTGGGATTTAGCTCAGTGGTTCCGCTGCCTGCCTCACAAGTGTGAGGTCCTGAGTTCGATCCCTGGTACAAAAAAAAAAAGCACCAATTAATATTAGTATCTTCACTTTCCAAACAGTTAAGGAGCTGCCTTTCGATACCTTTTGGAAAGAAAACCCCAAGTGGGTTGCCTGCTGCTCGGGGCGACCTTTTCTGATGTTGCTGGAGACGGAGTCCAGCATTCTGCACATGGCAGCGGGGGTTCCCAGTGAGCGGTGTCCCCAGCTCTCAGACTCATCATTTTGTCACTGTTACCTCACATAGCAGAAGCAAGTTGTGAACCAAAGATTCCTTTCTCTGCTTGAAGTTTAGGCTCTGCAACTGGCTTTCAGACAAAAAACCCCAGGTTTCTAAGACTGTCATCATTGTAGCCATGGGGATTTTAAAGATGGTCCTCCTGATGAACTCGGCAAGAGTCTCGTCCATCTCTCTGGCACTGGAAAAGGAGCACAACAAAGAATTTTTTGTTTGTTTGTTTGTTTTTGGTACCGGGGACTGAACTCGGGTCTTTGTGCTTGCCCAGCAGGTGGCAAAACCACTGAGCTAAATCCTGGGCCCCACAACAAAGAATTTATCAGATGGAGAACCTTAACCTAACTGAATTTTTCAGAAGATTTTCAGCCAGCATTTAATTTGGAGTTCAGACTCCAAATTTAGCCACACTGTAAAGAGTGCTTCAGCACAAAGATTTTAATTATTTTCTTTTTAAGGCATATATTTCAATGTTTTAGAATTAAAAAAAAGTCCATGCTGCTAAGGTTTGGATAGGGTCTGTCTCCCGAGGGTTCATGTGCTGGGAGTTAGGTCTCTAAGGTCATGGTACTGAAAGCAGATGGATCTGTAAGAGGTGGGGGACCAGTAGAAGGTGAATAGGTCACTGAGAAGGGATTAACGCTCTTTCAAGGGACTGGGTCAGGTCACACTGGACCAGACTGGGTCCCTCCAGAATGGATTATAAAGTGGGTTCAGCTTCTCCTGTGTGTGTGCTTGTATCTCACACATGCTGTTGCCATGGAGCTCTTGTCACATGGCCCCACAGCCAAGCATCCCTCACTAGAGGCCACCACATGTGGCCACTCGATGTTGGACTTTTCAACATTCCAACTGTGCGTTAAACAAATCTTTTATCTGTTTTTCATGAGCATGCAGTTTCAGGTTTGTTATAGGAACACAAAATGGACTGAGACAAGTGCTACCTGTCCTTTCCTGACTAGAGTACTTTGATCTTCATTCATTCACTGATTCGTGTAACCCATGACTGAGCACCTGTATACCAGGTATTTCTGGGTTTTATGAATAGTTACATCTTTGTCCAAAAAGACAAAACTCCGAGAAACATCCATTCTAGTGAGGAGAGACAACATTAAAAAAAAAGTCACAAAGTAAGTTTGTAGAGAGAAATGTACTGAGAAAAATGGAATAATGTTAGGCAGGCTGGGAGTGATGTGGGAGTGGGAGGTAGAGAATTAGGCCTCAGAGAGGTGACATCTGAGGCCATCCTTGGAGGAGAGGGAGTGAGTCACGGAGGGGAGAGATTTCCAGGCAGAGGGAAGGGCAAGTGTAAAAGCCCCGAGGCCTGGGGTCTTCAAGGAACAGGGAACAGGCAGCCTCCAGTGAGGTGGGAATAGAGACTGTGAGGTCAGAGATCACTGCAGGGATTGTTGCTTTCACTCTGAAGGTGCTGGACAGAGGTGGGAAATGCTGTCACTCAGGATTTTTTCTCTTTTGGTACCGGGGATCGAACTAAGGACCTTGTGCTTTTGAGGCTGGTGGCAGCACCACTGAGCTAAATCCCCGGCCCCAGTGTCACTTAGGTTTTTGCCAAGATCCATCTGGCTACTCTACTAAGAATGTAGCCCTAGGAGGCAAGGGCACAAGCAGGGGACATAGGAGGAGATGAACAACAACTAATAATAATAACAATATATTGAAATGAAACTGATTTAAAACTTATGAATTGTTTCTTGAATTTGCCGTGTAATATTTTAGTTGACTGTAGGCAACTAAAATGAACTGAACTACAGAAAGTGAAAATGCAAATAAGGGAGAACTACTATAATCTCTTTATCCTTTAACACATCTCCAATTAATAAAGAACCACTACCTCATTTGTCCTGACCTAAGCCTGAAGAGTCTTTGTCTACAAGATCTTTTGTCCTGAGTTAGATCCCCAATATTGAAAACAAACAAACAAATGACTGCAGGGACATAATCAAGACCATGAAAATGAAGTTTGGTTTGTTGTTTTGTCCAGATACAAAAGCATCCTATCTTACAGTCAAGGCTAAAATTTTCATCATGATCTACAAGGTCCTGTATTGTCTGGCCCTTGCTTCCCGGTCCTTGGCTTTTTGAGCTCCAGGTACACTGGCTTTTTAGTTCCTATAATATAGAATGATCCCTGTGAGATGGACCATTGCACTTGCAATTGCCCCTGCTTAGAAGGTTCTTTCTGTACATATTCACATGGATTATTTCTTGGTGTAATTCAGGTGTGTGATTAGCTTCCTGTTGCTGACAAATACCTGAAATAAGTAACTTATTTTTTTTCTTAAATTCTTTTATTGGTACATTTTAGGTATACAATGCATTTACATTTATCATTGGGTGCTTGTACCTGTACATGATCTTGGTTCTTATTTTTTCCCCATTACCTGTGCACCCTTCACCCCCTCCACCCTTCCCTATTTACATAGACTTTGTTTCCATTTTTTTCTTTTCTCATAATTTTTCCTTTCCCTTCTTTCCTTTCTCCTTCCCCTCCCACCTGCCCTACCCCTTTGGACCTTTTCTTCCTATTTCAAATTATCAATTATTCGTTTTAATCCTTAGTTACACTTTCAGTTTCTCACACTAGAGAAACTCTTCGGTATTTACACACGTGTGTCCTATTTATTTCACTTAAGAGTATCGCCTCAATGTGCATCCATTTAGCTATAAACATCTCTAGTTTCTCATTTTTTATGACTGAGTAGTACTCCATTTTATAAAAAAAACACATCTTCTTTATCCAGTTTCCAGTTGATGTGCACTTGGGCTGTTTCTAAGCTTTAGCTATTATGAACTGTGCCCGTATAAACATGGCTGTACATGTATCTCTGTGGTATGATTCTTTTAATTCTTTAGGGAAGATACCCAGCAGGGGAATAGCTGGGTCAAATGGGACCTCTAGTCCTAGTTCTTTGAGGTATCTCCATACTGATTTCCACAGTGGTTGCACCAGTCTGCACTCCCACCAACAATGGAGAAGGGTTCCTTTCTCTCCACAACGCCGCCAGCATTTGTTATTGGTTGATTTCTTGACAGCAGCCATTCTTTGTGGGGTGAGGTGGAATCTCAGTATTGTTTTCATCTGCATCTCTCGAATGATCAATGATGTTGAACATTTTTTCATGTGTTTATTTGCTGCTTTTACTTCTTTGTCTGAGAAATGTCTGTTCATTTCGGATGCCCATTTTTGAATTGGGTCTTTAAATTTGGGGGGGGGTCTAATTTTTTTCAGTTCTTTATATATTCCAGATAGTAGTCCTGAGGTACAGCTGCTAAAAATTTTTTCCCACATTGTAGGTTGTCTTTTAACTCTGTTGGTGGTTTCTCTTGCAGTGCAGAAGCTTTTTAATAAGATGAGATCCCAGTTGTTGATTCTTTGTGCTAGTTCCCGTGCTACTGAGGTTTTGTTCATAAAATTTTTTCTTATGCCAATGTCTTCAAGAGTTCTACCTAACTTATCTTCCAGCAAGTTTAGTGTTTCTGTTTTGATATTTAGATCTTTAATCCACTTTGATCTTAGTTTGGTGCATTGTGATAGATACGGGTCTAGTTTTAATCTATGGCAGGTTGAAATCCAATTTTTCCAACACCATTTATTAAATGAGGGTGGTTGGCTCCTTTGTCAAAGATGAGGTGTCTGGAGTTGTTTCTGCATCTTCCAATCTATTCCACTGATCCTCGGGTCTGTTTCTTTGCCAGTATCATGCTGTTTTTATCACAGTAGCTTTGTAGTATAGTTTCAAGTTGGGGATTGTGATACCCCCTGTCATGTCTCTGTTGCCTAGAATTGCTTTTGCTATTCTAGGTCTCTTCTGGTTCCAAATGACTTTTTGGATTGTTTTCTCTAGTTCTGTGAAGTATATTGTTGGAATTTCAATTGGCATTGCATTAAATCTATATAGCAGTTTTGGAAGTATGGCCATTTTCACTATATTGGTTCTTCCTACCCAGGAGCAAGGGATGTCTTTCCATTTTCTTGTATCCTCTTCGATCTCTTTTTTTCAGAGTGCTGTAGTTTTCAGTGTACAGGTCTTTTGCTTCCTTTGTTAGACTGATTCCTAGATATTTCATTTTTTTTGGATGCTATTGTGAAAGGAATTGCTTCCCTAATTTCTCTCTCAATGAGTCTGTTATTTGAATATAAGAAGGCTATTGTGGCTTCTCCCATTCCTGTTCCCTCTCTCCCCTCTCTGACTTTTCTTCCTCTTTCTCTCTCTTCCTGGCTTTCATGAGGTGGGCAACTTTGCTCCACCACACCTTTCTGCCATGATGATCTGCCTAACCACAGCCCAGGAACAATGGAGCCAAGCAACCATGATCTGCAACCACTGAAATAGGCTCCATGTTGTTTCTACTCTGCAATGCCTGTCTGACATCCACCCTGGTTTGGAGCCAGCAGATTATGGACTGAAACCTCTATGAACTAAGCTGTATATCTAAGCCACTGTACTGAAAGACTTTTGAACACATAATGATATTCTTTAAAATTTTAGCTCAATGAACATAATCTTCAACAAATGGTCAGATCTGGAATTACCACAAAATAGATGTTTCTTCAATCAAGAAAGCCAATTTTTTTTGGAACTTGCTGGGAATAAAGATGTCCTTTTCATTAAAAAAAACAAAAAATGAATCCTTCACACTGTACTTCCCAGTATCTGGAAGTGATGCAGTCGAATGTGCACCAAGTGAGCAGTCAACCTTCCTGACTACCCTGCTGGATGCTCTTCCCAACCACAGCTGCTCCGTGCAGCACTTGATTCATCAAATGCATTTGAACTGCTCATCAATCTGTTATTATTAAAGCAGTCAAAAGTGCTGTTACGGCCTCTTTTGTAAGTGTGTCCTTAAAAGCCAGGGCAGTATTTATGGGCCATTCTAATTCTGTAAGGCTGTGTGTGATCTTTAAATTTTTTTCTTCAATCTCTCACATTCTCTTAAATTAAGTTCAATATTTGGCAAAGACTATGCTAGTGACATTACTGGTTAGACTAACAATGGATTTAAAAGGATGAAGAAATCCAACTTTTAAAAATTAAGTAGAATAATATTAGGCACCCTCTGATTTCAGTACTGTCTACTAAATGTATCATTTTCTTTTTCTTATCACCTTCCCTGTTTCTACGTCCTACTTGCCTTTTTCCTGTAAACGATAATTTTCTTGTGCTCATCTATTTCTTTGTATTCTTTCATTTTTCTATTAAGAGTTCTGATTTTAATTCACTCACTACTTTGATTTAAAACAACACATGCAACTGGAGTATGTGTATGTAACAATGTTACTAAATGTGTCATTTATTATGGTATTTATTTAATTTATCCAAAAAGTAAGGTCATTGTCTCTCAGAGAATATTTTCATTTCTGCTATTATGCCTTGATAAAATTATTTTTATTATAACATTAGCTTTATATAATACTGTAGTTTAAATTATGCTTACTTTAACCTAGAAAGTTTTCAATAATTTTGTTCCAATTAAAGGGGAGCATTCAGCAAATGTTTTGATGTCATAGTTAAGGCCTGTCAGTGTAATGTTTAAATATTTGCTGATCCTCTCCTAGTAAGTTAAAAAAAAAAAAAAAGAAGGCTACTATTTTTTGAGTGTTGACCTTGTATCCAGGTATTCTATTGAATCTGTCAATTAAGTCTAGAAGTCTTTTGGCGGATGAAATAAGTAACTTATAAGGAGGAGAGATTTATTTTGGCTCACAGTTTCAGAGGTTTCAGTCCATGACCTTGGCCATGTTGCTTTGGGATTGTTGCAGCATGGTATATCATGGTGGGAGTGCATGGTGGAGGCAGCCTATTCATCTCAGGAAGAGTGGGAAACAGAAAGAGAAGTGGCTGGGGTCCCAATATCCCTTCAAGGGCATGCTCCCAGTGACCTCACTTCCTGTCACTAGACTTTAAACTACAAAAGGTTTCACCATCTCCCAGTAGCATCACAGGGTGGAGACCAAGCCTTAGCACATGGACTTTGGGCCACAATTTTAGATCCATACAGTAACATCAGGTATCAGTTAAATGGCTTCTCCTCAGACAGGTTTATTCAAAAGTTATTTCCTCACCTTCCACTACTTATTACCTTTCCAGATCTATCTGAAATTAACTACTGTTTTATTGTACTCATAACATTTCATTGTGCCCTGAGGCACTACAATTGTCTCATTCATAGCTAAACCTCTACAGTCTACAACAGTGTCAGGCTAGTAAATCATTAAGTCTAGCAAGCTTGGGAACCTTCCCATATGTACTTGATAAATACTCATCAAATGAATGATTAGATATTCATCCCAAGCAGCAGTCAGAAAATTACCTGGGGGGACAGGGATTTAGCTCAACAGTGCTGTGCCTGCCTGGCAAGCGCAAAGTCCTGAGTTCAATTCCCGTTCTGGGAAACAAACAAACAAAAAACAGAAACAAAAAACAAAACAAACATTAAATTACCTGGGATTAGGGTTCAATAGTCAGTGAAATATCAAACCAACACTTCCCCCATTAAGAATACTTAGGAGGATTGATGAATATTCCTGAGCCATCAAGGAAACTGGGGAAAGGGCGCATGTAAGGATCAAGATTTTTAAAGAGCACTTCATATGATTCTCAATTGTGGGTAAAGTTCACCAGAATGCCATTCTAAAGAAACCTGGTAAAAAGAGAGCACTTAGGCTTACCAGCAGCTTCAAAACCCTTTAGTAAAACTTTAACGAACTTTTCCTTTTTTTTTTTTTTTGGTACAGGGGATCGAACTCGGGTCCTCGAGCTTGCGCAGCAGGCGGCGAAACCACTGAGCTAAATCCCCGGCCCTCCTTTGTGACTATTCTTTTTTTTTTGTACTGGGGATCGAACTCTGGACCTTGCGCTTGCGAGGCAGGCGCCGGAACCACTGAGCTAAATCCCCGGCCCTGTGACTATTCTTTCTTTTTTTTCCTAGCGCTTTAGCGCTTTTAGCTTTTTACTGGTCGTACAGCAGATGCTCAAAATTCATTTGTTGAATGACCTATGACAAAGAGCTTTAAAGTAACGTTCCTGTCGACATACACTGCAGCAACAGCAATAGGGAGCATAAAGGGTGATGCGAAAGGCTGCATGAATAAAAAAGAACGGAAGCCAAAGAGAACTAAAGATCAAACCAAAACCCCTCTGTGAGAGGTAGCAGCGTCCGTCACGCAAAACCCAGCGAGGCGAGAGCACGGACGCGCGTCCTACGTAAGTCCCTGCCCCACTGCAGGCGGATGTGACGTCACGGAAGGACTCGCCAACCTCTTCCACCTCAGCCTCGGTCTCCCAGCCCCAGCCTCAGTCCTGCGCCTAGAGACATACGCTAGTAGCGCAAAAGCTGCCCCAGAGATCTGGGGTCTGACTTCTTCAAGGCTCCCATCACCTTGCAGATCAATCCCATAAAGCTAGAAGCTGTCTTACCGGCCCATATCTCCAGCCTTCTCCTCAGCAGTTGTTCCCGCCGAGGCGCCTTCAAAGGCACCAATGGCCTGCCCTGCCTGCTACAAGCTCCGCCCACCGAGCCGGACTTTAGACTGCCTCCTGGGCACAGGGGGCGACTTGGGGGCACACCAGAAGGGAAACTCACTGAGCCTCCGCTCCGTCTTCTCAAGAGAAAAGTTTTTGTAAGTAGAGGCAGCGTCTGTCACACAACCTGCCTTTTGGGTTCAATGTGCTATTTTGGCGCGGCCGATCCTGGTCGGATCGTTGTGGCTCCCCCGTAGAGCAGGAGAATGGGCCGATCCAGGGCTCGTGGCGCCTGCGCCTCCCTGGCGGGGGTGGTGGGGGGCGGGTCGAGCGCGGTGGGGTAAAGAGAGCCGTGGCGGTGGTTTCTTGCTGGACTGAGCGGCCCTTGCCTCTCGGTCAGCGGACCTGTGGGTCGCAGTTTCCGTAGCTGACTCCAGTTTCAGCTTTTCCGGTGTGGCCGAGCTTCGGTGAGTCGGGTTGTCCGGGCTGCCCTGAGAGACAGCTTCTTTCTGGGCCTCGCTGCGGGTGCGGGGAGGCAGGGGATCCCGCGTCCCTCGCGTCCCCCGCGGCGCCTGGTCCTGCCGGGCCTCGGAGGCTGGGCCCAGAGAACCGGTCCGCGTCCCCGGTGGTCCTCGGTCCCTCCCCGAGCCCTCGGGGCAGTTGGCTAGGCTGGCGGAGGTGCGTCCTGGGGTCTCCGCCCTCCGCGTTAGCAGGGAACGCGCGCGGGCGCCGGAGCTGTCCCTCACTGTTGGAACCCGCCGGCCCTCACCAGTCCTTGACCTTGAGCGGGCTCCTCCCTGCCCCCAGCCTGGGCTGCCTCGTCTGTGCAGTGGGTGGGGCCCGTCTCGTCGGGCTTGAGAAGTGAAGCCCTTACAGTGTTGGGCACGAGGACCGCCCAGAGAACTCTTACTCCTGTCATTTATCCGGCAGCTTGCTTGTAGGAAATGGGGCCTGTTAGAGCGATCTTAGCTGCTGGGATGTTGTCATCCGCAGAGATCCCCGTCCGGGTGCTTGTCGGGGGCGTAGACCTTCCAATGCCTCTTGCTGGCTTTAGAGATCCGGGCGCTGTGTTTTTCTAACAGCTGTTTTATGTAGGGGCTTGAGCAGATCCGTCGTTTAAATATATACAAGTTGGCGCTGTCAAAGGAATTCTGTTGTGAACTCTTTGTCTCTCACGTACCTACAGGCCAGTGCACTTGCTTAGCTGATTTAAAATGAGCCTCTTTCTATCCTTTTTAAAAACCATATTGAGTTATGAACTAATTCTCAAACTTTGATAAACATAATTTCAGCATTCAGCAAACACTTAGAGGGGTTTTACTACGTGCATTTTCTAAAATGCTCTCGTTAGCCTGAGCGTTTCTCTACAGGTATGGACTGATTTTTTTTTCTTTGAAATTCACATGACTTGGCAGAGTACTCAGCACCCAATAGGTACTGATGGCTGTCTGGGAAAAGCTACCAAGGAGGCCCATTCCTTGAGGAGGTATTTTGTGGAAGTCAGAGTAGTTAAGTGCTCGTTTCACAACCCTCTGAGAGCGTGTTGCTCTCAGTACCAACTTGGTATGTTCTCTACCTTAGGAGTGTGACAGCTTCGATTTGTCACTGGGTGGCTGTGATGGGTAGAAGTAGGTAGAGTGGGCAGGCCCCTGCTGTATCTGCTGTCTCTGCTGCAGTACCGTTGGTTTATAGTTTGAACAACTTGGAAAACAGTAATTTAATCCAGGGCTTTCTGAAATGTAGGCTTTTACACGATACGTTTTATTTTTTAAGATATGTTTCAAAAAACATTGTTAGCTTTTTTTCTGGAGAGCAGATTCTTTAGATTCTGAACAAGACTTTTCTGGGCTTTGCTTGTTTTTTTTTTCTTATTTATTTATTTTTGGTTTTTTGAGACAGGATCTCACTGTGCAGTTCAGACTGGCCTTGAACACACTATGTAGTTCAGGCCGGCCTCGAACTCATGGCAATCCTTCTGCCTCAGCCTCCCAGTGCTAGGATTACAGGTGTGTGCCACCACACCCGGCTTTATTTTAAAATAACATTAGGGTAGTGTAAATCTCTTTCCTGTGTTACCACACAGTAACAAAGTCTTTCTAAAGAAAAACCAAATGACATTAAAATGCAAAGTTCCCCCATGTAATTACAGATTTGCTGAAGTGTTACTAGAATGCTTATCCCTTTTTACTAGTTTTCATTTTTATTTCTAAAATTGTGCCATCTGGTGGTTGAAATCTGCTATCATAGAATACTAACTCAGAAAAGTTTTACCTGATTTGCAGTAGACTGAATGGAGTGAATAAAATAAAACTGTATTTTTTTATATCTTAACTGATGGTACTCTGCTGCTTCCATCCTCCCAGCCTAACCCAAGGAAATGTTAAAACGACTTTGTCAGGAGCATATGTTAGCCAGATATCAAAACATCTGATTTTCAAGAGTTTCATTGGACGGGTTTGGTGTTCTTGTGTGCAGACTTGAGGTGGGTGGGGCTGGCTGGGAGAGGGAGCTGTAACTGTGACAAGTTTACCCTTCTGATGATTTATCAATGCCAGTGTAAAGGTGGGGCTGAAGTTTTGAGTTTAACTATGTACTCTTCTCCAGTTTGTAAAAGATGCTTTGACTTACAATGTTAGAATAGGCTTTTCACATTGACTGCTGGTGGGACTGAAGTTTCATATTTAATTGTTTGGATGGAATTTATCCCTCTCAGTGCAACAGGCCTGAAGTCATATCACTAATGAACGCCCACTTCCCCTTTGCTTCTGCCATGCTGCTGATGTTCATCATTATTGCACTCACTACTCCTTTGAAATAGATTTCTATATTCTTTCTTTTCTTCTCCTCCCTCCCTTCCTCCCTCCTTTGGGTTTTTAAAAAATAAATGTTGGGGATTGAATCCAGGGCTTTGCACATGCTCTGCCACTGAGCTACACTCCTGTATTCTTTCCTTTTTTTCTTTCCCTTCTTTTCCTTTTGATAGCGTCTTGCTCTGTCTTTTAGGCTAGCTTTGATCTCAGTAGCCCATGTCGACCTCGAACTCCTCCTGCCTCAGCATTCCCTAGTGCTGGGATTATGGATGTGTGCTACCATCTCTGGCTTCCTTCTGTATTCTTAGTGATAGCAAATATCTGTCCTTCAAGAGTGCATTTTATTTTTGAAAGTCACTTAAAACAATTTAATTGTGAACTCAAAATATTTGAGAAGAAACTTAACATGCAGTTCAGGAATATACTCTTAACATTCTTAATTGACATGGCCGGCCTCTTGAGCAAATTTCTACAGGTGTTGAAAGCTTCACACAGTAGCCTGATTGATTGTTGGACAGCTCCATGAAGTTGACACTTGCTTTTGTAAGTTTAGTGCTTCGGTTTTCAGTCTCTCTCTCTCTTTTTTTTTTTTGGTACCGGGGATTGAACTTGGGACCTTGCACTTGTGAGGCAGGTGACAGAACCACTGAGGTAAATCTTTGGCCTCAGTTTCCAGTCTGTCCTCAGGCAGATCACAGTGTCCTTCAGCTCAGTCTTCCCTATCACATGACTGATAATTTTGGATAGTACTTTACATGTCACACTGTACATGCTCATGTATATTGTTACAAACTCCATGAGATACAGGTTAAGAACTAATGGTGAACTAATGGTGGTTTTATTTATTTATTTATTTTTGGTACTGGGGATTGAACTCCGGACCTTGTGCTTGTGAGGCTGCAACCACTGAGCTAAATCCCCAGCCTCTAATGGTGTTTTATAGAAGAGGAGACTTAGGTCTCAGATGAGTAGCCAAAGTGATATGCTTTAAGAATAATCAAGTCTGTAACTTTTTTCCCTCAAACCTATATCTCCTTTCAAATTCATCATTCTAACTAGGCTGTTTCTTGTTTTTTAAATTTTTTTCCGTTCTCCTTTTCTTTTTTAAAGTTTTTAAAAATTAAGTTTATTGGTACATTTTAGGTGTACATAATGACCACATTCATCATCGGAAATTTGTACCTGTACATGATTTATCTTGATTTTTCTTTTTTTCCAATTCCCCTCCCTTTCCTTCAACCCCTTTTCACCTCCTTATTTACAAAAGCTTTGTTTCCATTTTTCCTTTTCTCATTTTTTTTCTTTTTCCTTTCTTTCCTCCTCCCCCCTCTCTCCTTCCCCTCCCATTTGAACATTTTCTTCCTATTTCACAGTATCTGTTTACATTTTGGTCCGTATATCCACGTTTGCTTTCTCACAGAGGAGAGTCAATGCAATATTCACACATGTGTGTCCGATTTATTTCACTTAAGGGTATAATCTCAAGGGTAAATGGATGCACCTTGAGGCTGTTTCATTTTTGTACCTCCTCAGTTGTGGACTTCTCTAAGTTAGTAAATATTCCCAGGTTAATCATTGGATTTTTGTTTAAATCTAGTGTTGGACCCATTTCCATCCTGAATCCTCAGCCTACAGCAGTGTTCAAACTATCAGTGTTCTGTATGAGCTAAGTGACACATACAATTCTGTTCTTTTTTTTCAATCTAGTCATACCCTCTACTTCTTATAATACAGGGTAATACCATGGCTTCTTTGGAACTTAGGCCTAGAATTGATGCCTGATGAACTTGTAGCCAACAGAGGTTTTTGGAGAAATAGGTTTTTTTTTCTCTCTCTCTCTGATTTTATGTCATTCACAAACTGTATGAAGACATGTCTTCTATTTGGAACATGGGAAAATTCCATCAGGGTGAGAGAGTATGTTGGGTCTTAACTCTGCTACATACGATATGATGTGGGGCTTAGTTTTCCATGAAAATATGGATAATGCGTTTTTGTTTTTTTTTTTGGTACCGGGGCTCTAACTCGGGACCTTGCGCTTTCGAGACAGGCGGCTGAATCACTGAGCTAAATCCCCGGCCCAATAATGCATCTTTTGATGACAAAAAGGTAATTCTTAGAACTCAACTGAATTTAAAAAGCTATCCATTTTATATGATTGTTACATTATAAGACTTGACTGGCACATGATAGGTGTTCAACAAATTATTTTCTAGACTATCAATATCTTCTCAGGGCTTTGAAGAAATTTTTAAAAGAAGATAGAATATATATTTTTATTTTCTTTAGTTATTAAAAATACCTTAAGTTATAGTAGTGTTCTTAGAATAGGAAGACTACTGCTGGAAGGTATTGTCACTTAAATGTGTTCTGAGAGCACAGTGCCATTATTTGATAGTTATGTTTCCTTTGTGTATTACACCCAAGGGCATAGAAGTACCTCTAAGTTTGTGCCAACATTCTGGCAAAGCCAGGTGACACAGGGTGAATGAGGAGGGAGACTATATCTAGCTAACAGGTATGGTGGAAGAAAGGAAAACGATTGGTAAAATGAGGAATTTGTTAGATAAGGATGAGTATTCAGGGCTCTTGGTTAAGTAGTGTCTTCTTACCAAGAAGGGTAAGAGAAGGAAACAGTTAAACTATTTTATTGTTTGAAATAGTCACCTAGGACAAGAAATTATTTGCCAGTTAAAATCTTAAAAAGTAGAAGGGAAAACTTGGTACCCTGGCTGGATCTAAAATAGCATATATATCTGAAGTAAGCTTTTGTTGTGGAGGGAGAAAAATGTGTATGATACATATTTATGTTTGTATACAATGTGCATGTATATATTACCTCAGCAGGCAAGTGCTTTCTCAAGTATAGGTGCTTCTTGAATTCTGGTGGAATTATGTCTAGAGAAACTCATTGTTTTAAAAAAAGTGTTTAGAGAACTGTAATTATACTCTTAGGACATCCATCGACCAAGAGAGGTTTCTTCAAAACTAGTAATAAAATGGGCTAGGGATTTAGCTCAGTGGCACTGTGCCTGCCTCACAAGAGCAAAGGTCTTGAGTTTGATCCCTGGTACCAAAAAAAAAAAAAGTAGCTAAGAACTATTTTACATATAATAAATATATTCTAACTTTAGGTTAACAGGCACCATCTTGAGAGGAGAAAAGTTTTTGTAACGAATAAATTACATTCAATAAAACAAGGTGGCTACATCTGAAATATGATATATTCTTCAATGTTTTTCTTCATATAGCACCCAAACTTCCAAACTGTTTAGAAAGTCTCTCTTAAAATATAGCTCATACTTCAAGTCATAAAGATGGTCAAGGAAAAAAATCAATTGAGGACAAAACTTACAGCTTATGTTCTTAATTCCCCATTCAATAAAATATCAATTCCCAATTTATTAAAGGTAAAGGAACTGTATATATACAACCTGTTAGTGCTGAAAATCTGACATATGTATATTTAAACATCACTTGTTCTGGTAGTATTTAAAATATTGCATCTCTGATGGCAAACCTGAAAACTATCAAGCATTTCATTTCCCTAGTTTTCATACTTCCACCCCTACTGCTACCCCTTTTTATCTTTTTTTTTTGGTACTGGGGATCGAACTCAGGACCAGGTGCTTGCAAGGCAGGAGGCAGAACCAACTGAGCTAAATCCCTAGCTCACCCCTTTTTTATCTTTAACATCCATTCATCCAACATTTTGTTTGGTTTGGTTTTGTAAATACCCTCACTTATATCCCAGCACAAAAACTGACAATATACCTTGGTGAACAAGGAAACCCCAGAACAGTCTGAGCATACAGCTTTGCTCCCAAAGTATGGCACAGGCTAAATGATAAAAAACAGTCAGTGCCTCTTATTGATGCAGTCAGAAGCTCCTGAGTCCATAACTTTGAGAATTTGCTTATGTAATCCTGAAGAAGTTTCAAGAGCTTCTTCAGATAAGGGTCAGAGAAAAAGTCTTTGATTTATAATTTTTCTATTTATTTCTGCCAAGGTGACTGAAAACCCAAAAGCCTTTTCATCAGAGAGGGTTAGCATAGATGTCAATTTCCTTTTCCTGTTTCTCTGTAGAAGATGGTGATTTCTCTGAGTGTTTTGCATGTAAAAGTTTTCTGCTAATAAATATATAACCACAGGGACATGATTTACATGTAGCAGAAACCTGTTGGTTGCCCTCGGGGCAGGACTTGGTGGCCCTCTTTACTTTCTTGGCTGGAGCTGTGGACAGGCTCCTGTCTTGGGCTCCTCCCTGCCTCCACCTGCCCCAGCCCGTCCTCATCCCCTGATAAACTTACTCCCCTTTTTTTCTTTTCTGGTGCCGGGGATTGAACCCAGTACCTTGCACTTTCGAGGCAGGTGGCGGCACCACTGAGCTAAATCCCTGGCCCTGATAAACTTACTCTTAAGTTGAAAATATTGTGTATTTGAAGGTCTGGAGATGTAGCTCAGATGTAGAGGATTTGTCTAGCAAGCCTGAGGTGCCTTGCTTGATCCTCAGCACTGCAAAAAAACCTCCCAAAGAATGTAATATACCTGATCTCCTTAACAATTGTAGCTTAGCCTAACCTACCTTAAATGTACTTAGAACACCTATATTAACCTAGAGTTGAGAAAATTATCTAACACAGCCTATTTTATAGTGAAGTGTTGAATATTTCATGCCAACACAGATTGGTGTTTTGTAGATGACGGAGTGTGAAAACATAATACCCCAAAAAGTGATGGCAGTATGAGTACACTGTAGAGCAGTGGTGGTGAACCTGTAGCATGCATGCTGCAGTGGGCACATGAACCAAGTCGCCCCAGCAGCCAAGCGTTGGATAAATGTTGTTCTTTCTAAGCTAAAACCTCAGTATTCAGGTTTAATTGCAGTGATGGCACTTGATTAAATAAGTGGGTTCTGGGTTGCAGTTTGGGCACTCGTCTCTAAAAGCTTCGCCATCACTGCTATAGAGTTTGGATTGTTTCCCCTTATGATCATGTGACTGACTGGGAGTTATTGCCCAGCCCCATAAGAGAGTATCAGTATTGTACCATATATTGCTGGTTTAGGAAAGGCTCAAAATTTGGTATATAGTTTCTGAATGTGCATTGCTTTTCACTGTTGTAAAGGCATGAAATCCTGAGTTGAACCATGTAAAGTTGGAGACCCGTCTGTATTTGCTTTACCAATTAAAGAGGTCATTTTAGTGCATTCATAAGCTTGTTTTTTGAACTGTAAGGACACAAATTTGAGGGTTGGTTGATAGAAATATACAAAAAGGTCTTGTCAAATACATTTACAAAATAAAATGCTAATGACATCTTCTAGGAGGCTAAACCAGTGTACAGAAAAAATAAGTGAGGCCAAAACCAGATAAATAATACATATGTACTATATACATATGTGTGGGTACATAATATTGGGGTAATATTAATGACTGCCATTGCCGAACTATATGACACTTTGTCATATAAAAGACTGTAGTCACTGTCAGGCAAACAAAACTTGAGTCTGCAGAAGCATGCATATTTGAAGCATGTTATTTGACTACATTTTTATTATTATAAGTATTATAAATACTTAGCTGGGTGCAACATCCTGATTTGTGATTTTTAGCTATGGTGTGAGTGTTTAGTAGGTACTGAATGAAATTGATATACTAATAGATGTTGCAACCTGAAATCATGGCTGTGTTCTAAACCCTTGGAATTACTTTTTTAGACTTTTTAATTTGTTGAAAGGATGGACAGTTTGAATTTCTCAGAACTTTTTATAAAAATAGCTTTATTGAGTCATAATTTGTATACCATGAAATTCACCCATTGTAAGTGCATTCAGTGATTTTGGTAAATTTGTAGAATTGTCTAGTCACTAATCTAATTCAGTTATAGAACATTTTCATCACCCAAAGAGGTTCCTTTGTGCCCTCAGTCCTAGCAACCAATGATTTGATTTTTGTTTCTATAAATTTGCCTTTTTAGACATTGTATATAGGTGGAATCATACAATATGTAGTTTTTTGCATCTTGCTGGTTTCATTTAACATAGGGCTTTTGAGGTTCATCAGTGTTAGACCATACATCAATAGTTCGTTCCTTTTAATTGCTAAGTATTATTCCATTATATAGATAAGCCACATTTTCTTTATGCACTTATCCATTAATGGACATTTGGATGGTTTCTAGTACTTGCTGTTATGAGTAGCTATTATAAAATGTAGCTCTGAGCATACATGTCTTTGAGTAGATTTGTATTTCATTTCTCTTGGGTGAGTTCCTAGGAGAGCAGTTGCTGAGCTGTATGGTAAGTTTGTTTTTTACCCCCTAAGCAACTGCTGAATTGTTTTCCAAAGTTTCTGTACTATTTTATATCCCCAATAGCAATGCATTAAGTCCATTTTCTCCACATCCTAACCAATGCTTGGTATTGTCTGGCTTTTTGATTACAGACGTCCTTGACATAACGATGGTTCGACTTAGGATTTTTCAACTTTGCAATGATGTGAAAGCAATGCACATTCTGTAGAAACTGTTCATCGAAGTTTTGAATTTGATCTTTTCCCTGGTTGGGATATGCGGTGCAATATTCTCTCTTGATACTGGGAAGTGGCAGCCAGCTGTAGCTCCCAGTCAGCCTTGTGATCACAAGGGTAAACTTTACAGTGTACTGTTTGCCCACACTTTTTGCATATTGGGTTCTGTGTTTTTATAACCGATCATGTCTACAAAGCGCCCACCTGTGTCTCCTGATTCTGGTGAAAAGAAGAGGAGGAAGGCAATTACTCTTGAGATGAAACTGAAAATCATTGCTCAGCATGAGGGTGGCAAACCAGTAATGGTCATCTCACGTGAGTTAGGACTTTCCCAATCCACCATCTCGACCATTCTAAAGGATAAGAAGCGAATCAGTGATGCAGTGAAATCGTCGGCATCAATTAAGTCCACTGTCATCACAAAGAAAAGAGCTGGGCCAATTGATGATATGGAAAAGTTACTGGTCAAGTGGATAGAAGAGCAGATTCAGAATCGTATACCACTTAGCCTACTGATGATCCAGGCTAAGGCAAGAAGTCTTTTCAATATGCTAAAAGAGCATGCCGATCCTACGTATACACAGATGTTTACAGCAAGTCATGGATGGTTCCAACGTTTCAAAAAGCGTCATAATTTTCATACTGTTAAGGTCACGGGCGAGGCAGCAGGTGCTGATATTGAATGTGCTGAAGCTTTTAAGGAAGAGCTGCACAGTATAATTGTAGATCAGAAATATTTACCTGAACAAATATTTAACGTTGACGAAACAAGCTTGTTCTGGAAGCGTATCCCAGAGTGCACATACATTCATCAAGAGTCCAAGGCAATACCAGGATTCAGAGACCATGTAACTCTGCTTTTGGGTGGAAATGTTGTAGGGCTCAAATTAAAGCCTTTGCTAATCTACCACTCGGAGAACCCTAGAGCCTTCAAGAATGTGAGCAAACATACACTTCCTGTTCACTATCGCCATAACAAGAAAGCCTGGATGACATCGGCATTGTTTGAAGACTGGTTTTTGAACTGTTTTATTCCACAGGTAAAAGAATATTGTAAGCAAAACAACATTGCATTTAAGATTCTTCTGATTTTAGATGATGCTCCTGGGCATCCACAACATATTGGCACCATGCATCCTGATGTAAAAGTGGTCTATTTACCGCTGAACACTACCATGCTCATTCAACCAATGGACCAAGGTGCAATAGCTGCATTCAAAGCACAATACTTACGTCAGACATTTACGCAGGCTGTCAGAGCAACTGAATCTGGCCAAACACTCCTAGAGTTTTGGAAAGGGTTTAACATTCTGAATGCTATCCAGAATATTGCTGCAGCATGGGAAGAAGTCACAGAGCAGTGCATGAACTGCATTTGGAAGAAAGTTTTGAAGACATATGGGAACACATTCAAAGGCTTTAACAAAGATCACACTGTTGATGAAATAGTAGGTAATAAGATATTAGTGGTTGGAAAACAGCTAGAATTGGACATCAATGAAGAGGATATTCATGAGATTGTCAGCATTAAGGCTGAGGAGATTTCTAATGAGGAACTGATTGAATTGCAGGAAGAAAGAAGTAAGGAAGTTGAAGCAGAGGAAGAAATTGTACCCAAGCAACTAAAAAAGTTCACAACAAAAAAACTGGCAGAGGCATTTGCTACTATCAGCAGGGGCATGAGAATGTTAGAAGAAATGGATGGCAATTATGAGAGATTTGCAAGAGCCGACAGGCAGATACAGGATGCTCTTGTTTGTTATAGAGAAATATATGATGAAAAGAAAAAACAAACTGTGTGTTCAAAACTTGATAGCATCATGAAAAACACTGTGCCTGCTAAGCCATCAACAAATGTCAATGCTCCCATGCCTTCCATCAGCTATTCTCAAGTCTCCTCAGAAGGGAGGAAAATTGATAACCCAGGAGCTGTAGCATCCACATCATCCAGGAATAAATTTTAGTTCAGTGCTTCAGCATTCTTCAGGCCAAGTGTGTTTTCAGCTGTGTGCATTAATGGTGAGTACCCATACAACCATTCTTTCTCACTTTCAGTATAGTATTCCATAAAATACATGTGATAATCAGCACTTCATCATAAAATAAGCTTGTGTCTGATGATTTTGCCCAATAGTAGGCTAATATAAGTTTTCTTAGCACATTTAAGGCAGATAGGCTAGGATCTGATGTTCAGAGGATTAGGTATATTGAGTATACTTTTAACTTATATAATAGGTTCACCTGAACGTAACTCCACCATTGAAGAGCGTTTGAGTCACTATTCTGGTTGGTATGGTGATATCTCACTGTAATTTTAATTTGCATTTTCCTAAAGACTAATAGTGTTACACTGCTTTTCATTACTTATTAGCTATTCCTGTATCTTTGGTAAAATGTCAGTTCAAATCTTTTGCCGTTTTTTTTGTGTCTGTTTTACAAATTGAATTATTTGTTGTCTTACTTTCTCACTGCTAGCATTAAATACCCAACACCTACAAGTTATAGAAGGAAATGTTTATTTTAGTTCACAGCTTGTAGAGGTTTCAGTCCATAGTTGGCTGGCTTCCAGGCAGGATGGCATAGCAGAGGGGGATTGCAGAGGAGAAACGGTCCATGGCAGACAGACAGGAAGCAGCGGCACTCAAGGGAGTAGGAGGGATCTATGTATGTATGTATGTATGTATGTAGGTGTGTATGTGTGTATCTCTGCCATGCCCACAGTGACCCACCTCTTCACACCAGGCTTCACCTCCCGGCATCACACCCAGCTATAAACCCATCAGTGGACTAATCCAGTACCACACACCCATAATCCACCCATCTCCTAAAAGCCCCACCTGTGAGCACATGTGGTTGTGGGGAGACACAGGCCATGACATTTGTCTTACTGAATTGTAAGCATTCTTTGTATATTTTAAATAGAAGTCTATAATCTTTTATTATATGTGATTTGTAGATATCTTCTAGTCCAGTGGTGTCAAACCTATGACATGCATGATAAGACAAAAGATGTTAACATATGAATTGTTTTTTTCTAAACTAAAATTCCAGGTTTAATTCGGGTTTAATTGCAGTGTTGGCACTTTGTGATAAATAAGTGGGTTTGGGTTGCAGTTTGGGCAGTCGTCTAAAAGGTTCGCCATCATTGTTTTAGTCTATGCCTTTCCTGTTTTTGTTGTTATTTATATTAATCGATTTTACTTTCTAGAACAGTGTAAGGTTCATAGCAAAGTTGAGCAGAAAGTAGAGAGATTCCATACCCCCTTCTTTCATTCATGCACAACTGTCAACATTCTGACCCAGAGTGGTGCATGTATTAGAGTTGATGATATTTTTTTTTTTACAAATAATTTTATTGGTACATTTTAGGTATACAGCATAATGACATTCGTCATTGGAAATTTGCACCTTTACATAATCTCTCTTGGTTCTTATTTTTTCCCCATTTCCCTGACCTCCCTACAACCCTTCCAACCCTCCCTATTTACAAAGACTTTGTTTTCATTTTTTCATTTTCTCATATTAATTCCATTCCCATACCCCTCGTATTTTCCCTTCCCCTTTGCCCCTTTTCTTCCTATTTCACATTATCTATTATACCTTTTAGTCCTTATTTACACTTTCAGTTTCTCACACTAGAGAAAGTATTCAGTATTTACACGTGTGTCCTGTTTATTTCACTTAAGAGTATGGCCTCAACGTGCATACATTTAGCTATAAATGTCTCTACTTTCTCATTTTTTATGGCTGAGTAGTACTCCATTTTATTAAAAAAACACATTTTCTTTATCCAGTTTCCAGTTGATGGGCATTTGGGCTGTTTCCAAGTTTTAGCTATTACAAACTGTGCTGCTCTGAACATGGGTGCATATATATCACTAAAGTATAATTCTTTTAATTCTTTGAGGAAGATACCCAGCAGCTGGGTCAAATAGCTGGGTCAAATGGGACTTCCAGTCCTAGTTCTTTGAGGTAGCTGCATACTGATTTCTACAGTGGTTGCACCATCCTGCACTCCCACCAGCAGCGGAGCAGGGTTCCTCTTTCCCCACAGCCCCGCCAGCATTTGTTACTGGTTGATTTCTTGATAGCAGCTATTCTTTCTGGAGTGAGGTGGAATCTCAGCATTGTTTTCATTTGCATCTCTTGAATGATCAGTGATGTTGAACATTTTTTCATTTGTTTATTTGCTGTTTCTACTTCTTTGTCTGAGAAATGTCTGTTCATAGGAAAAGATTTTATGAACAAAACCTCAGTTGCCTGTGAACTAGCACAAATGATTCACAAGTGGGATCTCTTCTTCTTAAAAAGCTTCTGGGGCTGGGGATTTAGCTCAGTGGTTTTGCCGCCTGCTGCACAAGCTCAAGGACCTGAGTTCGATCCCCGGTACCAAAAAAAAAAAAAAAAGCTTCTGCAGAGCAAGAGAAACCAGCAACAGTGTGAAGAGACAACCCACAGCGTGGGAAAAATTTTCATCTGCTGTTCCTCAAAGGTCTACTATCTAGAATCTATAAAGAACTTAACAAAATCAGACCTCCCAAATTTAAAGACCCGATCCAAAAATGAGCATCTGAAATGAATAGTTGATGATAGTGATACATCATTATCACCCAAAATGTGACTGACTTTTCTTAATGGTGTTTTTTGTTTGTTTGTTTGTTTTTGGTACTGGGGATTGAACTCGGGACCTTGTGCTTGTGCGGCAGGCACCAGAACCACTGAGCGAAATCCCCGGCCCTAATGGTGTTTTTTAAAGTGTAAAAAAATTTTAATTTTGGTGAGATACCAGTTTTAAAGATCATGTTTTCAGTGTATTTAAGAACTCTTTGGCTAAGGTCATGACTTTTCCTGTTTCCTTCCTTCCCTTCATCCTTCCATCTTCCCTTTCTCTTTTTCCTTCTTTTTGGAATTATAGTAAAATACACATAGTGTGAAGTTTATCAAATTAACCAGTTTTAGCATTCAGTACATTGGAATTAAACACATAATATTGTGCATTCATCCCTATCTTTGATTTTTTTTTTTTGAGACAGGGTCTCATTGTATAGTTCAGGCTGATCTTGAACTTACTAGGTAGCTCAGGGTGGCCTTGGACTCGAATTGATCCTTCCAAGGGCTGGGATTACAGGTGTGTGCCACCATGCCCAGCTTTAAAAACAAATTAAAAAAAATGTTTTTGAAGTTACATTTCTCCCTCCCTCCCTCCCTCCCTCTCTCCCTCTCTCTCTCTCCCTCCCTCTCCCCTCATTTATTCTGCAGAGCTGGAGATCAAACCCAGGGCCTCACTTGTGCTAGGCAAGCCCTCTACCACTGAGCTATATCCCTAGCTCCCATCAATACTGTATCTTATAAAGCCGAAACTCTGTGCCCATTAAACAGTAACTTCGTTCTTTCCTGTCTAGCTCTTGGCAACCATCATTCTACTTTTTGTATCTATGATTTTGACTACTGTAGGTACTGTACCTCATGAGTGTCACTACAGCATTTGTCTTTTTGTGATTGGCTCATTTGATTCACTATAGTGTCTTCACGGTTATCATGTTGTAGCATATGTTAGATTTCCTTTCCTTTTTAAGGCTTAATATTATGTCGTATGTGAATACCACAGTGTGCTTATCCATTCATATCAACATGGTTTCTTGGGTTGCTTGTTTTAGCTGTTAGGAATAATGTACTATGCATGTGGGTCTGTCACTGTCTCTTCAAGACCCTGCTTTTGGTTCTTTTGGGAATTGGAATTGCTGGATCACATGGTAATTCTGCTTTTAGGTTCTGACTAATCACCATACCATTTTCCACAGTGGCTGTACCATTTTACCTTACCACCAGTAGTTCACAAGGGTTCCAATTATTCCAAATTCTAACACTTTTTTTTCTTTTTAAATAGAAGCCACCTTAATGAGCGTGAGGTAGTTCCTGTGTTTCCTTTTTTGGGAATTTTAAAAAAGATTGATGCAATTAATCCATTATTTCTTTTGGTAATCTTTCCTGACCTAGAATAGTTTTTTAAAAAAGTAATAGCTGAATAATATTATATAATATAGCACACACCTTCAAATAGTGTTTTTGCTTTGACCTTGGTTGCTACATTTCTACTTTGTGAATGAACCAATTACCTATATTTAATCTCAAGCATTTTAGCTTCCTGTTTTCAGTGTAATAGTTTTATGGATGTATCTGCTAAATTTGAAAAAACAATTGCACATCTGCTTCTTGTTTCACTTTATTGTTTAACCAGGGTTTCTCAGCCAAATGTTAAAAAGAAATCATTTGGTATTAATTCACACTTATGTGAGACTGGCTAATACTCACTTAGCCCTCTCAGAAGAATATACATTTTAAAAGAATTTATTCATTTCTCTTAATTGGTAGAATTTCCTCTGAACAAAATGAGTGGTGATCAGTTTAAGGAATATGAGGGAAATATTTGAAGCCAGGCTTAGTAATACAAGCAAGTGGCTTCTGCTTGAGCACTTATTTCCAGGATGAGCTTTCTTGAAGAGTCTGCTTTTTTACCTTCTGGATTGGCAGGTTCAATGTACACTGCTAAATTGCTGAATTACTGGATAAAGAAGCTAAAGCTCAAGTTTAATAATTTGCCTAAGGTCACACAGCTAGTTAATGGTTAACATTCTTTTCTGTTAAAGGTCATTGCAAGTTCTTACTAAAAAATGTTTTTTTAGATGGCATCCATGAATCTGTTCCTGTGCATTCAAGACATTGTTGTATTCACAGGTTGCACTGCTGTGATCTGTTACCTCCTGAAGATGCATCCTGACTTGTCTCTACACCTGCACACAGAAGAATGCAACATCTTGATTAACTTGCTTAAGGAATGTCACAAAAATGTAAGAGTTCAGAAAAATGACCATAAAGCACAAACGAAACCTAGGTTCATCACTGATGTTAAATGTTATCTTTATTAATGGAAGGGAATGACAGTGTCTTAGCGATGGGTCTGAGCTTAATAAAGATTAGCAATTGATGTATGTGGTTTTCTTTCCTCCCCAGAAACTACCTTCTTTTATGATTGGTAAAAGTCAAGCATGATTGTTAGGGAACTTTTGAAATGTAAATACTAGTTGAAATCCATGTTCTTGCAATAAAATGCTTTCCCTTTCTTAATGATAGTGTCCTAGAACAATTATGTTTAGCTCTGACTCTTCTGATCCTAATGGGATTATTTTAAGATTATCTGCTCTTTGATAGCCACCATTCTGGTGATGGTAATTAAAACATTTTATATAATTACATGGTACCTAGATTTAATTTATGATTAGCCTAATCTGATGGATTTACCTAATTGTTACTTGAGTGGAAGCAAAATTTCACAGTTAAAATAAAAATTTAAAAAGCCCATATTTGGAATTCATTTAATCAAGCTGATATTTTTATGATGTTCAGTATTTAGCTTTTTGAAAACATATTTGACTCATGGCACAGTTGTTGTAAGCATTTGTGTTTTACTTTAGCTTTTTTTCCTCCTGCATTGGGGATTGGATCCAGCATATTCATACTGAGTTACTTCTCTAGCCCTTTTAAACAGTTTTTCAATTTTAGTGCTGGATGTGTAATCTCAGCACTTGGAAGGCTGAGGCAGGAGGATTGTCTTGAGTTTGAGGCCAACGTGGGCTACCTAGTGAGTTCAAAGCTTGCCTAAGCTACATAGCGAAGCCCTATTTCAAAAAAAAAAAAAAAAAAGCAAAAACAAACAAAACATTAAAAATTTTTTGGGGGGGACAGGGTCTTGCTAAGTTGCCCAGACTGGGCTCAGACTTTCCATTCTCCTCTACTTCTGCTTCCCAGAGTGCTGGCTTAACAGTCATGCACTGTCATGCCCAGCTACTGTCGCTTTGCGTGGTACATTAGTTATTTTCCTCATGATACTCAAAATGTGGATATATAAACTTTAATAATAGTAAGTTCCAATTAAATGAGTAAGATTCTGATACCAAGAGTAACATAAATAATACTTATAACCTGAAGTCAGATGTTTTTATTGGTTAGAGAATGTTGTTAGAAAGTTGTTCATGGGCCGGGGATTTAGCTCAGTGGTTCTGGTGCCTGCCTCACAAGCGCAAGGTCCCAAGTTTGATCCCTGGTACAAAAAAAAAAAAAAAGAAAGTTCTTCATAAGAATGGACAGCTTTTTGACAACTTTGTATTTTAGACAGACTCTTCATCATACATTTAGATCGAGTTGAGAGTTGTTCCACACTCTCCCTTTACTGACTCAACTGAGCAATGAACCAGACCATGTAAGTGTAACAACAACTTCAGGTTTTCTTTAAAGTAAAAATAAAAAGTACTTACTTT
This sequence comes from Heterocephalus glaber, assembly GCF_053883595.1. NCBI lineage: Eukaryota > Metazoa > Chordata > Mammalia > Rodentia > Bathyergidae > Heterocephalus > Heterocephalus glaber. The sequence goes on from NW_028258137.1 coordinate 6,274,052, forward strand.
TTAGAGGATAGAAACTGATTGTATTGACTTAGCAATATTTCAGCTCTGCATAGTAAGTTATAGGCAGAGACAGAAAAGGAGAGAAGAGTCAGCTAATAGAGGCCCCATGGAGAGAAAAGGACTTTGTAGAATAACATTTCAGTTTTGTCATTGAGGATTTTGCCAGTGCAACCCTTTAGAAGTATGTTGTGGTTTTCATAGTACTAGACATAAATAAGAATATCATCTTTTCAAGATTATTTCCTAGGATGGGCTGGGGATTTAGCTCAATTGGGCCGCCACCTGCCTTGCAAGTGGAAGGTCCTGAGTTTGATCCCTGGTACCCCCTCAAAAAAAAGATTATTTCCTAGGTTAATCAAATGAAAGGTCAGAGTTTTTTTAAATGAAAGGCCTTGCTTTTTTTTGTGTGGTGCTGGAAATTGAACCTAAGGCATTTACATTGAGTTATATCCCCAGCCCTTTTAAATTTTGAGGCTGTGCCTTGCTAAGTTACCAACGTGAGGCCTGAATTGGTCCTCCAGCTTCAGATTCCCAGAGTGCTGGGGTTACAGGCATGTCTCACCATGCATGGCTTCAGTCCTGAGTTTAAACATTCTTTTTATATGTTATATGTATATTGCCTTTTGTTCCATGCCTATTTTAAAATTGAAATCAAATTAAAATTTCTGTTTTTACCTTTTCAAAAGGATTTCTTGTAATAAAGATGGCATCTCAAATTACTGGAACTAAAGATGGCAGAATCCAGAAATAAAATTTATGTACAGTAATATGCAGCTTTTTAAGTGTACAGTTTAATGAGTTTTGACAAACATGAGAACCCCCTAAAACCCTTGTCACAGGTGAGATATAAAACATGTCTCTCAGATCAGAGTTCCCTGTACTCCTTCACAGCCAGTCCCTGTTCCTCACCTCTGACCCTGCTAACTCCTGAACTACTTTTTCTCAATGTAGATTAGTTTTGATGTTGTAGAATCTTTATGAATGTGCTCTACAATGTATATTCTTGTGTATGGCTCCATGTTTTTGAGACTAAGATGTGCTGTTGGCTGTGTCATTAGTTCATTTTTATTCTTGAGTAGTAGTCGCTGTATGAATATACTATTTATTTGCCTTTTGATGAACACTTAGGTTGTTTGTAGTTATGCTGTTTTGAATAAAGCTATGATGAATGTTTGTGTAAAGTATTTGTATGGACATCTTTTTATTTCTTATGTAAATACCTAGGACTGGAATGACTAGCTTTTATGGTAAGTAAGCATTTAACTTTATAAGAAACTGCCCAGCTGTTTTCTATTCTGTACTATTTTATTTTATTTTTTTAATTTTTAATTTTTTTTGGTTCTTTGAGACATGGTATCACTATGTAGTTTAGACTGGCCTTGAACTCATAGCATTCATGCCGCTTCAGCCTCCTGATTGCTGGGATTACTGGCGTGCACCACCATGCCAAGCTTATTCTGTATTATTTTATATTTCTACCAGCTCCTTAGTCTTAGCAGCACTTGATATTAAAACTAATTTAACTTTTAGTCTATGAGTACACGGTAGTGTTTCTTTTTGGTTTTAAATTGTCTTTGGTTGATGGCTAATGATTTTGAGCATTTTATTTATGCGGTACTGGAGTTTCAACCCAGAGCCTTCACATTGAACATACCACTCCCAACTCCCTTTTAAAAATTTTTTAAGATAGGATCTTGCTAAGTTGCCAATGCTGGGCTTGAATTTACAATTCTCTTAACCTCAGCCAACCTCCCAGAGTGCTGGAATTACAGGTGTGAGCCACCATACCTGGCTGGTTTCGAGCATCTTTTCATGTGCTTATTGGCCATTCATATAAACTATTTTGCTCATATTTAAGAATTGGGTCGCGTATGTTATGATCAAGTTGTAAGAATTCATCATTTGGCATATAAGTTTGCTGTTGAAAAGTTTATTGTGAATATTTTCTTCTAGTCTGTGGCATCCTTTTTCATTTTCTTAAGAATGTGTTTAAAAGAGCAGTTTACAAGTTTGAAGAAGTAATGTTTATCCTTTATGGTTTGTTATTTTTTATGTTCTAGGATTTTTGATTTTTTATATTCAGTAGTCACAAAGATTTTTCTCCTGTGTTTTCTGCTAGTGTTTCTAGTTTTATCTTTTACATTTAGATTTTTGAGTCATTTCAAGTTAATTTTTTTAAAAAATTCTTTTTAGGGCCCGGGGATTTAGCTCAGTGGTTCCGGCACCTGCCTCGCAAGCGCAAGGTCCTGAGTTCGATCCCTGGTACCAAAAAAAAATACTACTGATTTTTGGGCTGGGGATTTAGCTCAGTGGTTCTGGTGCTTGCCTCGCAAGTGCAAGGTCCAGAGTTTGATCCCCGGTACCAAAAAAAAAGAAAAAAATTCTTTTTAGGTATACAATACATTTATCATTGGGTGCTTGTACCTGTACATGATGTATCTTGGTTCTTATTTTTTCCCCATTCCCTGTGCTCCCTCCCCTCCACCCTTTCCCCCCTCCACCCTTCCCTATTTACGTAGACTTTGTTTCCAGTTTTTCCTTGTCTCATAATTTTTCCTTTCTCTTCTTTCCTTTCCCCTTCCCCTCCCACTTTCCCTGCCCCTTTGCACCTTTTCTTCCTATTTCAAATTATCAATTATTCGTTTTAATCATTTTAGTCCTTATTTACTTTCAGTTTCTCACACTAGAGAAACTTTGGTATTTACACATGTGTGTCCTATTTATTTCACTTAAGAGTAAGGCCTCAGTATGCATCCATTTAGCTATAAATGACTCTAGTTTCTCGTTCTTTATGGCTGAGTAGTATTCCATTTTATACAAAAATCCACATCTTTATCCAGTTTCCAGTTGATGGGCACCTGGGCTGTTTCCAAGCTTTAGCTATTACGAACTGTGCTGCTATAAACATGGCTGCACATATATCCCTGTGGTATGATTCTTTTAATTCTTTGGGGAAGATACCCAGCAGGGGAATAGCTGGGTCAAATGGGACCTCTAGCCCTAGTTCTTTGAGGTATCTCCATACTGATTTCCACAGTATTTGCACCAGTCTGCACTCCCACCAACAATGGAGAAGGGTTCCTTTCTCCCTACACCCCCGCCAGCATTTGTTATTTGTTGATTTCTTGGCAGCAGCCATTCTTTGTGGGGTGAGGTGGAATCTCAGTATTGTTTTCATCTGCATCTCTCGAATGATCAATGATGTTGAACATTTTTTCATATGTTTATTTGCTGCTTTTACTTCTTTGAGAAATGTCTGTTCATTTCGGGTGCCCATTTTTGAATTGGGTCTTTGACTTTGGGGGGGCCTCATTTTTTTCAGTTCTTTATATAATCTAGATAGTAGACCTTTGTCTGAGGAACAGCTGCTAAAAATTTTTTCCCACATTGTAGGTTGTCTCTTAGCTCTGTTGGGGGTTTCTCTTGCAGTGCAGAAGCTTTTTTATAAGATGAGATCCCAGTTGTTGATTCTTTGTGCTAGTTCCTGTGCTACTGAGGTTTTGTTCATACAGTCTTTTTCTACTCTAATATCTTCAAGAGTTCTACCTACCTTATCTTCCAGCAAGTTTAGTGTTTCTGTTTTAATGTTTAGATCTTTAATCCACTTCGATCTTAGTTTAGTGCATTGTGATAGATATGGGTCTAGTTTTAATCTTTGGCGGGTTGAAACCCAATTTTTCCAACACCATTTATTAAATAGGCTATCTTTCCTCCAATGAGGGTAGTTGGCTCCTTTGTCAAAGATGAAGTGGCTGAGTATGTCTGGAGTTGTTTCTGCATCTTCTAATCTATTCCACTGATCCTCAGGTCTGTTTCTTTGCCATTACCATGTTTTTATCAGAGTAGCTTTGTAGTATAGTTTCAAGTTGGGGATTTTGATACCCCCTGCCATGTCTCTGTTGCCTAGAATTGCTTTTGCTATTCTAGGTCTCTTCTGGTTCCAAATGAATTTTTGGATTGCTTCCTCTAGCTCTGTGAAGTATATTGTTGGAATTTCAATTGGCATTGCATTGAACCTATATAGTAGTTTTGGAAGTATGACCATTTCACTCATTGTAATTGGGGTGTTTAGAATTTCTATATCTTCTTGTATTTATCTTCTTGGTTTTTTTTTTTTTTTTGGTACCGGAGATGGAACTCGGGTCCTTGTGCTTGCTCAGCAGGTGGCGGAACCACTGAGCTAAATCCCCGGCCCTATTTATCTTCTTTTTTATTTAACTTTGGCAGTTCGTATGTATCTAGGAATCTGTCCATTTCTTCTGTGTTTTCCATTTTATTGGAGTACACAGGTTCTCGAAGTAGGTAGTGATGATCCTCTGGATTTCTGCTGGATCTGTTGTGACTTCCCTTTTTTCGTTCTTAATTGCATGGATTTGAGCCTTTTCTTTCCTTTTTCTGATATGGTTGGCTAAAGGTTTATCGATTTTATTTATTCTTTTGAAAAACCAACTCTTTGATTCATTGATTTTTTTGTATCATTCTTTTAGTCTTCATTGCATTGATTTCTGCTTTGATCTTTATAATTTCCTCTCTTATATGAGCTTTGGGTTTGTTATGCTCTTCTTTTTCTAGGAACTTGAGGTTCTGCATTAGGTTGTTAATTTGAATTCTCTTTGTTTTCCTAATATGGGCATTCTCTGCTATGAATTTCCCACGTAGAACTGCTTTCATTGTGTCCCATAGATTCCTGTATGTTGTACTGGCATTATCATTTACTTATAGAGACTGTCTAATTTCTTCTTTAATTTCCTCTGTGACCTGTTGGTTGTTCAGGAGGGTGTTACTCAATTTCCATGTGTTTGTGGGGGTTTTGTGGTTTCTGACGTAATTGATCTCCAATTTTATTGCACTATGGTCTGATAATATACAGAGAGTAACTTCAGTTCTTTTACATTTACTTAGACATGTCCTATGAGGTAGCATGTGGTCTGTTTTGGAGAATGACTCGTGTGCAGTTGAAAAGAATGTGTATTCTGATTTTGTGGGTTGGAACACTCTGTAAATATCTATTAAGTCCATTTGTTCAATAGCTTGGTTCAGTTCTTGAATTTCATTGTTAATTTTTTGTCTAGATGATCTGTTTGTGATAGTGGGGTATTGAGGTCCCCCACTACAATTGTATTAGTGTTTATTTGGTTTTTCATGTCCATTAATATTTGTTTTGTATAGTTGGGGGCATTCGTATTTGGTGCATATATATTTATGATTGTGATCTCTTCCTCTTGGATTGTTCCCTTCACAAGGATGTAATGACCATCTTTGTCTCTCTTAATTAGTTTTGGTTTGAAATCTGTTTTTTCTGCAAATAAGATTGCTACCCCTGCTTTTTTCCGGGTTCCTGTCACGTGGAAAACTGTTTTCCATCCTTTTACTTTCAGTCTATGAATTTCTTTTTGAGTTATATGTGTTTCTTGTATACAGCATATTGCTAGATTTTGCTTCTTAATCCATTCTGCCAGTCTACTTCTTTTGATTGGTGAATTGAGGCCATTAACATTGATAGTTATAATTGAGAGATATTGGCTCATCCTTGTCATGATGTTTTACTTTTGTTGGCTCTTTTATTTCTTATTTTTTTCCCCCTTTCCCTTTAGTTTCTTGCCTTGCCTGGTGTTTTCCCTCTGTTGGGCCTCATGGAGTTGTGACCTTCACTGTCTTTTTCTAGGACATTGTTTAGAATTGTTTGGAGTGCTGGTTTGGTGTTCATAAAATTTCTCAGGTGTTCTTTGTCGTGGAAGTATCTAATTTCCCCATCGATTTTGATAGATAATTTTGCAGGATACAACAGTCTAGGTTGGAAGTTATTTTCTTTGAGGCCTTGAAATACTTTATTCCATGTTCTCCTTGATTTGAGGGTTTGTGTTGAGAAGTGTGCCATGATTCTGATGGGCTTTCCTTTGTAGGTGATTTGTTTCTTTTCTCTAACTGCCTGTAGGATTTTGTTCTTCTGTTGGGTTTCTGGGATCTTGACTATTATATGTCTAGGTGTAGATTTTTTTTGATCATGGCTGGGTGGAGTTCTATATGCCTCACTTAATCTGTATGTCCAATTCTCCACCTCTGTCTGGAAAGTGTTCTACTATTACTTCTGTGAACAGTTTGTTTATGTGAATTGTACTTTCTCCTGCTTTTTCGTGGACTCCTATTTAGTCTTGTTATTCTTCTTTGCAACATCTAGCAGCTGTTGGATAGATTTCTCGTGGTCCCTTAACTGTTTTGAAGAAATCTGTTTTCATGGTCATTAACCTCAATCCTGTCTTCTATATCTGATACTCTATTTTCACATTCCCTTAATCTGCTGTGCATACTTTCAATGGAGTTTTTAATCTCCTGGATATCTGTTTGAATCTGTTTCATGGATTCCATTTCTTATGTTGGGTGATCATGGTTTCCATTTCTTATGCTGGGCATTCATGGCTTCCAGCATGTTTCTGAGCTCATCTATTTTTTTTTTTTTAAATCTGTTTCTGTTTTGGAGCCTCTAATCATGTCTTTCACTCTGCTCACCATCTCTGTAGTTATCTGGGAAATTATTTCTGTTTTGAATTTTTCTAGGGCCTCATTCATCTGTTTTGTTACCTCCTGTGCTATCAGTTCAGGGTGTCCAGGTGGTTGATTATCAGACTTTTCCACCTTATTTCCCCCAGAATTTTCCCTTGGTGGCGTGAAAGTCTGAGTTTGTGGCTTACTTAAATGTCTTCTCATTTTTGTTTTTGTACTGTCCTTGGTTTAATTCCTTTGTTGATACTTTGAAATTGCTTATTGTAACTATCTTTGTTGCTTGTAATTAGAACCCTTATGGAACAATTGCTTCTCAGAGGTGTCTTCCAGATATAGCTGGCCTTTAGGTAATATCATTTTTTTTCCAAGGCAAGGCTTTATTGGGGAAGGAGCTGCTAGGCTACCTCAAACAATGGCAAGAGAGAAGGCTAACTGGGGTGAGGTTTATATAGGGCAGTGCAGTGGGGAGAGTATCATGAGAGTTGAGCAGTGGGATGCCAGGTGATTGGAAGGGGAGGATCACATGGGTAGCAGGGTGGAGCAACAAGTCAGGTTTTGCTTCTCCAGAGGGGGTAGGTCTCACCCCCCCACACACACATGTGGCTCATTTCCGTAATCAGGAACCATTTTAGGAACAGAAGCCATTTTAGAATGTAGGACCATTGAGGCCATTTTGTCTCGTAGAGAACTCTATCATTCCAGACTCTTGTTATTATGGAATAGGGGCGAAGGTCTCTTTTTCTGTAGCTGCTTCTTGCTGTCAAAGGGGCATTGTTGGGTGGGAGCTTTAGACGGCTAACGTGTGGTCTCATCAAGTGGAGCCAGCATGAGCAGTGAGGGGCTGGTAGCCAGCCATGATGAGTTCGCTGAGCGTCTGGTTGGTAAAGACCTGCATGCGTTCCAAAGATGTAGGATTCCATAGAAAAGGTTCCCTCATGTCCTGGATTCTTTGTTGACCTTGGAGGGCCAGGGCCAAAATATTGGCTGTCCTCTTAGCCCACTTACCTTTCTAGTTTTGGTCTCCAAACTTTTGAGTTAGAGAATGTAGACAGCAAAATGCATTACAATCAAAATTAATCTTTGACATTTTGATCAGCTAGCAACCCAGAGATTAGGGACTGGTGTGGATGCAGGGTGTCAGCAACGGCAAAGGTGAAGGCTCCTGGTGGGTGCTTATCCAGCAGGGTCCAGGAAGAACAGTCGGGAGGCCAAAAAACCCCAACCAGCAGGGGATTGTGGCGAAGTCCGGACCGTTGCCTCGAACAATGGCGAGAAAGAGGGGAAGGCTCGGTAATATCATTTTTTTTTTTTTGGTTCCAGGGATCGAACTTGGGACCTTGTGCTTGTGAGGCAGGCGCCAGAGCTACTGAGCTAAATCCCCAGCCCTTGGTCTTTAGGTTTTGAGTCTCTAATGACTCTGAGGCTTCTGACTGGTCCCCGTTGGGCTTGGAGTGGGTTGGACAGAGCAGGACTCCTGGCGGCTGGGGACTTCTCTCTCCGGCGGGCTCATTTCAAGTTAATTTTTATGTGTGGTGTGAGGTACGACTTGAGGCTCAGTTCTTTTATGGATAGCCAGTCGTTTCAACACTATTTGTTGAAGAGACTATCCCTTCCCGATTGACTTACCTTGATTATTTTGTCAAACAGTCATTTGATCTATAGGTGAGTGGATCTATTTCTAGGCTCTCTGTTTTTGTTTGAGGTTTTTTGGGTTATTTTTTGGTACCGGGGATTGAACTTGGGTCCTTGTGCTTGCACAGCAGGTGGCCAAACCACTGAGCTAAATCCCTGGCCTCTAGGCTCTCTGTTTTTTCCCACTGATTTGTATGTTTATCCTTAACACCGGTATTATACTGTTTTGATTACCATTGCCTTGTTGTGAGACTAAATCATTCTGTGGAAATTTTCTAACTTGTCCTCTTTCAAATTTGATTTTGGCTATTCTAGTTCCTTTTCATTTCCACAGAAATTTTGGAATCAGCTTGTCAGTGTCTACAAAAAAGCATATTTACTAGTTTTTTGTTTGTTGAATATTGTTGACCACTTGGATTTTATCTTTTGTATTGGTAGGCAGTTCATTTTTTTATGGGAATAGCTGAGCCTTTGGTTAGGCATGTTGTGAAATATTTTTAGAGCATGTTTGGAGTAACCTTTCCCCAGAGTTCATTTAGCCTAACCAGTAAAGCACGATTCTTCTGGATTCTCTGATTGACTTGAGTGTTCAATGAGATCTCTTCTTTGGCTTGCCGGAACTGCCTTGACTCCTGGCCCCATGTGAGCTCTTTGTATTTTTCTGCTTATAGCCTCTGTAGTTCTTTGTTGTTATCATGGCTTTGTGAAGTTTCATCCGGAATGTGTTGTAGATGAATACCAAGATAGAGTTCTGGTCTTGTTTTGCTGTATGTCTCTACCTCACATAGTCAGCTGCCCTGAACTCTGCTGTCTACCTCTTCAACTCAGTGAGCTTACCATTCTCCTGGGTTTCTTTTCCTGCTGTGTTATTTGGAAATTGCTTCTTGGTTGGAAGCTGGGTGAACATGGCCTTCACCTTGTTTTGTTCCCTTTTCAGTGTCACAGTTGTGTAAGTCTGTTGTCCTGGTATCACTATTGGGAGGCCTAGTTCTCTGGCAGTTACTGCTTCTGGCCTGAATCAGAAATTTTAAAGACATCATTTGGGTTTTTTTTGGTACCAGGGATCGAACTTGGGACCTTGCCCTTGTGGAGGCAGGCAGCAGAACCTCTGAGCTAAATCCCCAGCCCTAAAGACGAGTTTTTAAATAATTGGCACTGGGACAATTGTATAGTTATTTGGAAAAAAAGTTAAACTGATCTGTACTTTATAGCATGCATATGAATCAGTTTAACTTCTAGTGGAGCAGACATTCAAATGTCAAAAATGAAACCATATAAATACTAAGAAAGCATAGGTAAATTCCTGTATAACTTATATGTAGGGAAAGGCTACCTAATAGGATTCAAAATTTCAGAGGCAGTAAAATAAAAATTTGATAAATTTGGCCACCTTTCAAAAAACATGTATAGGTAAAAAGGCTAATCTTTTAAACTGGGAGAGAACTTTGATAACATTTAACACAGGTAATGTGTAATAGCCCTGATAAATGTAGGACCCTTAAAAGTTGAGGGGGGAAGGCACAAATCGTAAAGAAAAGTGAGCAAAAGCATGAATAGACATTTACAAAGCAGGAAAAGATGGCCTTTAAGAATATGAAAAGATGTACCAGGTGGAGCGGCCCACACCTATAATCCCAGCTGCTCTGTAAACTGAGGCAGATTGGAGGCTAGCCTGGGGCAACTTAGTGAGACTGAGTCTTAAGGTAGAAAAAGAGGGGTGTGTGTATGCTGGGGTTGCAACTTGGTGCTAAACCATTTGCCCAGCATGTGAAGGCTGGTTATTGTTCAGTGCTAGTACGTACTGGAAAAAAAAGTACAACCTCATTCATTCGTTAGAGAAATACAAATGAATACACTGATTTGGCGTTCTTTATCCTTAGGTTGGCAAAATTGGACAGTGTGGCAGTACATTTTGTTGGCGAGACTACGAGAAGGACATTTGTGTACTTTTGGTGGGATTGCAAATTGGTACAATTTTTAGAGAGGGGAGTTTGGCAGTGGCCAGCTAAACTGCAGGATGTCCATCTTTTGGTATATCACCGCTCTTCTAGGAGATTGGCATAATCCAACACTATGAAAACACTTAAGCATGAAGGTATTAGCTGCAGCATTGTTTGTTAGGAACAACCTTTAGAGTGGTTGAATAACTTTGGGTACATCTATACAGTGGAATGCTTAGTGTACAGCAGATTTTAAAATAGATGTTATTCTTAAGAACAGTTTTAGATTTACAAACAAATTGTGAAGGTAGTGGAGAGTTTATAGCCTGTACCTGATAAACCCTATTAACATATTAGTAAGGTACATTTGTGACAATTGATGAACTGTTATCAATATATTTATCATTAATTAAAATACATACTTTATTCAGTTAGGTGTTTGCTTTATGTCCTTTCTTTATTACAGGATTCTAGTAACAGTTGTTGTTGCCCTTTAAGGCCCTTCTTGGCTCTGACAGTTTCTTTATTTTTGATGACCTTGATTGTTTTGAGGCTTAATGTTCAGGCTTAATATTTTGTAGGATGCCCTTCTGTTTGAATTTGTCTTATGTTTTTTTGTGGCAGTGTGACTTGGGACGAAGATTGCAAAGGGAAGGTACCATTTTCGTTATACATTATATTGAAGCTACATATTGTCCACATAAGTTGTCATTGTTGATGTTGACCTTGATCACCCAACTGAGGTGGTATTGTCAGGCTTCTCTGTTTAAAAGTTACTCACTTCCTCTGTTTCCTCACTCTTTAGAAGGAAGTCACTGTGCGCAGCCCAGATTGATAGATTGGGGAATTACACTCTTTTTCCTTGAAAGTAGAGAGTCTACTGAATGTTTTTGGATTTCTTCTGAAGACTTGTCTTTTCTCTCCCATTTATTTATATATATCAGTGTGAGTTCCTATGTTTGTTTTATATTTTGTGTTATAATCCAGTACTTCTTTATTTTGTTGCTCAGATTGTTCTAGGTCTGTCCATTTAGAGTCTTCATTTGGATTCTCTGTGTAGCTGTTTAAAACAAAAAGTTTCTCTGAGTTGACATGGGATGAATTTTAGAATGTATTTAGTGAAAAAATGGAAGTGTAAAAGAAGCTCATGGTATCCTACATTTGTATAAATAAAGGAAGAAGAGATAAGCAGAATATACTTGGACCTCCTCATTTGCACAAAAAGATAAACCTGAAGCTGATGTTTTCATTGTCTTCTGAGGTGTAGGTGAGAGCAGGGTCAGGAGAATGGAGGAATGACACTTTTTTGATGGCATTTGTGTTTAGTTCTTGTGCTTTGAGTTTTGTTAAAGCTTCACATTTTCAAAAAAAGAGTAAGCAAGGATGGGAAGAAAACTGAGAAATAGGATACAAACAAAACCATATGAACCTAACTTTTACTTCAAATGAGTCGTCTAATCACACTAAAGGAAAATATGAACTAACCCAAGTAATTAGACGAAAGACAGAGCTGTTGGTAGAATGTGGGTTTAGTGATGGCATGGATTAGCAATCCTGAAACAGGCTCCTGTGTGTACTGGGTATTCCAGGGTTGAGTAAACAAGTAAGTATATTGTAGACAATAAGGGACAGGTTTCTTCTCAGCCTGGACTACATAGCGAGTTCAAGGCCAACCTGAACTACATAGTAAGAATTTGTCTCAAAAAAAAGTTTCTCAAAATGCTACCAGTTTTTCAAGCACCTTGGTCAAGTGACATCATCACCAGGGCTTCAAAGCCCCGCATGCTCCCTGCTGGTCACCTCCCCAGCAAGGACAGCCAGCCAGGGTCACTCAGAGCAGAGTTGTACCTGGTTTTGTACTTGATTGAAATGTAAATGCACATACATATGCTTTTGTAGAACTCCTTCGATAAGCTCAAACTTTCCACTTACTACCTGCATTCTCCAGGGATACTAAATACACAGTCACTTAGGATTCCAGTTCTTAATCAGTAACTGGATTAAACTGTCATTCAGATGCCTGTTTTTGTGCTAGAACTCTGCAGTGCTCTCTGATTCTCCTGAGAACAGAACTGTGTTATCTCCACGTCATCCTAACATGGCGTGTTCTGATTCTTGCTTGCTGTGTTTTATGTTCTTCTGTGGTCTTTGCAGCCAGATGTCATTTCCATAGCCTGCAGTATCTGTGGGCTGCTTCTGATGCATTGACCTATTCCACCTGCATTTGTCAGCAAGACTCATTATCTACAGTTAAAATGCAGAATTTAGAACAGCTGTTTTCCTCAATGTTACTTGCAAGCCCTTAGTATATTTTTTCTGATTTATAAAAGTAGTATGTGAATAATACAATAATAGTATAAAAAACCTGACAAAGTATAAGCAAACAAAAGCTACTCTTTTCTCTACTACACAGAGATAAACTCATTGACAACTGGATTTATCCAACATTTTTTTATCTTCATGTGTTTCCATTTTTGTCATCTTCCTATTAGCATATATATTTATTTATGTGTTTGGGTTTTTTGAGACAGGGTCTCGATTCAGGCTGACCTTGAACTCACTATATAGCCCAGGCTGGCTTTGAACTCACTGCAGTCCTCCTGCCTCAGCCTCCTAGGTGCTGGGATTACATGTGTGCACCACCAGGTCTGGCAGCATTTTTTTAATACCCACATCTTTTCCAATCTGAGAGAATGAATACATAAAATCCCTACCCATAATCCCCACTTTCTGGTAGCCTATGTTTGCTTCCCTTTCAGAACAAACTATTGGGAGAAGACTTTTTCTCCTCTTTTCAGTTTGACTCCTACCTTCATGAGGGTGCTAGAACTGCCAAGGTCAGGAATCACTGAGCATTTTTCGTAATTACCTCACTTTTCTCCCAGGCAGCATTTGATTCCTTCTCAGAACAGGCTTCCTTCCCCAGGCGTCTACCACACCTTCCTCTTCCTTTGTTTTCCTTGTTTCTGTGGCCTCTCTTCAGTCTCCTCTCTACTCTAGCCCCGTTTCTCTGGCTGTACCTTCCTGAAATTTTCATTTACTCCCTTGTTTTCAGTAACTCACAGATCTCTGTCACTGACTCAGGTTTTTTTCTGAATCCAGGCCTCTGTTGGGAACTTAACTGTTCCACAAATAAACTGAACATGTCCAGATACAAACTCATCTTTTTTTTTTGGTACCGGGGATTGAACTCTGGACCTTGCACTTGCAAAGCAGGCGGCGGAACCACTGAGCTAAACCCCCGGCCCAACACAAACTCATCCTACCTCTTCTTAAAGACCTTTTCTGTCTTAGTGACATTTTCTTTTCACCTTTAGTTCCTCCATCCACCTCACCTCTCCTGTGAATGGCTCCCTCACCAAGTGCTCCCCATTCCCACTGCTGGAACTTTGAGTCCTCATTCTCCGTCACTGGTGCCTTCAGCGTGGTCCATGCCAACAGTGCCTAATTGGGGCCCCCTGTGATTTCTGTCGGGTCTCCTGTTTTGTTGTCCTCTGTCTTAATGCTTTTTCCACATCATGTCTACAGTGGTCGTTCACAAGTAAGTTTAATTGTCGCTCCCCTTTAATGGCTACCTTTGCCTGTAGAATAAAGTCTAAATTTCTTGCCCTGTGTTTCAGGGCTTCTGTGAACTAGTCCGTACGTGGCTCTGGGGCTCCATCTGTCTCCTCCAACTGCGGCCTTATTGCTGCCTGCTCTTTTCTGCCCTAAAGAATGCTTTTACACTTGCTTTTTCCTTTGTCCAGCATGGAGCATTAATTACTATCTCCCCTTGACCATTTTCTAAGTCAGGATTTATCATCTTTCAGGTTGTCCTCAGCTTGACTGGCTGTTTCCTCTCCTGTTTCCTTTTCTAGCCTAGATTCTCTTGGTACCTCATCGCACCTTACTTAGCACATTTCCTCAGGACTGCTTTACATCCTTAAGTGTTGCTGAAGACCCCAAAGAGCTTTTGCTTATCTACTAATATATACTGAATTATAAATGAAAGTTGATAATTTAAAGATTATTTTGAAATTGAACCCATCACCTGTTATTTTTCATACAAATATTACTCAAAATGCAAAAAGTGGGAAAATGGCACAATGTTTGCATTTTTAAAAAATGTTTGCATTTTTGCAATTGCCTTATTAAGTCTGAGTGGATAAAATCCAGCTGCATGTGCCTATCTGCCTTTGTTTTCAGTTTGTTCTGATATACTTCATGTAGCCTCTGGAAACCTCTTTTGTACCCTTCTGAGAGGATGAGAGTGAGCAAAACAAAGTCTTTGGATTATTAGGAAAATTATTTTGACCTTGTGTGTCTCCAGAAAGGTCTTGGGAGCTGCTGGGCGTCCTGGACTGCACACTACTCTATGGCAGTTGGTCCATTTTTGCCTCCCCTCCGGCCATGTGCCGTGCAGTAGGGGCTGGGTCTGCCACCCTGCTGTACCCCTGGAGCCTGGGACTTTGTCCCCCATGTGACAGGTTCTCAGACGTCTAGCGGTTGATTCACTTGTTCAGTCAGTTGTGTGGATGGTTTGGTTCCCTAGAAGCAGACATCCAGGGTCTGATGTAGATGAGAGGGATCTGCCCTTGTGTACAAGAGAATCACGGACTACAGGTGTTTTGGACCAGTTCCACTGGATCATTTGCGTTTGATTTTTTTTTTTGGGGGGGAGGTGGTACCAGGGATTGAATTTAGGACCTTGCGCTTGCGAGGCAGGTGTTGGAATCACTGAGCTAAATCCCCGGCCCATGCGTTTGATATTTTTTTAGGTAACGTCACTGAAGTATAATTCTCACTTGGGCTTAGTTAATATTGAGGTGAAAGGAAACACGTTTTTGTCTTGGATTTAAAAATAAGATGTATGTATATGGGGTGATATGAATAAATACATTGAAATAATGTTTTACATTCTGAAGGTCTAAGCCTTTATTTCTACTCAACTAGAAGGAGTGAAATGCATTGTCTCTTTTTGTTGCCAAGGAAGCAGTTTAGGAAAAATACACAGGAAATATTTATTCTGAAAAGGCCAGTAGGCAATAAATGGGAAATCTTAGACTCTTAAAAGCTTTCCAGAAAAACTGAGCATTTATTCAGTGTGCACCAGAAAGATGCTTTTAAAGTAGCAGTAAGGCAGGAAAAAAAGATAGCATGAGGCATAGCTTACTAATTATGTGTTGTCTGGTTCTATGAAAGCCATGATTAAAAAAGAGAAGGAAAAAATGTGCTTATTACAGCTACAAGCATTTATGGCATGTCGTTACAGCAGATCACTGTGCTTTCTGACCCACCCTTAAAAATTGTGATGTGCAGTCCCCAATTATGGCCCTACAAAAATTCACGGCCTTAACTTCAGCCTTTATCTCAACCTGCTTTAGAATATTTATGTTTTTTGCCATGATAATATTCATAGAATTTGAACCCTTGGGAAATTTTTATTTTTGTTTTTAACAAAGAGGACTTTGTACTTAGGATATAGATTTTCTTTTATTGTAAACTAGTAGCTTATTTATAAGGCCTCTACCAGTCACCTAGTGTGTTTTGTGTGTGTGTGTGTGTGTGTGTGTATGTGTGTTTCCCTGTATGTACTGGGTATTGAACCCAGCGCCTTTGCACTGAGTTCTGGCCCCAGCCCTTTTTTATTTTTTATTTTATTTTGAGACAGGGTCTCATTAAATTGCCGAGGCTGGGAGCAAGCTTGCAATCCTGCCTCACCCTCCCAGAGTGCTGGGATTATAGGTATGCAGCATCGTGCTCAACTAGTGTCTGATGTATTTTGATGACATTTTGGGTGGACACAAATGAGAAAATGGCTCTGAGACTGAGCATTTGAAAGTAACTTCCTCGGGACAGTGTGTTTGCTCTTTGTCCATGTCCCGACGGCCACCTGGAAGCTCGAGTCCATCTCTGCAGTGGAGAATGGCTTGTCCTGTGGTTTTCAGGGGTCCTCAAAGAAACAGGTGCCAGGTGAAGCCTCTTATTCTCTGTGAGACTTTCATCTGCAGGAGGCTTTTGTATCAAGGGAAAGGTCTTTTTCCTTTTGTTTCTTTTTGTATTTTTGTTTCTACTCATAAGCACTTACTCCTCCTTTGCAGGAAGGGTCCAGATGAACCCGTTTATTTATATATTTACACTTTTTTGGGGGGACCAGGAATCAAACTCAGGGCCTCTCACTTGCCAGGCCAGTGCTGTGCCACTAAGCTATATTCCTGGCCCATATATATTTACACATGTATTATTTGCTTCTTAACAAAGTGACACAGAAGATTCATTTCCATCGTCATAACTGTTTAAACTCCATGTCGGGCAGTGGCATGTTGTGTTCTGTGGGTGAAATATTTTACCCCTTTTCTTCCTTTTAGCACAGCTTTCTGAAATTTTTTGGTCATTGCAACCATCTTGATCGGGAGATGAGAAAATGCTTGAAGAATGAGGTAAGAAAAATGTCAGACTAGAAGTAGTTGAACCATAGAACATAAGATTTTTGAATATTATATATTGTTGTCATTATTAAAGTTTCCCCCAATTTTAGAGCAGTAGTGAAAATCAACTTAATATGTTTGGCTTCCCCTATAAAATTGAGAAATGAAAGATTCTCCTAAGGAGAGTTTTAGATGCTACTATCCTTTGCCATGCACACAAATGATGAAATTCCTTTGCTGCAAAATTCAAGTTGGGTGGATTTTAAGATTTAAGAAACCAAATCTTTGATTAGCAGACAGACTTCTGCCACTTGGTGATTAGCTGATGAGCAGGTGACTGAAACTCTGGGCCTTAATTTTCTTCTGTAGAATGAGGAAGCTAGGCTTAGATTTTTCAGCTTTCACAGCTTGAATGTTTTTGTATTTCTGCTGTGTACAAGCCACCCACATCTAGTTTGACTTGTTTGGGATGGCAGTCATCTGACTGTGGCTTCTGGCTATGACTTGGACTCAGGCAAATAGCCAGAAGACCTTGTTCATTGTCTTTTTATCCAGGTACTGCTGACCAAGCAGAGAACATTTGAAACCTTTGAAAGAAGTCTAATTTCTGTTTTATACATCAGATGACCAGAACCTTTTAAAATATCTTATAACTAAAAATACATTACATATAGTGACTAAGAATCTGTTTCAGTTTTTACTTTTCATATTTTTTAAACTTCACTTAGTCTCGGATTTAAATATTTGAAGCTATTTAGCACCTGTATTTCTTCATTTTGTGTATTTTTTACTCTGGGAATTTTTTTTTTCTTATTGGAATTCATTTCTGTGTGACAGTATGTAGAATTCTTTATTAAAGGTGATAATTTTGTGTCTACATATGTGTATATCATTTAAAATGATTTTTGAAAAATGTTTTTCCTTCATATATAAAGGCTAGCTCATTTGGAAACTAGCTTATGGAAAAATAAACCCCATACTATTTTATTCAGTGTAGCTGTTTTGCTTTTCTTTTTTCTTTGCATATGCTTATAGTTGTAGTTTTTACCTCCATTTAGTTTTTTTTCCCCTTCATGTAGTTCAGTAATTTTGCCATTGCAGACTGGCGGTTTACTCAGTGGTTCCAGCACCTGCCTTGCAAGTGCAAGGTCCAGAGTTCTATCCCCAGAACCAAAAAAACCCCCAAAACCCCAAATAATTTTGTCATTGCTTTGTTGATTAGAAGTTATATGAAATATTCTTTTCTGTTAGTGACTATTTAGTAGAATGTTGTAGATAGTTTATTTTTGTGTTTGTTTTCAATATAGATTTTACATTTTCTCCTTGACTTAGTTTTTAACTTAGTTTCTTAATTTCTAAGTCTTGTAGGTAGCTTTATGTTAATTCATTATCTAGCTTATCAGTGTTTCTCTGCCTTGTCTTTCATTGTCTAATCCTCTGAACCTGCTCGTTTGCTTTCTCTCTCTTTTTTTTTTTTGGTATGGGAGATCAAACTCAGGACCTTGCGCTTTCCGCTGAGCTAAATCCCCGGCCCCTCTCTCTCCTCTGAATGAGTGCTTCATTCCATGAAGTTTTTAACCAGAAAAAGGGTCTGGCCATTTCTTTTGAGCTGCTCTCTGTACCTTTTTACTGCTCTTATTCTTTTTATTGAAATAATTACTAATATTGCTTCTCTCCCATCCCTTTTTGTCCCTCTTTTGGTTGGTTAATTGACCTTTTATTCTACTTGTATCATTTGATAGAGTTTTGTGAATGACTATATTAATCCTTTTTTTACTATATGTCCCTTTTTAAAGTGGCAATCTTGACTTCCTATGGAGATGTCTTAACATGTATTTTAATTTACTTTAATTTGCTCTATAACTTATTTTATTGGCCTGCTACACAGCAGTACTCTTTTGAAGACTTACCTTAAATAATCTCTACCTATCCTGATTGCTTGAGGGAGTTTGCTGTCAAGTCCTTTGCTGAAGAGCAAATATCTCTCCATGTTCTAGAATAGTGGTTTTTGGTTGTGTACACCTTTCTCCAATAATTTTCCCCTGTGATTCTGGTGCATTGATCGCAGGGCCTTGCACATGTTAGGCAGGTGCTGTACTGCTGAGCAACATCCTCAGCCTACCCCCTTCCTCAGTAATCTCATGAGGAAATCTAATGTATGACAGATAGAAAGATTTTGGTTGAGGGGACCAAATGAAATAACCTTTTCATGATGAAGAAAGAAAGTTTGAAAAACTATCATTCAAAAAAATTTGTAGACGCCTGCCTGGCAAGCATGAGGCCCTGAGTTCAATTCCTGGTACAGGGGGGAAAAAGAGTAAAAAAAGATTTGTAGAATCCTTCAGTCAACATCTTAACATAGAAAATTTCTAAGATTGTCTTGCCCTATTCCTTATGTTTGAGGTTACTGGCAGAGAGTGGAGTACCTCAGTGTCACAGGAATGGGGAAATGCTTCCAGTCAAGTCCCTTGGTTAGCTCTCTCGCTAATCTTTTGTTTCTATGGTCTCTCTGTCCATATCTCTGGCTCCTGAAATATTTTAATGTTCAGGTCTCCCTATATGCTTGTGTTTTTTCCATTTTGCTTTTAATTTTTTCCCCTCTGCTCAGGGGAAAATATTCACCTTTAAAATGTCTCTAGTGGTGTTATATATTGTAAGCATGTAAGCATATACATACCAAAAGACTTATATTCAAGTTTCTGTGTTTTAAACATAGTTAATAACCATTTGTTTAAGAAAATTTAAGTGCTTTTTCTAAGTGCCAGGCTCTGTACTTTCCATTATTTATAATCTGTTGACTGGACAGGGAAAAATTGCATTTGAACATAACTGATTGTAGAAACTTAGGATTTGAGAGAATCAAGTTTGTTAACTGTTCATGGTGAAGAAATCCTAGGAAATTCAGTTGGTTGAAAATTTCCATATTGGACAATAGGATAATATGGTTACTGACAGTCTTTTACTTTATTTTTTTTGGAATGGGGATTGAACCCAGGGCCTTTGGAGTGAACTACATCCCCATCCCTTTTTAAATTTTTGGGTTTTTTTGAGATGGTCTCATTATGTAGCTCAGGCAGGCCTTGAACTCCCTGTGTAGTCCAGGCTGGCCTTGAACTCTTGGAAATCCTTCTACCTCAGCCTCTTGAGTGCTACGATTACAGGAATACACCACCATGCCCTGCTGAATGCCGTTTACTCTTGATAACATTAATACAGATAGAATATATGACTAGATCATGAGAACTAGGCCCTGATCATGTCTATCAGGCTACATCTGGAATCCTGTGTTTAATTCTAGTTATGGTTTTTAATAATGGAGATTGATGTTATAAGTCATTTTACAGATATTAGCAGACAGAAGTTGTGTTCTCCGGAACGTGTAGAACCAGTGATAATCAGCATGATGAGTGGTTATCTGTCATCAGTTATTTGAAGAGTACAGTAGGCAAGAAGAAATAGAGGACAATAGAGTTTAGAAGGAAATACTTTTTTGTTCAGGGTGAAAACTTTGGAACAAGTAGACCTTACCAATAGTTAAACAGGCCACCGTGCCAGGTAGCGGCCCTTGTAACTAGACATGCTCAGCAGAGCTTTAGAGGCCTCTCCTCAACTGTGAGCTCAGGGCCACAGGGATAGAACTCATCCATCTGAACTATGTACTGGGTACTTATTTTGGGAAGAAATTGATTCAACAGCACCTGCTAGGATGTAAGCACTGTCCTGTATTGATCAAGGTCCTGTCCTCTAAGGTCACTGCGTCCAGTCTCACATTCAGTGAAATAAAAGACAAAAATTTTTTTGGTAAGAACATTTATTTAGCTTAACAGTTATAAATGATGACATCTGCTGTCTCTTCTCTCCCTTTTTCCTTCCAGTACATGGAAAAGAGAACCAGAAGCAGGGAACGCGGGAATGACTTGCGAAAAAGACTTTTCAATCCTTCAGAGGAATCTGAAAAATAAGTTATATTTCACTGGATGACTTGGCTGAGAGAAGACCTAAGGACTGTTGGTTGATAGCTGAAAGAATCCTTTGTTACTTGGTCTCCAGAATCCTTGGAATGGAAAGTGACCCATGAGGAATTGAATTGTGGAGAAATATGAAGACCTAGATTCTGAATATTTGTTTAGCAGAGCCTTTAGTACTATCAGTTCTGCCAACACACTTGACTTCCTCTGTGTTTATTCACTTGTCTATATCCACTTGAGTAACTCCTTCAATAAAATAATTTAAGTCATTTTTTTCTCCTGTTTCTTAGACTCTCCTAGAAGTAGATAAAAATGACATCAATAGGCTTCCCATTTTGACAACATGATGATTACAAAGATTAAACATTGATTTTTGACAATGTGATGATTATGAAGATTAAACACCAGCTAGGGCAAGAAGAATCTTGAGAAAATTTCAGCTGTATTAACTGTATGAAAATATTCCAATGATACTGTTTTAAAGAGCCATTTTCTAAAACATTAAATGCTTGTAGTTGTCTCTCTGACCATGGATTGAAGAACAGTTCATCTGTACTGAACATGTACCCACTTTTTTGTCATTCTCTAAACAATGCCATATAATAACTACACAGCACTATGTAGTAGGTATTGTTAAGTAATCCTGAGGTGATTTAAGGTGTATAGGAGGATGTATACAGGTTATCTGCAATGCTACATCATTGAGAGACTTGAGCATCATGGATTTTGGTATCCAAGGAGATCCTGGAACCAAGGGACAACTGCTAAGAGTGCATCTAGTTGGCATTTAGTCATAGAACTTTGGTTCCTCGTTTGGGTGACTGTGGCCACGGTGGATGCCAGTTAACTCCTCAGTACTGACCTCAGAACAGTATCTTCTCTCTGCCAGGTACAGGACTCTTCAGACTCTCTGTTCAGGCAGTTGGCTCATCAGTGTTCCTTCTGCCAGTTGTTTCTTAGACCTTTGATAATTTGGAAGTCAGCAGCTACAAGCAATGGCCACAGCAGGGGCTTGGTGTTTTTCTCAGGTGTCCAGGGATAGACTGAGCTGTGAGCTCCTTCCAGTGAATTCTGTGTGTAATGTCCACATGAGTCCTTGGTAATGGCGTTTAATAAGTGATTTTCTTGTCTCAGGAGGTATTCAGGAAGCTGGGCATTCACTTAGCAAAGTGATTATAGAGGATAATATTCAATGAAGGGATTTGGTAACCAGAATTAATTTTTTTGGTCCCTTTCAAGACAGAGTGTATGAATATTCATTGTCTCCCTAAGTGTCAGCCAGTGAGTACAGAAATGAGACGTTTTGCCTTTAGAATGTTGTAGCAAACTGACAAGTTGATCATTATAGTAGTCATCTATAATTGCAAAACTGCCACGATGAAGGAGGGGTCATAGAAAACATGAAAGGGCACTTATGCCCAGTCTTCAGGAAGGAGCTACTCCAAGAAAGCTGCTTGGCAAAGGTGACCTTTGATGCATGAGAGAAAACGGGACACTTTCTGGGAAACTTTGGGCCATTCACCATGACTGGAATGTGGGAACTGGTGGTGGCCAGGAATCATAAACAGCTTTGAATTCTTTAGAGATTTTAGCTTCAATACAGCGATGACCAGCAGCAAATTTTAGTATGGTGGTTAGGGACTTGGGGAAAGGGGTTGGTCAGAAGGATATATTTCAACTTTAGTTCAGTAAGATTTTTCTGGTTATACTTTAGGGAACAACATGGAAGGAAAGGGAAGATTACACCCAGGGAAACCAATTAGACTTTTGACCTAACTATTGTGAGAAATGAGAGCCTGAGTGAAAGAAGTGGCTTTGGTGGTAAAGAGGCATGAATAGATTGAGATTGGTCAGCAGGACTGACTAGGGGCAGGGTTCAGGGAAGAGCTTAGGACATCTCAGGCATTCAGCGTGTGCCTGCGTGCTAATGGTGCTCTACCTTGGGGTGCAGACACTGGAGTGGAGAGTGTGTGTGGCCCATGTGGAGAGGGAGCTCTTTCGAGTTGCCTGGACCAGAGCAGAAGGGGGAGATGGCACATGCATTGTAGCAAAAGCCCTGTAGGCCAAAGTTGGTGTTGACAAGAGTTGTTTTATAGAGCAGAAGGAAACCTTGGGGATCACTTAGTTTAACAAAATGATTTAAGTAATACACGAGTACATTTTTACCCTTCACAGAGTAAAGGGTTGGTGTCTCATGCCCCACCTGTCTCCCGGGCAGTATTCACAACTGACAGTGGGTGGCTCTTCACACCTTTTCAGAAGGAAGGAAGGAGGAGGAGCCCCACCTCTGGGAGAAGGAGCAGGCATGGAGGCAGAAGAACCACAGAGAGTGGGGCTGTGCATGCCAAGGGGTAAAGAGGAGCAAGTGTCCCTGGCTCAAAGGGCCGAGGCGCCAGTTGGTTGGGTTCCTTGGCATCACCTCAGTGCCATTTGAATGACATGAGCTAGTGAAGCTTAGGGAGAACATGTGAAAAAGCCTGTCTCTGCAAGGAAGGACAGGGTAAGATCAGGAGGGTCCTACATCAGAAGTCAAAGAAGGGATGGTACTTGAGAGTGGGTATATGTTGCAAAGAATGCCAGCAAAGCAGAGATGAATTTTAATTCATGGGTGATATTCCCAACCTGCCCAGTATTGCAGTAGTGAGAATTTACTGTCTACATCCCCATCCCTTTATATTTTTTAAATTTTTAGACAGGCTCTTGCTAAGTCGCTGTTTCCCAGGCTGGGTTCAAATTCTGATCCTCCTGCCTCAGTTTCCCAGCATGCTGGAATTACAGGTGTGTACTTGGAGTGACGTTTTTGAAGGTGCAGAAATTAATGAGCCTAATTTATTTTATTTCGAAAACAAACCAGAAACTAAAAACTTGAAGCACTTAAAAGTACTCCTTTCAGAGAGCCATAAACACATTTGTGTGGGATGTGATGCTATTTCTTCTTCCAGTTGTTAGGAGCCCAGGCTTTGTTTCTGCTCTCTGAGGATCTCTGTAATGTGTATCAGAACCAGTGATATCTTGGTGAATGTTTAATGACTGGCTCTCTCAAAAAAAAAATTGTACTGTTTGCCATTTTCAGTGGTATAAATACAGCACCTGTACCCCGGGGGTCCATGACAGTGATGTGCTGTGACCTCAGTGACAAAGCAGCTGAAGCCCAGGAGCACTGAAGGCTTGTGGTCGAGGTTGGATTTGGGCCCAGGTGCAGCGTTCTGGAGTTCAGATGCCCCTTGACCTCAGCCCTGCACAATAGCAATAGCTTGACAGTCATCTCAGTGGCTCTTTGAACCTTTAACAGTGGCCCTGGACTGTATGTGTCATCTTGCAAAGGGCTCAGCCTCTCTGGAATTCAACTCTGATGTTTTAAATGAGATTGTTGGACTGGTTTACTTGTTTATCATAGAACTCGTAGGACCCCAGGCCTAAGAACTAAACCAGTAGAAAGTAATGTTATTTTCTTTGGGAGAGGGCTAGGATCAAGCCCAGGGTCTCCCGCATGCTAGACAAGCACTCTACCACTGAGCTACAGTTCCAGCCCAGATATTCATTTGGTATAAAATTCTGTGACCATGAGAACAATTTGGCCTGGGCTTTTTGTGTTTTGTTTTGTTTCCTAGCTCATCTAGTTCTTAGCTTCTTGTGCTGAACCTTTTTTTTTTTTTGGTACAGGGATTGAACTCAGGACCTTGGGCTTGCGAGGTAGGCGGCAGAACCACTGAGCTATATCCCCAGCTGAACTTTCAACTGTAAGATTTAAGAGGACTACCCTGCAGGGATTCAGAGGAGAGTGGTCAGTGTTCTGCTCTTTCTGCTGTGGTCTGGCTTTCTGGGTAACCCGCAGTACTTGTGGAGAAGCCTCCCAGCCCACCATGCCACATCTAAGGTCTTACTCTGATGAGTCCAGCTGTCCGTGATTCCTACAGAAAAAGTGCACATCCAAAGCTGCGGGAGTATAAGCATTTACCTTTCCAGCTACCAGGAGGGTGGAAGGTGGAGGAGGAGAAAATGCAGTAGAGCAGCAGCTGCCCAGAGAGGGTTGAATAAGAAGAGAGGAGAAAGGTGGTAGGATGAGGTTGCACAGGGCTTGAAAATCATAGCAAGGAACATGGATCTCTTTGGAGGGAAATGGAACGCTATTAAGAGGTTTAAAGTAGGGATTGGCTATGATTTCATTTATTTATATTTTGTAAAGATCTTTCTGGTTGCTGAGTGAAGAAAGGTTACGGTTAAATTAATTCAACCCAGTGACAATACCGGTCACACAGGGTTACAGTGAAGATTAATTGAGACGTAAATAGCAAATTATTTGGCACAAAGTCATATTACTGTTATAAGTGTGTGCAAATTGGGGTATTAGAAACACTTCCCTTGCCGTTTGGTAGGATGCTCCACATCATGTGGGGCAGTCCTGTTCAGACCGGAGATATGGGGGGTACAGGACGTGGGAGGAAACAGAAGGAAGAGCCAGGCCCTGCAAGTACCTAGAGCTCATCCCAGCCTGGCCCCATTCCCTGGCTCCCTGAACACCCTGTCCTTCTGTAGAGGAAGCCAGTTCCATCATCCTATCACCTCTGGTTTATGGCACCTTTCCAGTCTCGCCAACTTTCTCTGCCTGCTGTGGATGACAATGGAACCTCTGTTTCTCCTCTCTGGAGCAAGCATGCTCTCTGTAGATTTCCAGGTGTTTAAAAAACGTTCCATTTGCAGTAGAAGCCTAAGAGACTAGAGGGAGCTGGAGGGGGAGGGGAGGCTCGGAGGTCCTGTTTTCTTTATCAGGCACCTGACACTGCCAGGTGCTGGTGACACAGTGATGAATGAGGTGATCATGGTGCAAGTGAGGGCCCATGTCCAGAAGGGCCACTTAAGTCTTAAGGGATGTGGTTTTCCTTCTGGGGATGACAGATAGGCATGGTAGGGTCTGTAAGTCGCAGAGCAAGGAATAGATTTACTTCACTTGTCAACTTCCAGGGCCTTTGGATCATAGGGACCAGCCTTTGGAAGCTGCCGAGCTCAGGTCAAGGTTTTCCTGAGAAATCTGATTTTGCAGAACACTGTGAGCCTTGGTGCTCCAGTTACAACAAGTTTATCAGTGCTGCACAATTGAGACAAAAAGTTGAGCTGTTTCTGACCTTTCATTAATGGAGATTAAAATTGGGTTAATCTCCGTAGAGTTTTTACCTAAAAACAGAGTTTTCCTGAGAAAGAGCTTGGGCTGAACCAAATAAGAAATTGTATGCGTCATTGACCTGCCTAGTGGGATACCAGAGATCATTTTGTCCTTCACAAAAACCAAAACAAAACAAGTCCCAGAGTCACCAGTCACAAGGGAGCTGCCCTTTCTACCACACCCTGAGATTGGAATTGGTGCCTTTTGAATGACGTTATATCCAGGCATCCAGGTATGCGGAATCCTTTCTTAATCCATAGCCATGGTTGCCTCCCTTAGAGAGGGTGCTGAAGGAGATAAGCACATAGCGGAGAGTGGCAAGAGAAATAAAAGGATGCTTTGCCGATCCCTATCTCCTGCCTCAGCGGGATTAGGGAGGAGCGGGTGGCCAGGACTGCAGCCTGTGGGGCTGCTTTCTTCCTCTAAGCCTGGAAAGTGAGGCTGATGCCAGTGAGAGCAGAGAGCAAACAGGCTGAGTTCCACTAAGAGAGGAAGCTGGCTGGTGTAGACCCTCCTGAAACAAGAGAGTGCTGCGGAGGGGAAGGAGCTTCCATTCTGGTATCACCATTCTTCTCAAAGATGGAATATTTGAAGCTTCATAGAAAAGTGTACAGACTAATATGGCCACTCACACAACCACTGTTGCTTTATTCACATTAACATTTCGCCATACCTGTTTTAGGTTTTTAAAAAAATATTACAAATATGAATAAAGCCTCCTGTGTTTCTCAGCCCATGTCTGTTATTCTTTCTGCTAACCTCGCTTTGACATACTTCATTCTCATTCATGATTCCATACTAATAATTCCCATGTCAGTATCCATACATAATATATTATTTTGCATACCTAAACATTTTACTGAGAAGCTATCATGATGTGTGTAGTCTCTGTAAGTTACTTTTTTTTTTTTAAAAAACATTATGTTGGTAAATGAGGGTCTTGTTTATTCCTTTTGACTATTATATAGTATCCCATTGTATGCTGATAGCACTATTTACACATTTTACCATCATGGTCACTTAGATATTCAGGTTTTGGCACTATAAATGGCTTCAGTGAGTGCTTTTATATGTCTTCTTGTGCAATCTGGGAAAGTCTCTTGTAGGTCTAAAGCTAGGGTTTTAACTGATGTAAGATATACATCTTCAAACTTACTGCAAGTTGTTAAATTATACCCCAAATGGCTTTAGCCCATTAATACTTCTTAATGACATTGTTTTTTTTATCTATACATAATATCTCTCAACTTAGATCTTTTAGGTTTATAATAAAGTTTCATGATTTAAAAAATAATAATCTTATAAATCTTTTGTCAGATTTATTTCTAAGTAGTGTTTTTATTTTAGTTTAGTTTTTTTGAGACAAGATAGTCTCAGATTTGCAGTCTTCCTGCCTTAGTCTCCCAAGTGTTGGGATTTTAGGTATGTGCCACATGCCTGGCCAAAGTAGTGTTTTCGAAGTTACATATTTTAATTTCTTGTTATGGATATGTAGGAATGCAATAGACTTCTAAGTATTTGTATTATATCCAGAAGGCTCGCTGTGGTCTGTAGATGATCTCAGATTTGTCAGTGTAGACAGTCGTATCGCTTTTGAATATTAACAGTATTGAATAACTTCTTCCCAATACTTATACTTCCTTTTTGAGACCTGTACCCAAGACATCCAATACAGTGTTTAATAGTAGCACCTCAGACCAATCTTGTTACTGCTATTAAATCCTGACATTTCACTGGTAAGGATCGCGTTTGCAGTGGGTGCTAGAAGATACCTGTGCCTGGTCGTGCAAGTCCTCTTTTGTGATAGATACAGACTCCCTCAGGCTCAGTTCCACCTCCATCGAGTTTCCTTTCCATTCTGCTACAGCTGGAAAGCAAAACGCTGCATTTCCTCAGGTTCCTTTACTGAAGGATTTCAGATGAGAACTAGTGTCCGCTAATCATTGAGATTTGAATTTGGAATTGACTTAACTCGAGGGAGAAGAAGGTGAGCAGGATCCATGGTGCTGGTGTGGATCATCGCAGAGATGGTGGGGTTGGAGAACCAATGATTGAGGCTGTAGTTTTTCCCTGCTTGCTAGACCACCTCCCAGTTGCAGTGTGGCTTTGGGAATTGTCCCGATGTTTCTTCATTCCTCCCAATAGTTGGGTAAGTAATGTCAGACCGTCTGGTGACATGCACAGTCGACTGAACAAAAGCTGAGTCCATCAGAGCGGTACCCTCCCCCCGAGTAGCATGTGATTTAATTCCCTCTTTACACCTGACGGTTATTTCCTATTCTGGAGAATTCTGTTCTCGTAAATCCCTCAGGGCAGTGATTGTTTTCTTTTATAAATTCAGTATGTGTTTAGGATTGTTATGGGTTGTTCATTATTCCATCTTACACCCCGTTCCTTTGAGGCTTAATTACTTTTTTCTGAGAAACAAACCTTAGAATTTATAGTCAAGTTCTGTTACATGTTACTGGTTGTAAACGATCATGGGTTATCTGAAAAATGCCTTCATTTTTGTCTTCATCCTGTAATTTTAGCTGGCAATATAGCATTCTAGGTTACCATTTTTTCCTATTGTTTTGAAGCGACTGTCTTACTGTCTTCTGGCTTGTAGAGAAGTCCGTGTCAGTCTAATTGCTACTTCTCATTATTTGAAAATAATCTGTCTTTCCTTTGGTTACTTTAAAGGTCTTGTTGTTAGTGCTGTGCAGTTTTGTTATGGTATGTCTTGATGTGGAGTTTGAAATACTGGTTGAGATTTTATCTAGTTCATGTAAATGAGGATTCATGCCTTTCTTAAGTTTTGAGAAATTCTCAGCTACGTTTCTTTGTTTTCTTAAGTCTCCTTATTTTTGTACTTTTAGGGCCCTTACTAAACATTGGGCCTTCTTATACTCTCTTCTGTATCTCTTAATTTTTTTGAGTTCTTTATATATTCTAGATATTAGCCCTTTGTTTGAGGAATATCTGGCAAAACCTTTTTCTCATTCTGTAGATTGTCTTTCCACTCTGTTTTGCTGTGAAAAAGGTTTTTAATTTAATATGATCCAATTTGTTAATTCTTGGAAATGTTTCCCATGCAATTGTTCCGAGAGTCTTGTCTATGCCTATAACTTCAAGAGTTCTGTCTTCTAGGGCTGGGGATTTAGCTTAGGGGTTTTTGCCGCCTGCTGAGCAAGCGCAAGGACCTGAGTTCAATCCCCGGTACCAAAAAAAAAAAAAAGAGTTCTGTCTTCTAGCAAGCTAAATATTTCTCGTTTAACATTTAGTTCTTTGATCCAGTTTGATTTTAGCTTAATACTTGCTGAGATATGGGTCTAGAGTCAATCTGCTGCATGCAGACAGCCAATTTTCCCAGCACTATTATTAAAAAGACTATCTTTCCTCCGGTGTGTGTTTTTGCTCTCTTTGTCAAAGAGCAAATAGTTGAATGCATTGGGGTTGTTTCTGCATCTTCTATTCTGTTCCATTGATCCCCAGATCTGTTTTTGTGCTACTACTATGCTTTTTTTAAAAAAAATTACAGTAGATTTGTAATATCAGGTCCAGGATAGTGATGTTTCTGGGTTTGCTTTTTTTTTAAACTTAGGATTGCTTTTGCCACTGTGGGTCTCTTCTGGTTCCATATGAATTTTAGGATTGTTTTCTCCAGTCTGTGAAGAATACTTTTGGAATTTGTATTGGAATTGCTTTAAATTTATATAGCAATTTTGGAAACATGTCCATTTTAACTGTATTGGTTCTGGCTATCCAGAAACAAGAGATTTCTTTCCATGTTCTGATGTCCTTTTCAGTTTCCTTTTTCAGAGTACTGTAATTTTTTTGTAGGGGTCTTTCACTTCCTTGAGTTAATTCCTAAGTATGTAATATTTCTTGGTGCTATTATGAATGGTATTTTCCCCCTAATTCTTTCTCAGTGAGTTCATGATGAGTGTACAAGATTGCCATTGATTTTTGTGTGTTGATTTTGTATCCTGCTACATTATTGAATTCTGTTATTAATTCTAAGAGTCTTTTTGGTGGATTTTTTTGGATCTTTTATGTAGAAGATCTTATCATCTGCATTTAATAGGATGTTGGAAGTAGGTTTGTCGTAAATGGCTTTTATCCAATTGAGATAAGGTCTTTCTATACTTATTTTCTTCATGCTTTTTGATTTTTTTTTTTTTGGTACTGGGGATTAAACTCAGGACCTTGTGTTGCGAGACAGGCAGTGAAACCACTGAGCTAAATCCCTGGCCCTCTTCATACTTTTTATCATAAAAGGATATTGAATTTTGTTAAAGGCTTTTTCTGCATCTATTGAGATGGTCGTGTGATTTTCATCCTTGCTTCTGCTTATGAGATGTATTACATTTATTGGTTTGCTTTTATTGAACCATCCTTGCATCCCTGGAATGAAGCCAACTTTGTCATGATATATAATCTTTTTGAAGATCAAAACTACTTTTTATGTTAATTTTACAGTCCAGGGATCCCTGGACCATGTAGGTAATAAAAATTACTCAGGTTTAGGTGAGGAAATATTCATCATCATGAATTCCAGGGAAATTTTTTCTGCTCAGAGTCTAGGATGAGTTGCATAGACTTTACTCTGCTCTCCCTGGGTAGGTCCATGGTGGTTTGCTAGTTGCCTTTCTAGGAGGGCTACCCTTTGTGGTGATGACTTTATGTGGTATTGTTATTTCCTACACTATTCCTCACAGACCCAGCATCTTCCATCTTTTCCCAGTGTGTGAGTGAAAACCTCAGTTCTTAAACTCAGTGCTGGTGCACTTACCCCTCTAGCTTGCAGTTCTCTCTGTTTTCAGCCTCCAAGAATTTTCTTTACTTTTCTGTGAGTTCCATTATGCCTTAAAAACACACTTTGACATATACTATCTATTATTTTTAGGTGGCTTTGTAACACGAGGGATTTCAGATGATCTAATGAGTCATATTACCAGTAATATATCCTGTACATGAAATTTTAAAAAGACTCTGCCCACTAGGAATGATTGTATTTTATACAGTTGGAGGACTAACTCCTCACTCCAAAGGGTGAAGGTAGAGTGAAAGGGGTAGGGAGGATGGTGGGTGGGAGGGTGTGGCAAATAGAGAAGTCCTATTTATTTATTTATTTATTTATTTATTTATTTAATTTTTGGTACCAGGGATCGAACTCAGGACCTTGTGCTTGTGAGGCAGGTGGCGGCACCACCAAGGTAAATCCCTTGCCCAAGTAGAGAAGTCCTAAGGGAGCAACCTCTTCTCAAATGTCCTTGTCCAATTGGTCCCTTGCTACTCAACTGTGGTCCATGGGCCAGCATCTGCAACATCATCTGGCAGAGTTTACTGGAAATGCAGTCTTTTAGCAAAATCCCCAGATGATTTGTGTTATATAAAAATTTGAAAAGCACTGACTCAGATCATTTTTGATGTAACTACCATCCATAGGATGATTACTTCTTTGGGGTTAATGACCTTCTTTCACTCTTGTCATCATTTGTAGTTTAGCCTTTTTTCCCTAGTTAATTTTTAAGTTTTTTAAAGCACTTCCCTGAAATGGCTTTGTACTGCAATTTTGGAGGAAGGTCCTTATTGGTGATGTAATACATTGAGGAAATGTTAATATGGCATGTTGTCATATTGAATATGACGGCAAAGTCACTTAGCCCCCAGAGGAAAGCCCTTATGAAATTCTCAGGGCATTTGTTTTCTTTTCTGCTCTAGAGGGTGGAGAACTGAGCAGGCAAGGAGCATCCTGTAATTCCATACAGACAGCTTTAGATCTGGCTGGGTTTCCCTGGGGTGTTTTCTCTGCACAAATAGCATCCAAATTTTCAAGTATCCCCTGATTGTTGATCTGCTAATTGGATTGTGCCAAAATAGGGAAAGGCATCTTTTCTTTTTGGTGCTGGGGATCAAACTTGGGACCTTGTGCTTTTGAGGCAGGCAGCGGAACTACTGAGCTAAATCCCCAGCCTGGAAAGGTATCTTTTTAAAGCAGATACAAAAATAAAATAAAGTGGAAAATTACCTAGAGATCATACAAGTGACTTTGATGGTTTCACCTGCTAGAAGTATTGTTTAGTCCAAATAGCAGACAACTTAGCAGTCTGTCCATGACACACAGAATTGGGGTGATCTCGACTGAAACCCCTGTGGCAGACACATTACATTTTTGTTCATGTCTGTATCTGTAGCTCTTAGTGGCTGGTTCATGGTTGGTGCTCAGTAAATCTTTTTTAACTGGGAGAATTAAGCTTTAATGGATGAATGAATACATTAAGTGTTGAATTAGTTGTTAGCCTGTATACTTTAAAATTTATTTTTCCCTATTTTTCTATGAGTGCTTACATTGTTAGATATTTACAATTAGAATAAGAAGGGTTCTCTGTCCACCAGCTGGCCATGAGTTGAATAAATAATGGTGTACAATGCAGCTGTGAAAGGAATGAAGGAGATTTTTCATGTACAAGTATATGACTACATAGTGAGACTATATATATCCATAAAGGAAAAAGAAATCCCTAAAACTGAAATGAACTGAAATAAATAACTCTTAAGTATATTTCTAGTTGATTTTATAACTGCAGAGAGAAAAGGATTACTGTTTCAAAGGTTCAAACACAATATTTTGAGTCTGCATCCTTAGGAGATACATTCTGAAGATGGAAAAACTTCAAAAAATATAAGACTATTTGTTATAATAAAAGTAATATTGTTATCTTAAAATTGTATCTATAAAATATCACATATATCTAATAAAAAAGTACTTTATATTAGTATCACTAGAAACCAAGATTTTCAACCTAAGAGCAACAAAGTACAAGAAAAAAGTCTAGATTAGAACAGTGGACTATCACATTTGAATTGGAAATACAGTGCCTCTTGAATTTAAGATTGTTTTTCTCTTTCTAAAAAAAAGAGAGAGCATTTCCTAGTTCTATCCATTGAAAAGGCCTTAAAACAATGAGAACTCAGTCATTATTAGCACTTGACACACTCAGACAGTGCTAAGTATCATTGTCCCCAGAAGAAAACATGGCACCTTTGGAGAAATGGCTGATCCCTGCTCCTGGGCAGGACATGTCATGGTGGGCCCAGGCCATCTTGTGCCAGAAAGCACAGAAGTGACCCACAATGAATATAATGGATTTAATCACACTGAATATGTAAATATCCTTTAGTTCAGGAAGACGCATTAAAAGACATTTTCATCAGAAGGCTGCTAGTTTGTCCAACCATTACCCTGAAGGAAAAGAAATATTTATCCTGACTATATTTTTGTGTATACATCGTATTCCAAATAGCCAAATGGTTTACTGCAGAGAAGTTCTGTTAACATTTTTCTTGAGATAACAATTTGCATAACATACAGTTCATCCATGTAACTTCATGTTTTTTATTATGATCACAAAGTTGTACAAACACCAGTGCAACCTAATTCAGGAATATTTTTTTTATCTCCCACAGAAGCCAGTCCCCATTCTCTGCCTCCCATGCCCTAGAGGCCACTAATCTCTTTTCAGACTCTATACATTTGCCCATTCTGAACATTTTATATAAATGGGGAAGAACAATGGGTGATCTGTTGTGATTGGCTTCTTTCACCCTGCATAATATTTTCAAGGTCCATCTGTATTACAGCATGTATCAACACTTTATTCCTTTTTATTGCTGAAAATGGGAAAATTCTTCCTTGAAGAATTTTAGCTAATAAACACAGAAAGACTGATAGGAAAGAACTATTTTACAGCCCCAATACAAAAGCACATCGGTGATGTTTAAAATCAGTGGCTGTTTGAAACCCATTAGGTAGAAGAGAAAGGTTGATGGAGCGCCATAAAATGGATGAATCCACCCAGGCTGGATAGTGCATATCTGTACTTTCAGCATCCTGGGAACCTGAGGCAGGAGGATTGCAAGTTTGAGCCCAGCCTGTGGAATTTAGTGACTTAGTGAGACTTTATCTCAAAAAAACTAAAAAAACTAAAAAAACTAACAAAAAAACCGAGACCAATGAACCCTGAACACACTGATCACATTTAGAGTTCATAAAGCATTACAAGTGAGACTACTGCATATTATGCGCTTCCTTTTTTAAAAAAATGAAATAACTGTCATATTTTCCTGAATCTAATCAAGCCTCTAGTGTTAACTTCCTGTTTACAAAAGTCTGAGAGCTAGAGGAACAAGTCACATGGCCACCACAGAAGTCCAAAATGCATGACACCGTATAGGACACATGACCCAGTTGCTTTAGCAAATAACGGGAGGGAGGGATACTCCTTAGATGTAGAGCAACGTGAATCTGGGTTCTGATGGGAAGAAACCAACAGAAAAAAGGTATTTTTGAGGCCTTTGGAGAAGTCTGAGTATGATTGGGTTTCAGGTGATGTTAAGAAATGACTGTAATTTTGTTAAGTGTGATAATGACATTGTGATTATGTTTTAAAGAATGTCCTTATCAGTTGAAGATGCACTGAAGTATTTACAAGGGAAACAAGAGATGTGTGGAATTTTACTTCAAAATACACACCGCAAACAAACTGGGTGTGGGGGTTTAGACAGAACAAGATTGGCCATGAGTTGATTGACTGTTGAAACTGAACGATAGCTCGAGTACAGTTTAGTATATTTTTCTCTCTTTAATGGATGCTTAGAAGATTTCCATAATAATTAAAGAAGAATCCTAGATTCTTAGAGTCAAGAAGCAATTTCATCTAGAAATATAACTTGTCAGAATACGTACTTTTCTGAGAAAAAGGCTGAACTGCTGGTTCTTAAATGCTTGAGATTTATTTTGGTCTTTTTGACTGTGAAGAATTCTGTTTTTGTGCTGAAGACAAAGGGCGGCCTTTAAAAAAAATGTTGGCACTGCAAATCCCAGGTGTGGAGGAGGACTGTGGTCAAATACGAAATACGCACGTCCACCTAGAAGCTTACTTGTCACTATTTTGAAGGCTTTTTTTCCTCCCCAGGCCCTTATTCTTCATGAAAATTCCTACGAATCTATATTGTTCTTTTCAGACTTTCTTGAGAGACAGAACGGCACCATGGTTAGGAGTTTGGAATCAGATTTATATTCAAACCCCACCTCTGCCACCTAGGAGCTGAGGTGATAGAGGGCATGATGTTTACTTAAACTCTCAGAACCTCAGTTTCTTCAGCTGTGAAATGGAAGTAATTATTGCAACTCATTCAGAGACTTGTGGTGTGGATTAGATGAGCCTATATCCCATATAGTGTGAAGGGTAGAGTTGAAATTATCATTGTGCGAATGTCTTTGGGAACCTGGAGGTGTGTGTGTGTAGTGGGGGGAAACTGAAACTCCTGCGTTTGACCATATGCAGACAAATGCCTTTCAAACCCCGTCTCAATTGAGATACATAACCTTCCTTTTCAGCATAAGGAACCGCAGTGAGTTAATTTGTACAAAATTCTTGTATTTCTGGAGTTGACTACTTGAAAGCGTGATTCCAAACATTTGTCTCATTTCTCTTGGGACTTGATTGATCTTCTCAGCCTCCCCTGGGAAGAAAGCGAGATGTAAAAACTGAGCATAGGGACCTTTTGATTGCCTGAAGCATGCGCCACAAGTAAGTGAGACCCAGCTGTGTGCCTAAGAAGAAGCTGGGCCACGCATCTATGTGTCGTACAGGGAGGAAGAGGAAGGGTGTGTGTGTGAAAGGCAAGCCTTAGAGTGATAATTTTTACCTGGAGTCTTGGCCTCCCTACACGTCTTTGGCAAGTCAAATCACCTCACCCCTTGGAGCTTCAGTTTCTCATCTGCCACAAGGGAATCTGCCTCACCAATTGTGTGAGTCAAAGGAGACCATGGCATTGCTTTTAAACTATAAGGGACTGTACAAATATTAGTTGGAACTTTCTAGGAGGAGCAGAGATCCTATGTGTTAGACTTCTCTTGGAATCCCAAGAGGACATCCCTTGAGACCAAGCTGGGAGTAGCCCTGCATGCTAGGGCTCTGTGGGCTCTGTAGACTCACCTGAAGCATGACTCAGGTCCAGGAGAGTCTCAGAAGAGTGATACCTTGTGATTCTGATTTATTTCACTTAACATTATGGTCTCAAGGTGCATCCATTTTCCCACAAATGTCTCAAGTTTATCCTTTATAGCAGAGTAGTACTCTGTTGGGTATAAAAACCACATTTTCTTTATCTATGTCAAAGATTAGCTATTATGAGTTGTGCTGCTATAAACATGGATGTGCATGAATCACTGTGATACGATGTCTTTAACTGTTTGGTGAAGATACCTAGATGGAGAATAGCTAGGGCAAATGGAATTTCTAGTTTTAGTTTTTGAGGAATCTCCATACTGATTTCCATAGTGTTTGTACTAATGTACCTTCCACCAGCAGTATAGAAGGACCCCCCAACCTCTCCAGCACTTGTTATTATTTAATTTCTTGATGATGGTCATTCTTTCTGGGGTAAGGTGGAATCTCACATAGCATGGTTTCTCTCATAGGAGAAACCAAGTTATAGGTAGGGAGCAAAATAAGACAGGCGGTAGGAAACAGGGAGGTAGATCTTTCTCAAATGGGAAATGGATCGAGAGATGGAGGGAGGGGAAAGAGATGAGAAAAGCAATGAAAACATGTTATACGTGTACCAACTTTACACAAGGATTGTAAACATTATGTACAGCAAACATGTACTAATAAAAAATGTCACAGCTAGTTAAAAAATTAAAAAGAGTGCTACCCACTGCATGGTTGTGCTCAGCCTCTCTGTATTGTTCCTGGGCCCAGCCAGGAAAGCGTCAGTGTCAATACTGCAGCATTCCCGAGAGTACAGGAAAGCCCTACTCAGGAAGGAGAACTGTGAGGGGCTGAACTCTCTGGTACCTTCACTGCAGTCCTGACTGGATTCCCAAGCCTTTCCGGCCAGGGTACTAGGCATTGGGGATGCTTTATAAATAAACTGAACATGGAGTTTATAAATCTGGGGAAAAGTCTGCTGGGCCCGATGTGTGTCTGGTCCAGCACTGTCCAGACCTTTGTTATATGTCTGCACCATAGAATCTAGTAGCTCTGTGTCACTTGTGAGTGTTGGGCTCTTGGAAGGTGATGTAGGTAGATGAGGAACTGAATTTTTAATTTAATGTTAATTACTTTAAACTTGAATAGTCAAATGGGGAGGGTGGCCACCGAATCACACAATCTCAGTCAGCGCTGGAAATATCCTGGGAAGGTTGGGAAGGTACCCTTCAGGCCAAAGGTTTGACTTCCCTTCTTAAGAAAGAGCATGAGACTTGAAAGACCGTGTCCTACCTCTGTCACTCACCGTGTGTAG
Source organism: Heterocephalus glaber (assembly GCF_053883595.1). Taxonomy (NCBI): domain Eukaryota; kingdom Metazoa; phylum Chordata; class Mammalia; order Rodentia; family Bathyergidae; genus Heterocephalus; species Heterocephalus glaber. The sequence goes on from NW_028258137.1 coordinate 6,310,959, forward strand.
ATTTATTATGCCACTTGGCTTCCCCTGGGTAGTTTCCTAATCTGTGAAACAGGGTCAGCGGGAGGATTGGATTAAATTCTTTTCACTGTTAAATTCTTGACTCTATTGTGATTTGTCTTTTGTTTATACATGATATTATTTTCCTACGACCACTGTACCAGATTACCACAAATGTGCTTGGCTTAAAAAACAAAACAAAACAAAGCAGACTTTTATTCTTTTCAGTTCTGGAGGCCTGAGGTCTGAAGTGGATTTGAATGGGCTGAAACCACAGTGTCAGCTGGGCTGTACTTCCGCTAGAAGATCCAGGGAAGAATCCATCCCTTGCCCCCTACAAGGAGTGGTGGTCACTATCAACAGCTTCTGGTGGGTGGCACCTCTCTCTCGATCCCTGCCTCTGTGGCCACATGGCCTCCTCCTTTTGCCTCTGCCTGTCTCTTATAAGGTCACTTGTAATAGCATTTAGGGCCCTCCAGATAACCCAGGATAATCTTCCCCACAGGATCTCTAATTTATTTGTACCTGCAAGGATCCATTTTCCATATCAGTTAACAGGTTCCTGGGATTAGGACCTGATATCTCCGGGAGCTGTTTTTTTTTTTTTTTTGGAGGTGGAGAAAAACCTTTATTACACAGGCAGGCTCAGAGGAGATCATACTCGGAAGTCTGAGTCTCTGGGAGCTGTTATTCAGCCCACTCCACCTACACAGTAATACTTACTAGTAGTGGATTTGCTTTGGATCAAACATGGTGGCTATGCCACTGGACGTGTGGAAGTTGCTGGCCTGCCCACCAGATTTCTAAGGGAGGATTTTCTCAGGTTCTGAATGAAGATCTGAGTTTGATTTTTTTAAAAAAGTGAAACTATTCCCTGCCCTCCTCCTACCATGAAGTACCTTGATTTGTCTAATGTCACATCATCTTTACTAAAAGGTTAACTCATCAATGTTTGGATTATTCCCCAACATGTGTGGAAGGGAACCTCAGCTGAGATTTGAGTCAGGAAAACAGGAACATACTGTCTCTGCACAAGAGGAGAGAACATGTGCTGGATCCGCTGGAGAAGTAGTTTCTGTAGCTTTGTACTCATACACTTCAAAGCATAAAGGATCGGGCCCTACACAGCCCTGGAACAGCTTGTCACTCTGATTTGGATGTTTAGATGTCATGTTTCACTGTTGCTCAATCAAATCTAAGAGCAATGGTTGGGAAGTGGGTTTTGCAAATATTGCTCTGAAACACATTTTCAACAGGAAACAGATGCCAAGTGTTTTTGTTAGTGTCGATGTTTGAGGTTATTGGAATAAAACACGAACCCAGTTCTTGGTCAAGCAAAACACCTGCAAAGGCCTGGGGTTCAGGGAGCCCATGGAGCTTTTTTTTTTTTTTTTGGGAGGGTTATAACCTTTGAATGGGAAGAAATGGGGTGGAAGACCTTCATTTTTGAAAAAAAAAGGGGCTAAAAATGAAATATTTATCACTAGAGGGATATAGAAGCACAATTATAATTTAAAGTGTGAGTCACAACACTGCCTTGTTCAGCCAGGGAACAAAATGACTTAGAGGCAGAATAAAATTACTTCATTTATGTCTCTTGAGAACGTGGCGTTCTCCCGGTCTGCTCACGTCCTCCAGTCAAATGGCAGAACATCTATTCTTTTCCCCGAGGTGGTCAGCAGCTTTATGACTGGCTGTTTGTCTGGGGCTGCTTTTCAAAGAGTTAGTAATGATGATACTAATAAGGGCTTACTAAGCACCGAGCAGTGCATTTTGTGCTTTCCTTGCCGTATCTCATTTAATCCCCCTGCAACCTTCTCGGGAAGATATCTTCATTCTCATTTTGTAGATGAGAAGCTGAGACTTCGAGAAGTCTGACCACTCAGAGTCACTCGTGTCGGACTGACGTATGGCCACAGTGCCCCGAGCTGGAAAGTCTAGCTCCTGGTCACTTGTGCTCCCCACCTGTAAGCCGGTCTTGGCACCAACTCTTGTGTTCTCTTGAAAGCCCACGTCAGCAGGCACCCTGGAGCATTCTGCCCTGCCATGTTCATCAGTGGTCACAAACAACAGGGTGCTCGGGTCTGGGCTGCCTTGCAGCATCTGAGCACCTGTGTGTTTCTCACCCTGCTCTGCTTCTCCCTGTGAGATGACACAACATTCAATAGCGTCCAGGAAGTGAGAACAAAAATGTTTCCTTACGTCTACAGAAACTTCCCTCTCTCCTCCCCAAAGGAGGTCTTTCCCCTCCAGCGTCCTAGTCTGCTTTTTCCTGCTGAGTGAACATCTGGTTTTCAGAGCATGCTTGCAGCAGATACTTGGGTTCAGAGCTGGTGCCTGGGATCTATGTCCACCCGCATGTTCTTCCCTAGCAGTGTGTATCAGGCCCCTCTGCCAGGGCCCAGTCTGGAGCTGGGGCCACACTGATGTACACTGCAGGCTTCCCCTGGCCTCCCAGAGTGACAGTGTCTCCAAGCAGGGGCACAGCTGGCTTTTCAGGCCAGACAGTTCCCACCCTGTGTGTGGAGGCTGCTCAGCATCCTCAGATCTCCTTGCTAAGATCCAAGCAGGGAGACCACTGGAAACACCACCACATGTTTCTGTCTGCCTCCAGGTGGCACTACTGGCCTTGACTGAGAACCATTGCAGGAAGATTTGTCACAGTGAAGTTTGGATGGAGTCCCCGCCCACTCTGTCTTAGGTGAGGTGCACTCTTATCTTTTTTCCTAGGAATCTGGCCCATGCTATGGACAGGAGAAGGAGGTATTTGAAAACAGCAGGGAAAAAACCAAGTCCATTCATCAGGGTCCTATGCTGAGAAGTCGGTGTGTTTAGATGCCCCCTGTTGGGGCTGCTTCCCTTCATTTCTTCTCTCCCCTCCTCTAGGTCTCTGCACAGATATATATATACCTTTTGATTCAATAATGACTCTTCTATTTATGTACCTAGAAGCAACTCTCTCACAAATATGCAGTCATATGCTGAGAATGTCCACAACAGATTTCTTTGCAGAGTTTAAAAAATAAATTGAGGCTGGGGATTTAGCTCAGTGGTTCTGCCACCTGCCTTGCAAGCGGGAAGTCCCGAGTTCGATCCCCAGTACCAAAAATAAAAAATAAAAATAAAAAAAATAAATAAATTGAGGGCGGGGGATTTAGCTCAGTGGTTTCACCACCTGCTGCACAAGTGCAGGGACCTGAGTTCGACCCCCAGTACCAAAACAAAAACAAAAACAAAAACAAAAACGAAAATGCTCACAAACAGGAAAATGAATAAAGACATCATGGTCCATGTATACACTGACATACATCAGTGAAAATGTGAACTTCAAATATTCCTGTGGATGTAGCTTACAAATATGGTAATCAATAATGCAAATAAGTTGCAGAATAGTATCCATAGTATGGTCCTATCTATGTTAAGTTTAAAAATATACAAAATAATATAGCATGTTGCTTAGGCATACAAACATATATTTTAAAAATAAAATGAAACAAGGGAATGATAAACCTGAAATTCAAATGAGGGGGAAGAAGAGGGTATAATTGTCAGGGGAGGAATCTTCGCCAAGGGCTGCGTGTATTTTATATTTTAAAATGGGTGAGATGGGGCACTTTGGTATTATTGCATTGTCATTTATAGTCAGTACCTTCTGTCACCTGTCCTCTTCCTTGTCCTTCATTGGAGCACCTCTAATCATTTCCACTCATCCCTTTGTGGACCTCAGGGAAGTTGACCCACTCTCAGGTTGAAGGTGTGGTGCCTGATTAGTTTAAGGATGACCTGGCAGACTTAAAAAGTAACCGGTGTCACTTGTATCACCTTGACTCTGACCCTCCAACCTTTTGCTCTTCAAGAATGTGAGAGAGTAAATGTTCATGGGGCTACAGCTATTTTGGTTTGGGATTTTCCAGTATCTTGCAGCTGAAAGCATTCAGCTATACCATGTAGGCTGCAATGCAAGCATATGGTAATCATTTACTAATCAGCAGGAAAATTAAGTGTTTTCTAATTCACTCAATTAAAATTTTTTCTTCTGTTTTCCCATAAATATACCTACCTCCTCTGTATTAGTATGTTTTCTGTTTTGCTAAGAAGAAACTCAAGGCCGGGTGCTTTGCAAAGTAAAGAGGTTTAATTAGCTCACAGCTTTGATGGCTGGAAGTGCAAGCTCTGCCAGCTGCATGTGATCAGCCCCTGGCGGTGGCCCCCTTGTCTGTGTCACTCGTGGCATATGACATCATGTGACACCGTGTGCAGGAAGGAGAGGTCAGGTGGCCAGACAGGAAGCCCGCAGGGCCACGCGTACTCTGTCATAACCAGTTGAACTCTTGAGTACTAACTCAGTCCACAAGAGGAGTCCTAACCCCTTCCCAGAGCACTGTCCTCTGGGACCTAGCCACTTCCCACTAGGCCGCCTCACCCTCAACTTTCTTTTTTTTGGCATGGGGATTGAACTCAGGGCCTTAGCACTGAACTACACCCCAGCTCTTTTTATTTCTGAGTTTTGAGACAGGGCCTCACTAAGTCACTAAGTTGTCCCAGACTGGTCTTGAACTTAGGATCCTCCTGCCTCTCTGCCTCCTAGAGTTCTGGGATTACAGGGGTTCACATCATACCCTGCTTAGGCCTCACCTCTTAAAGATTCTACTGTCTCTTAATACCACCAAATTAGGGACCAATTCTCCAGCATGTGAACCTTCTGGGGACAAAATACATCCAAATAGTAGCATGGTCTGATGGCCGGCTGCAGGTTCTAGCAAAAGGAAACTATGAACTTGCAGGAAACCAAATCTTAACAGAAAGGATCAGGAAGAATCCAGTGTGGCTGGTGTGTCAGCCTTTTTCCGGGAACATATATGTTAGTTTCCTTTGTATTAATCTGTGTCTGCTCTAATAAATTACCACAAGTGAAGTGGCTTAAAATGAGAAATTTGTGCTCTCACAGTTATGGAGACCGGAAGTCTGAGGTTGAGGAGCTGGCAGGGCTGCACTCTCTCCTTAGGCTCTGGGGCAGTACTCCCTTCCTCGGTTCTTCCCCATTCTCCGGTCTCTGCCTCCATCTCCACATGATCTTGTTCTTGTTTCCCTGTGTCCTTCTTCTTTGTCTCTTGCGCAGACATTTGTCATTGTGTATGGGGCCGTGTGGATAATCCAAGATGATCTTATCTCAAGATCTTGAATTTTCAAGGACCAGTTTCCTGAATAAGGCCATATTCACAGGTTTTGGGGATTTGGAGGTAGACATATCTCTTTTTTTTGGCACTACCAATTCAACCAACTGTGTAACACAGTTGTTCTGCATAGTGGTTTTAATAGTGCAAATGGATAATATGGTCCTGTTTTCAACCTAAAAGGTAGTTCCTGGTTGATAAAAATGGGTCTGTGTAGATCAGTATTCACTAGTACTAGAGAAAGCATTAAGTCTTTTTATTTTTTGAGGTGCTGGTGATTGAACCCAGGGCCTTGCTTGTGTGAGGTAAGTGATCTACCACTGAGCTACATCCCCAGATCCAGCTTATTTTATTCTGAGCCAGCATTTCACTGTGTTGTTCAGGATAGCCTTGAAGAAGTTGTAATCTTCTTGCTTCAGCCTCCCAAGTACCTGGGATTACAGGTATGTTCTGCGGTGCCCAGATGCTTTGTCTTCTCCTCCCCAAGTTATATAGCTGCTTAGTTAACACTTGAGAGAAGATTTTTGAAAAAACATTTTTTTTTTTAAGAATAGGAAAATTTCCCCGGGGATTTAGCTCAGTGGCACCGTGCCTGCCTTGCAAGTGCAAGGTCCTGAGTTCAATCCCCAGTTCAAAAGAAAACAAAAAGAAAGAAAAAGATTATTAAATGTTAATTATTTAGGGCCGGGGATTTAGCTCAGTGGTTTCAACACCTGCTACGAAAGCCCAAGGACCGGGTTCGATCCCTGGTACCAAAAAAAAAAAAAAAAAAAAAAATGGTATAGGAAAATTTATTGAGAGAAGGATAGCTTCTGTCTAAGAGAGACAAGAGGGGGACCAGAAAATGGGTTTCCCCTTGAAAAAACATTTTAACAGAGGAAATAATGTTGTGTGATGTGAAGTTTGGAAGCTGAAGCCAACAAAATTGGAGGTGCTTAAGAAACACTGGACTTTCCAGAGATCCATTATAACAAATCATAAAATTAAACATACACAAATTCAAGATGATTAGCCAGTAATTTGAACTGCAGAATCAATATGGCTCAGGAGAAAATAAAAAAAATCCAGCTGTGTATACAGTAAGACCCTACTACTATGTATTAGTTACAAGACCTGGTTTCCAATTTAGAGGTGCTAGACATATAAGGAAACAGAAAAATGTGATCCTTAGTCATGAAAAAAGCAGACAGTAAAAAGTAAGCCCAAGATGTCACAGATATTCAAGTCAGAAAATGAAAACATTAAAGCAGCTATTATAGTCAGAGAATTAAAAGAGCAAACAGATAGGCAATTTTGGGAAATGAATAGAGATGAAAAAAAAAAGAACAAATGTAAATTCTAGAAGTGGAAAGTGAAAACTGAAATGAATAATACCTGGAGATATTTAACAGTAGATTTAAGATGGCAGAGGACAGAGAGAGGGAACTGGAAGGCAAAACAGTAAGAATTGTTCAGTTTGAAGAATTGGAAGAGAAAATATTTTAAAATGAACAGAGCCTCAGGGACACATGTAAAAACATCAGATATTCTTATGTGTTTAAGTAGAATCCCAGAAGAAAATGAAATTGGAGTAATATTTACATACAGTGGCCTAAAACCTCCCTAACTTTTTGAAAAACACCAACTTATGGTGTAAGAAGCAGTGAATTTTAAGCAGGGTAAGTGTGAAGGGAGCTGTATCTAGGCCTATCATCATCAAACAGGTGAAAATAAAAAAATCAAAAGTCTTGACAGCAGCCAGAGGAAAAGGATACAGTACATTCTGGGGAAGAAGGATTAAGATTCTCTCCCTTCCTCCTCCCCTCTTTCCCTCCCTCTCTCCTTCCCTCCTTCCTTCTCACCCTCTTTCCTTCCTTCATTTCTTCTCTTACTCCCTTCTTCTTCCTTCCTTCCTCTCTCCCCTTTTCTCTCTTTCCTCCTCCTCTCCCTCCCTCATTCCTTCTCTTTCTCTCCCTGTCTCCCTCCTTCCTTTTTCTCTTTCTTTCTTCCTGAATGGCATTTGACTCTTTCAGGCAAAATACCACTGCAGCATGGGTTCATAGTGTATATAGAAGTAAGTGACATGATAGCAAGTGTGCAAAGAATAGAGAGTTGATGTGTGGGATTATATAGCTGTCTGTGTGTGAAGAGGAAAGTGGTGCAGCATTAATTAGAAAATAATAATCTTCGATAAGTTAAAGATAATGTTGTGAGTCCTAGATAAATTACTAGATAACGACACCTCCAAAGAGTTATAGGTAGCAAACTAATAGAGAAAATAAAATGGAATACTTAAAAAATTTCATTTAACCCAAAATAACTCAGGTAAAGAGAGCAGAGGAAAGAAAACAGAAGGTTCAAATGGAAAACAGATATCAAGTTGGTATACTTAAACCCATCCATATTGGTAATTACATTAAATGTAAATGGACTAAATACACTAAGAGGAAGAGGTTGTTGTAAGATCCAACTATTTGCTATGTAGACGAGATATATTTAAAATATTAAGACACATAGATTGACGCTAAAAAGGTAATGAAAAAGACAAGCATAATATACATAAAAATCAAATACCCTCAAAACCTAATGGAAAGCCAAATAGTTTAAGAAACAGAAAGAAAAATTTAAAATACCTTAAGAATTATGCCAAGGGAGACTAAAATTTGATTCATAAAATAAGATCAAGAAGCTATAAGAAGTGGAAATAAGGCAATGAGAAAGAGCTCTTGGAAATTACATTATATTTGAAATTAGAAATTCAATCAAACTCTTGGAAGAGAAATTGAAGGAACTGTATGAGAAAGTAGAATACAAAGACAATGAGACATCATGAGGGGGAAAACACAAGAAACTTAAAACAGTAATCTAGAAGGCCTAACACCTTACCAGTATGAGGTTCAGAAAGAAAAAACAGAAAAGATGGGAGAGGAAATTATCAAAGAATAACAGTAAAAGATTTCTCAGAGTTGAAGAAACCAAATCTTGAGACTGAACAGCACTACCTAGCGATCAACTATGGAACAAAAAAGTTGCATATAGGAATGGTGAGATTTAGTAAGCATTTTATTGAACCCTACTAAATGTGAGGTATTCTTGAGGTAAATATAGCAGTGAGCTAGAGAAATCCCTTATCTATTAAGTTTCATCCAATTAAAGCAGACAGCAAACAACAAGTAAAGTGGAATGAAGAAATAAAATAGGGTGGGGAATCCATAAAATGAGTGATGGAGAAGGAGTTCTCATGAAAGAGTGCATTCTGGGAAAGCCTATGTGATGAACTGTCATTAGAGATCCGAGTGACAAGGAGGAAATGTCACATGAAGATTGGAGGGAAGATGATTCTAGACAGAGAGAACAGTGTATGTAAGGGCTCAGGGGCAAGAATGAGGTTGGCATGTTGAAAAAGAGTCGGAAGGCAAAGATGACTGGAAAGGGCTGAGCAGAGGAAAGGGAACAAACCCATTGTCTCCAGCATCAAAGTGGAAAACTCATACCACAGTCCCTTCAGACATTATGGGAAACGTTTCCTCTATTCTTTTGGGTTTTTTTTTTTTTTTTTTTTTTTTGGTACCAGGGATCGAACTCGGGTCCTTGCGCTTGCATAGCAGGCAGCGAAACCACTGAGCTAAATCCCCGGCCCGTGTTTCCTCTATGCTTTCTCCTTAGATGGACACTGCTTTCAAAGAAAGGATTCATCCATTTTCCTCCTTACTCCAAGTTGCCAATTACCTGAAATCTTTCTATACATCATTCTATAACAGTACTTAAATTTATTGTTAACATTATACAGATAAACCCATGGTAAAACCAGATAAACCACAATACAGGCCAGTCTAGTGACCACAACAAAAGCCACAACAAAACCTGTGTGGCCAAAAGTAAAAATAATTCCAAGCCTCACCTGCAGCCCCCTAATAATATTGAAAGAAATCAAATTCACAGTCCGCACAAACACTCCCTAAAATCTTGCTACTAATTTTAAAATTTGTGCATACATTGATACTCCCCACTTCGCAAGGTGTAGATTTTGCCCTTCCGCTTCAGTGGGGCATGGACCTAATAACTCTCTTCTAATGAAAGAATATGGCAGAAGTGATGGTGTAATTCCCAAGATGAGGACAGGAAAGGCCTTGCAGTCTCCCCCTTGTTCTGGCTTGGGTCACTCACATGTCACTGAAGACTCACTGCTCTATGGGGAGCCCTGTAGTGAGGAACAGAGGCCTTTGCCAGCAGCCCTGTGAGGGAGCTATCTTCAGGGCCCGCCGACTTTCAGCACCAGCATTTTTTTTCCATTAAGTTTATTGGTACATTTTAGCTATACAATACAGTTACATTCATCACTGGGAATTTGTACCTTTACATGCTGTATCTTGGGTCTTATTTTTTCCCCATTCCCCTGCCCTCCCTTCCCTATTTACAAAAACTTTGTTTCCATTTTTTCCTTTTCTCATATTTTTTCTTTTCCCTTCTTTCCTTTCCCCTACCCCTCCCACTTCCCCTACTCCTTTAGACTTTTTCTTCCTATTTCACACTATCAATTATAGATTTTGATCCTTATTTACACTTTTAGTTTTTCACACCAGAGAAACTATTTACACATTTGTCCTATTTATTTCACTTAAGAGTATGGCCTCAATGTGCATCCATTTAGCTATAAATGAATCTAGTTTCTCATTCTTTATGGCTGAGTAGTACTCCATTTTATAAAAAAAACAACCCACATCTTCTTTACCCAATCTCCAGTTGATGGGCAATTGGCACCAACGTATTTTATTTTTACTTTTTTTTTTGGTACCAGGGATTGAACTCAGGACCTTGGGCTTGCAAGGCAGGTGTGGTGCCACTGAGCTAAATCCCTGGCCCCAGCACCAGCATTTTGCACCAGTGGAAAACTCATTCAATCTACTTTCCTGATTACCCCAGTTGCTGCCTCTCTCACATTATGCAACAGCTCCGGGTCTCTCATCCTGTTTCTTATTCTCCACTCTTTTCAACAGTTTCACAAATATTCCCTCTTCCCCCTCCCCTATTCATCTCCTTCTCTCTCTTAATGTTTCCTTGGGTTTTTGGAGTTCTATTTAGCAAACTCTCTTGCCAGTCCCTCTTCATACTTCTCTGGTTCTTCCACTGATTGGCCGATTTCCACATGAGACCCCACAGTGGCAGGTACTGGGGGCAGAAGGGCAGAAGGGCAGAAGAGCAGAAGGGGCAGAAGGAGAAATACTCACCAGGTAACACCAGCTTTTCTTTAATGGGAAAAAGAAGCATATATCAATCATTTCTATCCCTGTTACACCAGGGTTTATAACCAAAATTTGTTATTTGGTCACTATCTGTTAAGTACTGGGCTGGAAACTTTAGATGTGGTTACTGTATTTAATACTGAAAACACATCCCAATGAAGTAGATGCTATTATTATCACATTTACTTCAGGGAGAAAATAGAGGCAAGGGAAATTAAATAATTTACAGTTGCAAAGCTTTCAAATACAGGGCCAAAGTTTAAAGGGCTGTGTAACTCCAAAGCCCATGGCTTCAGTCCCTATGAATAGTACTGTACATTCCATTATTAGGCTCAGCTTGACTCAGACTCATATTCACCTGTTACAAAACCACAGGGCTGGCTTCTAACTGTCCAGTGCCAGCTAAGACATTTTTAAACCCCTGTTGCCTAATCTCCCTTCTGGGGCCAGAAGAAAATTCTGGATCTCCCGGATACAGAGCTCGAGGTGGCCTTTCTCTCATTTTGACCTCAGATGGAATCTGCTAGTGGAAAATTACAGGAATGTCTGGATTTGGGAAATGAAGTCTAAGTTGTCTTAAAAAAAAAAGGCAAACAAACAAAAAATACTGAAGGAAAAGAGCATCCTGAGAATTGTTTTCCCATTTGTCAGTTATTACAGAAGACGGCAGCACCATTTATGCCAAGGGATTGAAATTCCGTGACTTTGGTATGTTCGTCTGATACACAGACTTTCCCTAATGTTGTGAGGTTTGGCACTGTGAAGTAATTCCCTCTGCTGCCTCATGCTGCTTTGGGCTTCAGGAAGGACATGTGTTTTAAAAGATGCTTGTTTGTATAATTATGAAAGTACCACAATAATGCAGCTGAGCACAGGAGGGGAAATTACTCATAACCCAATGCCCTGAGATGATAATTATTCTTATGATACATTCATCAGGCATCCCTTGGGGCCACTATATTCTGATCTTTTGTTAGGTCTCTGTTTGGGCTCCAGATGTTGAAAGTTCTGGCTTTGAGAACTTTCTGTGTTCACCACTGGAACCTGGCGTTCTGCAGCTGAGACTCAGTGAGGAGTTTGGGAGCTCTTTGTTCTCCTTCTTTCCATCAGCCCTGCTGGAGGGCTTCCTGTGATGAAAGGTAGACTTGTCATAGGCCCCATTGTTGTAGCACTTGTTCATTTCTTGGTATAATCACTTGTGTTATTGTTTGCAGCCATCTTCTCCCTCCCTCTCAGGGTATTATATATCCACACCTTCTGCTGCGTGGCTTCCTAGAGGGATTGTAGTAAGGAATATATTTATTTCAGGAGTTCTTTCAGTAGGTGGACTACATCGGTAGGGTTGGCCAGGTGACTTGCTTTGACCGATGGAATGTGAGTAGCCATGATTCATGCCGCCTCTGAGCGGAAGTGTTCAATTCGATCGCATACTTTGTTTGACCCCTTACCTTCTGTCATAAGATCTGCAAGTCTCAAGTGTGAGCTACCCCTTCAGCCTCAGTGCTGGATTGAGAAGACATGTAGTACCGAGCTGAGCAGAGATGCAAGAAATAAAGCTTTTGAGGAGATTGAGGCAGGAGGATTATGAGTTCCAGCAGACACTAATGCAGTGGTTGACTAGATAAAATAAACTAGGAGGAGTCCCTGTATCTCCTGGGGCAAGCACACCTCATTGGAGACATCCAGACAGATATTTCCCCAACTGAGACATAACTTTCCTCTGCTTTCACCGACAGGATCCAAATACCGACATGCATTTCATAATGTTGATGGACAGCAGTCTACACTGAGTTGGAGCTCTACCTCCTCAGTTCTCTGCCACTCGCCTCTATGTGACCTGGGCAATTTGCTTTATGATTTTCTGCCTTAGTGCCTCCATTTTGGGACTGGAATGGAACCTGCCTCGAAGTTTTGATGTGAGGAATAGGTGCAATTCAGGCCTGCCACGCTGGGTGTTGCTATTCTATGACACTCTCTTCCATCAGAGGACTGTCTCTGCCAGGATGTAATAAGGTCAGTTCACAGAGTGGAAGGAAGAACTTCCAGAACAGGAGCTGGAACTCCTGTTTCTGCTGCCTTTCTCTCATCTCTTCTGGTCTCTGCATCTTTATTTCCTCTCAGTGGGTGAGCTTTCTGTGAGGCCCAGGAGGCAAAGGGCCTCCCATGCTGTTTCCATTTTCAACAATCAGGGAAGAGCCCAGATGGGCCTGGCATGAGTCATGTTTTTATTCTCAAATCTCTCTCCATCCAGGGGTAACCAGGTTCATATACCTGTGGCCAGGGGTGGAGGCAGGGTCCCCTGCCAGAAACATTTGGAGGGGAATCGGGACATTAGCACAATATCCCCAGTTACCATCACTTAGGCGGATGTGGTAGTTGGTATCAGCATGAAAAACCCATGATCTTAGAAGGCAGGCAGCTGTGTAACCCTGAGAAAAGTTCTTCATCTTAATGAACCTTAATTTCCTTAAATAAAAATGGAGGTAATTTCTCTCACACAAGTTTGTGGTGATGAAGTGGATAATACTGAAAACACTTGGAATAAATGCTCAACACATACTGGTTATCATTCCCAGGTCCTGCTGTCCTTGTACCTGGGGCTCCTTAGACATAATGTGTTCCCCTTTCCCTATTTCTTTTTATTTTTTTTGGCACTGGGGATTGAACTTGGGACCTTGCACCTGTGAGGCAGGCGGTGGAACCACTGAGCGAAATCCCCAGCCCCCCTTTCCCTATTTCTTACTTCATATTGAACAATAGCGCTCGTCTGTGGCAAGGTGCCCCAACAGTGGCTCACTGCATTCTCTTCCCAGAGGCAAGCCCCATGGGAGACCAGATTGCCTGAGAGGAGCATCCCGACGGTGACACTGGGGTAAACAAAAGCACCTGGGTGGTTTTAGAGCGCTTCTCAGCCAGGATGCCCTCCTAGTTTTTTTTCTCTTTTGCTAAATTAGCAATTCTCTATCTACTTGGCATAAGAACCCCTCTGAGAATCCAAACGAAGCCTCAGAGGCTCTCCTCAGAAAGATGTGCACGTGCACATACAATTCCAGAAGGTTCCAGAATTCCAAGAAGCCAGCTGTGGGACCTGTGATTTGTCAACTTTATTGGCTTAAGAAACGCCTAGCAGATCAGTAAAGTGTGCCCTGGGTCTGTTTGGGTGGGTTGTAAGGGTATTATATGTGGAGCTTGAGTAGATTCTCTTTAGCCCCGTTCCCATCTTGCTTCCCAGCTGTCTAGAGCCGAGCCATTGTGTCCCATCATGCCCTTCTGCCATGATATCTTTGGAGTCTGACCTTCATAGATGGAAACCTCTGAGACTATGAGCCAAATTCAACCTCTCCTCCTTTAGGTTGTGAGTGTCAGATACTCGAACTGTGGGCCGTGTGGGGAAAAGGAGGCATGGGTCCTCAGGAGAAGGGATGGTGAGTTCTCTGCCTGAGGCGAGCAGAGAACACCTGCCTGAACAGAGGCATTTGAGTTTGGACCTGAAGCATGAGGATGTTTTCAAGGCAAATGAGAGAGAGGGTAAGGGGCCTTCTCAGCAGAGGAAATAGCACACACAGAGGCTTGGAGGTTCAGAAAGGCAAGGAGTGTTGAGGAGACAGTGAAGAGTGCTGTGTGGCTAGAGGAGGACAGGGAGTACTGGACAGGCAGAGGAGGAGGCAGAGGGACAGGACATCATGCTGAGCAGTCTGGGCCTGCTGAGGGGCAGGTGGTGGGGCATGGAAGAGTTTTAAACTTCGGCCGTGGTGAGGGAGGCATGCAGAAAGATCTCCCCTTTCCAACAGAGAAGGTGCCTTGGAGGGGAAAGGCCCAGTGCAGGAGGCATCTCAGAAGCTTGGCAACTTCTAGAGACAAGGACTGCAGGACTGACCCGAGGCAGAGAGAAGGAAGGTCCCCTGGGGCTGTGTAGAGGAAGAACCAACAGACCTGGGGTTGGAGGAGCAGAAAGCTGGGTCTGGATAATCCCAGGTCTCTCCCAGAGGGTGCTGAGCAGGGTGCCTGGCAAAGGAGCCGATTTAGAGGAGAGGGGCAGATCGCAAGTTGAGCCTGAAACATGTCACTGCCCTTGGGATGTGAGGCTGAAGCTGTCCAGATAGCAGGCACGGTTGGTTCCTGGCTCAGGAAGGTGATGCTGTGGACACTCCTGGCCAAGTTTGGACCAGCATTGGCCAGCGCCCGGAGCCATCAGCAAGACCCCTACGCAGCAGCTTCCTCCCAAAAGGATAGGGGGACATTTTCATCGAGCATACACAACGTGCCTGCTGCTACCCCAACGCCCTGGACACAGTTAATTTATTTCTAATCCTTACTCTGACCCTGAGATGTGGATGGGATTTTCTCTACCTTGAAAATAAAGAGAAAAAAGCCCAATTCATGATAGCTAAATCTTGGAAGCAGCCTATATGTCCAGCGACAGATGAATGGATAAAGAAAATACGGTATTTACACACAGGGGAGTACTACTGTGCCATAAAGCAGGATAAACTTGAGTCCTTTGTAAAAAAATGGATGCACCTTGAGACTATAATGTTAAGTGAAGTATATCAGGCACACGAGCTTAAATATTGAATGGTTTCTCTTATATGGGAAACCTAAAGTATAAATAAAGAGCAAAATAAAGGATAGATCATAGATCTTTCTCAGATGGGAAGGGGATGAAAAGAGAGAGGGAAGGGAAAGGGCATGGAAAAATGAATTCGCTGTGCTGGGTCCGTGTACCAACTCCACACCAGGAATGTAACACTATGTACTAATAAATAAAAGAATAAATAAAAGGGGAGGGGTCTTTAGGCGCAGAGTGACTCGCCCATGGACCAGGGACCAGAAGAGACAGCGCTCTGCTAACAGCACGAGCCTTCTGTTTATCTTCAGGTCCCGGGCTCTTCCCACCGCTGGCAGACGACGGATCAGGAAGGAGTCAGGGCTCCGCGGTGCGGTGGCCTTGGGCCCGGCCAGGCGCGGGGAGGGGACATCGGTGCGAGAGGCCGGGGTTCCGCACCCAGGAGGCCCTCGGGCGGCTCGGTTTGGAGGCCGGTGCCCTCCCGGGCAGCCAGGCTGGGTCTCACAGGGATCCTCTCTGGGGCGGACCAGAGCGGGGGCAGCGACAGCTCCCGGAGCGCGGGAGGCGGAGGGAGGCTGGAGCCCCGCCCCTGTGCGGTCTGCGCTGCTGGCCAGCGGCACGGTAGCTCGGGATCTCGGGCTGCAGACCTTAGGCCGCCCTCCCGGAAAGCAAGTCAGCGGGAGGCCTCTTCCCGCTGCCGCCCCCTCTCTTCCTGCCGCCGCCCCCTCTCTTCCCGCCTCTCTCCTTTAACATCTTGGGATCCTCACGTGTGGTATCGGTTAATAACAGCCAATCTGTTGTCTTTTGAAAGAAGTAACGGGCTTGTTTTTATTTTAAATGTAATGAAGATTTTTTATTAGTACCTGTTTGCAGTACGTGACAACTGCATTTCTCATGGGGAGTTGGTGCACGCAACACATCTGAACTTCTTCTTCCATCCCGTCCTTCCTTGCCCCTCCTCCCCCTCCATCTCCGGGTCCCCTTGCCTTTTGCAAAAGATTGATCTCCCTATTTCCTAGTACTGTACTTATCTTTTATTTTGCTCTTTATTTATATTTTGGGCTTCACGTGTAAGAGAGACCATGCGCTGTTTAAGCCTGTGTGCCTGATTTATTTCACTTAACATTACGGTCTCGAGGTGCATCCATTCTCCTACAAATGACTCAAGTTTATCCTTCTTTATGGCAGAGTAGTACTCCACTGTGTGTAAATACCACATTTTCTTTATCCATTCACGTGTCACTGGACATACAGGCTGCTTCCAAGATTTAGCTGTTATGAATTGTGGTGCTATAATCACGGGTAAGCACGTATCACTGTAATAAGATGTCTTCCACTTTTTTGGGAAGATACCTAGAAGGGGGGATAGGTGAGTCAAGTGGAATTTCTATTTTAAGTGTTTTGAGGAGTCTCCATACTGATTTCCGTAGTGCTTGTACGCATTTACATTCCCACCAGCAATGTAGAAGGGCTCCTTTTTCCCTCGAAGCCTGGCCAGCATTTGTTATTATTTGATTTCTGGATGATGGCTTTCTTGGATGGAATTTTGGCATTGTTTTTATGTGCTTGTTTTAAGGAAATCAAAAAATCCCAGAAAAATTCACATAGGAGAAAACCAAAAATATCTCACCACCCAAAAGTAACTATACTATGGATACTACTCAGATCTGCCTTGATGTGGTTATGCAGTTACAGGATAGCTATAATTATTTTGTTAAAGTGAGGCTATAAAGTAAGTGCTCTTTTTTTTTTTTTTTTTTGGCACCAGGGATCAAACTCGGGTCCTCGTACTTTCGGGGCAGGTGGCAGAACCACTTAGTTAAATCCCCGGCCCTAAAATAAGTGCTTTTTGATTAAAGGTATTCATTTTAGTAATTTAATTTTATTTTGAATTCAATGAAAGAAAAGGCTATAGTGAAATGGAAGGAATGATTGAATTTTAAATAGATGTTTTAGTATGAGAGCTATAATTAAATATTACTTTATGAAAGGAGTAAAGTATGGCAGAGGGAGGGTTGTGGGGTTAGGATAGAGGAAGAGGGAGAGGGAGAAAATGACAATTAAGTGCTGGCGTATTTTTAAAAGTGACATATTTCAACTTTTAGTACAATTAATCGCTGCTAGGAAAAAATGAGAGAGCATTAACATATGTTTCTTCTCATCACTTCTTTTGTTTCCCTGATTTTTAAAAGGTATACTATGATTATTTTTAATTTTCCAGATTTATAACATCCAAATTCAGTGATATAAATAACATTTCCCATAGTTCTTCACTGTTCGTTTTTTATTTAGACTCAACATTCATCACCAGCCGTTTCCCCATGACTTCCACATTCCTGAATTATTTATAATAGCTCAACTCCTAATTGCATCTGGATTTCTTTGTCTTTTCTTTTTTTCTTGGGGGAAGAAGAGGGTGGTACTAGGGATTGAACCCGAGACCTGGTGCATGCTAGGCAAGCACTATACCACTGAGCTACATCTCAGCCCTGGATTTGATTTTGAAGTCATTGTCTCAGTAGTGATTAATGTGTCCTCTATTCCTTGAGGGAAGAATGTTGGGCTGGGTATAACAGTCTCAGAATATTCTTTCTTTCATTGGGAATTTTGTGGTCATTATTGTCATTTCTATCTTCATTTCAGGAAAATAATTTATATTTTGTCTTTAACTATATCTTCTGTTCCATTTGATGGATTATCTATTGAAGGAATCACATCCATCTGTTGGATAATTTTTTGTCTTCCATTTCTATTAGGTTCCATCTAACAATTCTAAGATAGCTGTCATTTTAATTGTAATGCAAGCCTTTTATTTCAGTAATTCAGCTTTCTATTCTGAAAGATTTATTAGTTTCAAAATGCTGTTTCGAGTTCTTGACTTGTTTCCTTAGTTCTTCAGTCATCATTTAAAAAAATCCCTCTCATTCTGTTGTTTTCTTATCTTGTTTGGAAATCATGTTTTATTGAGATTCATGTTTGTATTCATTGTATAGTCCGAAGTCAATGTGAGGAGTTTCCTTTTCTTTTTTGTTAGAATTTCTTCTTGATTGAGTTTCTTGTTTTATATTTGTGTGCCATTTTCCTTCCTCCTTTTTCTCTCCTCCCTTCCTCCCTCCCTGCTATCCTTTCTTTTTTTGGTAATAAGTCTGTATTGTTTTTTATAGTATTTCTTTTCATCTTGTTCATGCTTTGGAAGCTCTGAGCAGACATGCTATTTGTAATTATATAATGTGGGAGACTTCTTGCCTCTTTTCCTACTCTACTTGAAACCTGATTATTTCCTCTGCAAGCTATGTTTTGGGAACTAGATATTTTGTGTTCCAGCAACTTATCTGTGGCCCAGAGGAATGAATGCCAAGTGGAGGAAGAAAGGACAAAATGCTGGTGGAATGGACTGGGCTTTCATCTTTCTTCTAAGATTATGTTAAGCCCAGATGTGGTCCACTCTTTGGGGGATGTATACTCATTTCCATCGGAGTGGGAGGTCTTCATGGTTTGCTTTCCAATCAGTATGTAGGTTTGGGGCTTCATTTCTTCTATTCACTTCTCTCTCTTCTTTCTTGTCCTCTCCTCATTTCTTCCCAGCAACCATTTCCTCTGTTTCTGTATCAGAAAAGAAGATAAGATTTGGAGTGACAAATGAAATACATCATCTTGTTGGTTTATAGGTATGACTTTGGGGAGCAAAGGCAGTGGGAGAGGATGGGTTGAGAGCAATGCCAAGTTCTACTCTTTGCTCTACTCCAGAATTTTTTGCTTCTTTATTTATCTTTCATTAGTTTACACCTTGGGTCTCAGGTGGCTCTTGATAACTTTTGTTTTGTTGGTTTAACTATATTGTTTGTTGTGTTAGGTTTTGGGGTTGGGGAATGTGGGCATGTGATTTCAATTACCTTCTTAACCTCTCAACCTGGAGTTTTGGAAGTTTTTTTTTTTTCAGGATATCCCAATTTCCTGTAGGCCTACAACTTTGATTTAAGAAAAATCCTTGGTCTGGATATAGATCAGTGGTAGAGCACTTACTTAGCATGCATGAGGTCCTGGGTTTGGTCCCCAGTGCTGCAAAAACAACAAAAAAAGCTCTTACTGGCCCTTGCCCATATTCATCCATTTGAACATGTATTCGCTCATTCATTTAGCAAATATTTATGTTTAAGACACTGTGATAGGACTGAGGTGTGCCTCAGTGATACTTGTGTAGCATGTCTGAGGCCCTGGATTTGATCCCCCCTCAAAAAAAGCACTGTGACAATTACACTTTTCCTACACCATGGCTTCCAAATTGCATACACTTATATCCCATATCAAAGTGGTCCCAACAGTTCCATTGAGTGGACACTACTATCACATCATATAAAAACCAACTACTATCACATCATATAAAAATCAACAAAATGCAAAATTTAAGATATTTTTTCCAAGTTGTTAAGAGGTAGTTTGAGGAATAAATTAAATTGTAAACAAATTCTTTCAATTAATTTTTAAAGCAATGTTCACTTTAAAACTATCAAGAAACCCCCTGATTTATTTAGAACCTTATGTCATCACCTCTGCCATTAATCTTCCAACTTCTTGTTGAACTCTTCCTTTAAATTTTGCTATTTCTTGGTAATTGTAACTTTTTATTATATAAAACATTATATTTTAGGAAGTATTTTCCCTTGTGGTTTTTTTTTTTTTGGTACCGGGCATCAAACTTGGGTCCTTGTGCTTACACAGCAGGTGGCAAAACCATTGAGCTAAATCCCCGGCCCCCTTGTGTTTTGTTTTTGACACTTGTTTATCTCAGTTTACAAATGCTTAGGGGATATAACTTTCCTACATAGGTAGGCAGGGGGAAGAAGCAGGAGAGAAATGGAATTTATTTATTTATTTATGTATTTATTTATTTTCCTTAAATTCTTTTATTGGTACATTTTAGGTATACAATACATTTACATTTATCTATTGGTACCTGTACCTGTACATGATGTATCTTGGTTCTCATTTTTTCCCCATTACCTGTGTGCCCTTCACCCCTAAACCCTTCCCTATCTACATACTTCATTTCCATTTTTATTTCTTTCTCATAATTTTTCCTTTCCATTCTTTCCTTTCCCCTTCCCCTCCCACCACCCCTACCCCTTTGGACCTTTTCCTATTTCAAAGTATCAATTATTAGTTATTAATCCTTTTAGTCCTTATTTACACTCTCAGTTTCTCACACTAGAGAAACTATTCGGTATTTACACATGTGTGTCTTATTTATTTCACTTAAGAGTATGGCCTCAATATGCATCCATTTAGCTATAATGTATAGTCTCTACTTTCTATACTTATATAGTATAATCTCTACTTTCTCATTCTTTATGGCTGAGTAGTACTCCATTTTATAAAAAAACCACATCTTCTTTATCCAGTTTCCAGTTGATGGGCACTTGGGCTGTTTCCAAGCTTTAGCTATTACAAACTGTGCCACAATAAACATGGGCACACATATATCTCTGTGGTATGATTCTTTTAATTCTTTTGGGAAAATACCCAGCAGGGAAATAGCTGGGTCAAATGGGACCTCCAGCCCTAGTTCTTTGAGGTATCTCCACACTGATTTCCATAGTGGTTACACCAGTCTGCACTCCCACCAGCAGTGGAGAAGGGTTCCTTTCTCTCCACAGCCCCGCCAGCATTTGTTATTGGTTGATTTCTTGATAGCAGCCGTTCTTTCTGGCGTGAGATGGAATCTCAGTGTTGTTTTCATCTGCATCTCTCGAATGACCAGTGATGTTGAACATTTTTTCATATGCTTTTTTTTTTTTTGGTACCAGGGATGGAACTCGGGTCCTTGTGCTTGCGCAGCAGGTGGCAAAACCACTGAGCTAAATCCCCGGCCCCTTTCATATGTTTATTTGCTGCTTTTACTTCTTTGTCTGAGAAATGTCTGTTCATTTCGGATGCCCATTTTTGAATTGGGTCTTTGAATTTGGGGGGTTCGATTTTTTTCAGTTCTTTATATATTCTAGATAGTAGCCCTTTTGTCTGAGGTACAGCTGCTAAAATTTTTTTCTCACATTGTAGGTTGTCGGTTAGCTCTGTTGGTGGTTTCTCTTGCAGTGCAAAAGCTTTTCAATAAGATGAAATCCCAGTTGTTGATTCTTTGTGCTAGTTCTCGTGCTACTGAAGTTTTGTTCATAGTCTTTTCCTACGCCAATGTCTTCAAGAGTTCTACTTACCTTATCTTCCAGCAAGTTTAGTGTTTCGGTCTTAATCTTTAGATCTTTAATCCACTTCGATCTTACTTTAGTGCATGGTGATAGATACGGGTCTAGTTTTAATCTCTGACAGGTTGAAATCCAGTTTTTCCAATACCATTTATTAAATAGGCTATCTTTCCACCAATGAGGGTGGTTGACTCCTTTGTCAAAGATGAGTTGGCTGAGTATGTCTGAAGTTGTTTTTGCATCTTCTAATCTATTTCACTGATCCTTGGGTCTGTTTCTTTGCCAGTACCATGCTGTTTTTTATCACAGTAGCTTTGTAGTATAGCTTCAAGTTGGGTATTGTGATACCCCCAACCATGTCTCTGTTGCCCAGAATTGCTTTTGCTATTCTAGGTCTCTTCTGGTTCCAAATGAATTTTTGGATTGTTTTCTCTAGCTCTGGGAAGTATATTGTTGGAATTTCAATTGGCGTTGCATTAAATCTATATAGCAGTTTTGGAAGTATGGCCATTTTCACTATATTGATTCTTCCTACCCAGGAGCAAGGGATATCTTTCCATTTTCTTATATCCTCCTCGATCTCCTTTTTCAGAGTGCTGTAGTTTTCTGCATAGAAGTCTTTTGCTTCCTTTGTTAGATTGATTCCTAGATATTTCATTTTTTTGGATGCTATTGTAAAAGGAATTATTTCCCTAATTTCTCTCTCAATGAGTCTGCTATTTGTGTATAAGAAGGCTATTGTTTTTTGAGTGTTGACCTTATATCCAGCTACTCTACTGAATCTGTCAATTAAGTCCAGAAGTCTTTTGGTAGAGTTTTTTGGGTCTTCTATGTAAAGTATCATATCATCAGCAAATAATGAGAGTTTAACTTTTTCCTTTCCTTTCTTTATTCCTTTTATTTCTTTCTCTTTTCTAATTGCTGTGGCTAATGTTTCCAGAGCTATATTGAACAGGAGTGGTGATAGTGGGCATCCTTGTCTTGTTCCTGATTTTAGCGTGAAAGTTTTCAGTTTTTGACCATTTAGTGTGATGTTGGCTGTTGGTTTTTCATAGATAGCCTTAATGAGGTTGAGATAAAGACCTTCTATTCCAATTTTCTGTAGGGTCTTTATCATTAATGGGTGTTGGATTTTGTTGAATGCCTTTTCTGCATCTATTGAGATGATCATATGGTTTTTGTCCTTGACTCTGTTAACATAGTGTATTACATTCATTGATTTACGTATGAACCATCCTTGCATCCCTGGGATAAATCCAACTTGGTCACGGTGTATGATCTTCTTGATGACCCTCTGTATTCTGTTTGCCAGTATCTTGTTGAGGATTTTTGCATCTATGTTCATTAGGGAGATTGGCCTGTAGTTCTCTTTTTTGGGTTGGGTCTTTCCCTGGTTTTGGAATCAAAGTAACACTTGCTTCCAGGAATGAATTTGGAAGCCTTGCTTCCCTTTCAATTTCCGTGATGAGTTTAAAGAGTAATGGTGATAGTTCTTCTTTAAATGTCTTGTAGAATTCAGCAGTGAAGCCATCAGGACCTGGGCTTTTCTTTGTTGGTAAATTTTTTAATTACATTTTCAATTTCACTCATTGTAATTGGGATATTTAGAATTTCTATATCTTCTTCATTTAACTTTGGCAATTCATATATATCTAGGAATCTGTCCATTTCTTCTGTGTTTTCCATTTTATTAGAGTACAGATTCTCGAAGTAGGTATTGGATTTCTGTGGAGTCTGTTGTGACTTCCCCTTTTTCATTCTTAATTGCATGGATTTGAGTCTTTTCTTTCCTTTTTTTGATAGGGTTGGCTAAAGGTTTATCGATTTTATTTATTCTTTCAAAAAGCCAACTCTTTGATTCATTAATTTTTTGTATCGTCCTCTTAGTCTCCATTGCATTGATTTCTGCTCTGATCTTTATAATTTCCTCCCTTGTACGAGCTTTGGGTTTGTTATGCTCTTCTTTTTCTAGGAGTTTGAGGTTCTGCATTAGATGATTTATCTGAGTTCTCTCTGTTTTCCTAATATGGGCATTCACTGCTATGAATTTCCCGCTTAGAACTGCTTTCATTGTGTCCCATAGATTCCTAAATGTTGTACTGGCATCATCATTTACTTGTAGAAACTGTCTAATTTCTTCTTTAATTTCCTCTGTGACCCATTGGTTGTTCAGGAGGGTGTTATTCAATTTCTAGGTGTTTGTGGGAGTTTTGCAGTTTCTCGTGTTATTGATCTCCAATTATATTGCACTGTGGTCTGATAATATACAGGGTGTAATTTCAATTCTTTTACATTGACTTAGACATGTCCTGTGAGCTAAGCATGTCGTCTATTTTGGAGAATGACCCGTGTGCAGCCGAAAAGAATGTGTATTCTGATTTTGTGGGGGTAGAACACTCTGTAAATATCTATTAAGCTCATTTGTTCAATAGCTTGGTTCAGTTCTAGAATTTCGTTGTTAATTTTTTCTGTAGATGATCTGTCTATTTGTGATAGTGGGGTATTGAGGTCCCCCATTACAATTGTATTAGTGCTTATTTGGTTTTTCATGTCCATTAATATTTGTTTTGCATAGTTGGGGGCATTCGTATTTGGTGCATATATATTTATGATTGTGATCTCTTCCTCTTGGATTGTTCCCTTCACAAGGATGTAATGACTATCTTTGTCTCTCTTAATTAGTTTTGGTTTGAAATCTACTTTGTCTGGAAATAAGATTGCTACCCCTGCTTTTTTCCGGGTTCCTGTCACGTGGAAAACTGTTTTCCCTCCTTTTACTTTCAGTCTATGGATTTCTTTTTGAGTTATATGTGTTTCTTGTATACAGCATATTGCTGGATTTTGCTTCTTAATCCATTCTGCCAGTCTACTTCTTTTGATTGGTGAACTGAGGCCATTAACATTGATAGTTATAATTGAGAGATATTGGCTCATCCTTGTCATGATGTTTTACTTTTGTTGGCTCTTTCATTTATTTATTTCCCCTTTTCCCTTTAGTTTCTTACCTTGTCTGGTGGCTTCCCTCTGTTGAGCCTCATGGAGTTGTGACCTTTGTTGCCTTTTTCTAGGATATTGCTTAGAATTGTTTGGAGTGCTGGTTTGGTGTTCATGACATTTCTCAGGTGTTCTTTGTCATGGAAGTATCTAATTTCCCCATCAATTTTGAAAGATAATTTTGCCGGATACAACAGTCTAGGTTGGAAGTTATTTTCTTTGAGGCTTGAAATACTTCACTCCATGTTCTCCTTGATTTGAGGATTTGTGTTGAGAAGTGTGCCATGATTCTGATGGGCTTTCCTTTGTAGGTGATTTGTTTCTTTTCTCTAACTGCCTGTAGGATTTTGTTCTTCTGTTGGGTTTCTGGGATCTTGACTATTATATGCCTAGGTGTAGATTTTTTTTGATCATGGCTGGGTGGAGTTCTATATTCCTTGCTTATCTGTATGTCCAATTCTCCTCCTCTGTCTGGGAAGTTTTCTACTATTACTTCTGTGAACAGTTTTTTTTATGTCAATTGTACTTTCTCCTGTTTTTTCATGGACTCCTATCAGTCTTATGTTATTCTTCTGTGCATCATCTAGCAGCTGTTGAATTGATTTCTCATGGTCCCTTACTATTTTAAAGAAATCTCTGTTTTCATGGTCCTTCACTGCAATCCTGTCTTGTATATCTGATATTCTATCTTCAGATTCTCTTAATCTGCTCTGCATGCTTTCAATGGAGTTTTTAATCTCCTGGATATCTGTTTGAATCTGTTTCATGGATTCCATTTCTTTCTTATGCTTGGCATTCCTGGATTCCAGCATGTTTCTGAGCTCATCTATTTTTTATCTGTTTCTGTTTTGGAGCCTCTAATCATGTCTTTCACTCTGCTCACCATCTCTGTAGTTATCTGGGAGATTATTTCTGCTTTGAATTTTTCTAGAGCCTCATTCATCTGTTTTGTTACTTGCTGTGCTATCAGTTTAAAGTGTCCAGGTGGTTGATTATCAGACTTTTGCACCTCATTTCTCCCAGAAATTGCCTTTTGTGGGGTGGAAGTCTGGGTTTGTGACTTGCTTAAATGCCTTCTCATTTTTGTTTTTGGTACTGTCCCTGGTTTAGTTCCTGGGTTGATATTATGAAGTTGTTTATTGTAAGTATCTTTGTTGGTCTATTTAGAACCCTTATGGAATGGTTGCTTCTCAGAGGTGTCTTCCAGATATAGCTGGTCTTTAGGTTTTGAGTCTCTCATGACTCTGAGGCTGTCTCTTTTCATTATACCAGAAAGGAAAACTGTTTAGATCAATCATGACACCTTAGCCCAAGTCATACAATCAGCAACACCATAGCATCAAATACCTCTTAAAGAATGACAATTTGTGGTAGTTATTAATCTATCACCTTTAAAAAATAAAGGGGCTCCTTCAAGGTGTGTCTCTGCTGTCACAATAGACAATGTGGGCACCAGTGTGCAGTTATAAGTCAATGAGTCTCAGTAAGCTAGTCCCAGACCCGTGAGATTCAGGCAGATTTCTGGTCGCAAGTCCCAAGTTGAGCTCCCTGTCCTCATGCAGGGTTGCACTCTGCAAGTTTCTACTGCAGGTTTCAGCTGCTTTTCCCCTGAAGAAAGTCCAGTTTCTGATGGGAGCTGATAATCCCTTCAACTTACCAATCACGGTGGTCTGGTGTGTCTTTATTGCAGAGATTCCCTTCACTTTTCCAGTGGGCTTGTTTTCATCAGGGAGCCTGAGACAGGCACTCTCTCTGTTGTTCACTTCTGGAGCTCACAACAATGGCTTTTGTCCCCCTGTGCCTCTGCAGTGTGTAACCAAGTAGCTGCACAGCCCAAAGGCCAGAGGCCGGGGGGCGGGTATTGTTAAAGGTGCCCGGCGGCCAGGCCGTCAGCTGGTGGACCTGCCCGGGGGTGGGGTGGGGGGTCCTTCTCACCCTGTCCTGGTGGCTGGTGAAAAGCTCGAGAAATGGAATTTAACATAATTCCTGTACTTGTTTCCCAAATGTTATATGCTCTTGCTATTTTCAAATATATAGGACATTTTTGTTTACAGAGAATGAAATTTAGTTCTTGTTTATGGTGAAAAATTTTTGTATGTAAAATTTTGTGTCATTTTTTAACCCAGTGATATATCATTAGCATCTTTTACAATTTTTTCAGCCTCTCAAATATCATTTTTATTGGATATGTCATAATTTATAGTACTATTTCCCCAGTGTTAAACATTTAGTTTCTAGTTATTATTTTTCTGTAATAGCTGACAATGCAATAAAGATATTTGTGGCATACAGCTTTTTGCTTTTGTTGAATTATTTCCCTAGGATACCTTTCTAGGGGTGAAACTACTGGAAATGTTTTATAGTATTGCTTTCCAAAAAGTTCTTCTTAATTTATAAGGGCACCTGTAATGTGTGAGGGTCTTCATTTCATTCCATTCCAACTTGACCCATGTATACTGTATATTGTTTGTTTTGTGGGAAAAAATTTTTTTTTTGTTTTTGACTTTCTGTTTTTGGGGGTACCAGGGATCCAGGGATCGAACTTGGGACCTTGCACTTTGGAGGCAGGTGGCAGAACCACTGAGCTAAATCCCTGGCCCTTTTTTTTTTTTTGAGACAGGGTCTTGCTATGTAGTTCAGGCTGGCCTCAAACTTGTGATGATCCCTCCTGCCTCAGTCCCCTGAGTGCTAGGATTACATGTGTGTGCCACCACAACTGGACACATTAAAGTCTTTCTATCCTTTTCTCTTTTTTTTGTACTGGGGATCGAACTCAGGACCTTGTGCTTTTGAGGCAGGCAGTGGCACTACTGAGCTAAACCCCTGGCCCCTCTTTCTATCCTTTTCTTATTTGTGTTTTGGGTGTTGAAGTGTTTATATAACTATGAATTATCTCAAAGTTTGACACATTTAATCTAACTATATACTTCCCTGTTTTTTTCACCCTCAGGTGTTTTTTTAAATGGAGGTACACCTAACATTATAGTCTCAAGGTGCATCTATTTTTCTACAAAGGACTTGTCCTTCTTTATGGCAGAGTAGTACTACGTTGTGTATAAATACTTTTCTTTATCCATTCATCTATTGATGGAGACGTAGGCTGCTTCCAAGATTTAGCTATTAAGAGTTGTGCTGCTATAAAAACAGGTGTGTCTGGACCCTGGCCAGCACAGAGGAGGTGAGCTGCTCCCAGTGCACAAGAGGAGGCTTCTGGGCCACCGTACCACCCCCGCCAGCACAGAGGAGGTGAGCCGCGTGGACACCAGCAGCAGCCCCCACCCCGTTGAAATGAGAAGACACATAAAAAAGCCTCAAAACCAGACTTCCATATCACCTACAGGAACCCCAAAGGGAAATGAGATGTAACACTGATACTCAACCACCTAGACTCCCTGAACTGAGAACAAAAGAGGATCTGGAAAAAATGAAATCAGAAATAATTTCTCAGATAAAAGCAGAGATTGTGCCCTGCTAGTGCAAGACATGATTAATAAATCTAGAGAGGAGCTGAGGAACATGATGGAATCCCAACATAGGAAACAAATGGAATCCATAAAACAGATGCAAACAGATTTCTAGGAGATTAAAAAACTCATTGAAAGTCTGCAGCAGAATGAGCCAATGTGAGGAAAGAATTTCAGATATAGAAGATAAGATTGCAATTAGGGAGGAGGAAAAGAAAAATTGCTTCAAAATTGTAAGGGACCACGAGAAATCAATCCAGCAGCTGCTAGACGATGCAAAGAAGAATAACATAAAACTGATTGGAGTCAATGAAAAAACAGGAGAGAGTGCAGATGACATAAAAAAACTGCTCACAGAAGTGATGGCAGAAAACTTCCCAAGCAGGGGAAAAGAACTTGACATACAGATAAGTGAGGCATATAGGACTCCAACTAGCCTTGATCAAAAACACCCCCAAAACTACACATAGGCATATAATTGTTAAGATTCCAGAAACCCAACAGAAGAACAAAGTTCTACAAGCAGTTAGAGAAAAGAAACAAATCACATACAAAGGAAAACCCATCAGAATCAGAGCAGACTTCTCAACACAAAGCTTCAAGTCAAGAAGATCTTGTAGTGATGTATTGCAAGCCCTAAAAGTAAACAGCCTCCAACCCAGATTGATGTACCCTATAAAATTATCTTTCAAAATTGATGGAGAAATAAGATACCTTCATGACAAAAAGCACCTTAGGAACTTCATGAATACCAAACCAGCACTCCAAAAAATTTTAGACAATATCCTAGGAAAAGACAATGAGTATCACAACCCCAAGAAGCCCAGCAGAATGAATCCATTGGGTGTGACAAAAAATTAAATGCAGAGGGGGAAAATCCAAAAAAAAAGAGAAAAAGTCATGACAATGATAAGTCAATATGTGTGAGTTATAACCATCAATGTGAATGGCCTCAATTCACCAATCAAAAGAAATAGACTGGCAGAATGGGTCAAGAAGCAAGATCCAACAATAATTCTGCATACAAGAAACACACTTAATTCAAAAAGAAACTCATAGACTGAAAGTTAAAAGGTGGGAAACAGTACTCCATGTGACAGGAACCCCCAAATAAAAAGCAGGAGTAGCTATCCTCTTTGCAGATCAAGTGGATTTCAAACGAAAATCTGAAACACTCTGGTTCCATGAATTTCAGATAAGCGATACTGAACTTGTATGTACAAATCTATTATGAACATGTGTTTTTATTCCTCTCAAGTAAAAACTTAAGAACAGGACTATTGGTTCTTAACAGCAATACAAGAAATTTCTATATTGTTTTCCAAAATGGTTTTATCATTTTACATTCACATTAGCAGTATTAGTAAGTTCTAACTGCTTCACACCTAAGCTGACATTTGTTCTTTTAAAACTTTTAACTTCATCTCCCTAATGAGTGTATAAGTCAGTCTTGTTATTGTACTGATTAGTATTTTTCTGATTCTAGTGTTGCACACCTTTCCTTGTGCTGTACTGGCTATTTGTCATCTTCTTGTGTCTACTTTTTTTTTGTTTGTTTGTTTGTTTTTGGTACCAGGGATTGAATTTGGGATCTTATGCTTGTGAGGCAGGCAGAACCACTGAGCTAAATCCCCAGCCCTTGTGTCTACTTTTTAATTGGGTCGTCTATTAATAAACTGTAAGAGTTCTTTATACATTCTGGTCATAGGTTATATGCATTATAACTATGGACTGTTTAAGGACTACTTTTCATTTTCTTTTTTTTGCTACCAGGGATCGAACTCAGGTCCTTGTGCTTGCGAGGCAGGCGACAGAACCACTGAGCTAAATCCCTGGCCCTCCTTTTCATTTTCTTAACGATGTCCTTTAAAGTTCTAAATTTTGATGGAATCTCATTTATCAACTTTTTTCTTTTATACACCATGTTTTTTATATCCTAGGAAATTCTTGCCTACCCTAAATTCCTAAACATTTTCCCTTATAATTTCTTCTTAAAGTTTTATAGTTTTAGTCTTTCATATTTAGGTTCATAGATCCTTTCAAGTTATTTTTATGTATGGAAATAAAGGGTTGAGGTTAATTTTTTATATACTGATAACAGGTATTCTAGTGCCTTTTGCTGAAAACACTATCTTTTCCTCTGCTCTTGAATTTTGCCTATGTTCTATAAAATGTTAATGTTAAATAATCTTTCAAAACTCAGTGGACTGTATATGTGTGGTTCTATTTCTAGATTCTCTGTTTTATTCCAATGATCTATATGTCTTTCCTTACACCAACACTGCCTTGATTCCTGTAGCTTTAGAGGAAGTCTTAAAATTAGGTACTAAATGTCTTCCAACACTTTTTTTTCTTTTTACTTTTCTAGGTCCTTTATACTCCTACATAACTTTTAAATTTCAATATCTATTTCTTCATTTATAGCAAGTATACATAGACCTGAATTTTTATATATATCTTGTGTTTTCTAATCCTGCTAAATTCAAGTACAAGTTCTAGGGGCTCCTAGAGATTTCTTAGTATTTTCTCTGTAGATGATCATTTTATCTACATATAAAGATTTTGCTTCTACCTTGCCAATCCTATCCTAATTGTGTCATTTTATTGCCAGACTATTTTGGTTTGGGCCTAGGTTTCAAAGTTTAATGGACAGATGAAGAGTAGGCATATCTGCCCTTGTTCCCCACCTTCGGGAGAAAGCATTGTATCTTCTCCATTCATATAAGGCTTTTTTGCTGAAAGTATAGAGTACATGTCTTTGATCTGTTAAGAAGTTTCTGTTCTACTTCTAGTCTCCTGATAGCTTTTACCATGAACAACTATAGAATTTAGTCCAATACTTTTTCTCCAACTAGTGACAGGATCACATGACTTTTGCCTTTCCTCTGTTAAAACGATGACTTTTGGGGGTGGATCTTCCAATGCTGAACCAACACTGCCATCCCTATAACAAAACCACTTTCTACATCCTGCCAGATCTGACTTCTAATAGTTTGTTTTGTTAAACAAATTTGTATCTATGTTCATGCTTTTTTCTTCTATTATCTTTATCCAGTTTTAGGATTAGCACAATGTTGATTTCCTAAAATGAGGGGAGAAGTGTTTCTTCTTTTTTCTGCTTTAAATGTTCGATATAATTTATCAGTTAAAATGTATATGAGCCTGTTGTTGTCATATAGGTAGGTTTTCAAGCTAGGAATATACTTTCTTTAATAGGTGCTATTCAAATTTTATATTTCCTCCAGAGTTTCATTAATTTGTCTTCCAAGGTACTTCCTAGAAGTTGTCAAATTTATTTCAAAAAAGATTTTTGTAATATGCTTTTATATCCTTTTAAGTTCTGTAAAATCTGTGGTAATGTCTTCTAGATTTTGATATTGTAATTTTAAAAATGTATAATTGATATTGTGTAATAGGAAGAAAAGGTCTGAAGGAGCAGGGAAAGTGGGAGGGGTAGGGGGTGAAGGGAGGGCAGGGGAATGGGGAAAAAAGGTATAAGATCTCAATGATGAATGTAACTGTACTTTAAACCTAAAATATACCCATAAACTTAATGGGGGAAATAAAAATAGGTGTGTCTGTATCACTGTGATATAGTGTCTTTGACTCTTTCAGAAAGATACTTTAAATATCATATACTTTCTCTTTTGACCCAAAGTATAAATAAATTAAAGAGCAACATAAAAGAGAGAGAAAAGGAAGCAGGAAGACAGAGTTTTCCAAATGGGAAGGGGACTGGGAGGTGGAGGGTGGAGTAGTGGGGAGAGGAAGGGGAAGTAAAAAGAATTAGGATGTTTCGTGTACACGGACCACCTACCTGCAATGGATACAGTCATCAAGTATCGTATTGCAAAGATGTGCTAGTATAAACCAACAAATGAATAAGTGGAGGGACAATTTGCCTATGGCAAATCTCACCACTCTAACAGCTTAGACACAGGCATTCAGTCTTGTCACCACCAGTGCAGCCAAGAACAGTTCCACTCACCATGTCCCCCCTCCCTTTTTCGGTGACTATCTTCCCCACCCCCAGGTCCTGGCAACCACTGATTGGTCTGTCTGCCCCCTAACTCCGCCTTTCCCAGGCTGTCATGGGGACCAGCACAGCCTTTTGAGCCTGTTGGCCCCATCTCGCAGGCCATGTGTGCTCTTTCTCGTGGCCCAGCCAGATTTCATCCTATGGCTCTAACACAATCTGTTTATCCTCCTCTTTTCTTCAACCCCTATTATCTCTAGCTTGGAAACATCTCCCTTTTTAAGGGTTTTAAATTTTAAATATTTCTCAGCCAATCTTTTCCATTGCAGTTACTTCTCTGAGAAGATTTTTGCTTGAACTATTCCTTTTGCAAATAGGAGAATTCGAATACACACAATCCCTACGTGTTTGTCCATTAGCCTTTCATATCGTGGCTGATCATGGACCATCCTGGGCACCCTGGGTAAAGTGGCATAATCCTGAGAGCTCCCAATTCTAAGGGAATTTTAATCATTAATGGCCGAAACAAAGACGGTGAAAATAAACATGTTCTCCTGGGAGCAAGGATGGATGCCTGTACAGTAGGGATGTGGTACAGGGATGGAGGATGAGCTGACATCTCACATCTTCATCTGGGTGGCATTCTGTGGCTCACTTGGAGAACGTTACTTTATGTTCAAGGAAGTAGTTTGTTTTTCTGTTAGTCGAATAATAAAGTATTCCAACATACTCCTCAGTCAAGGACTGGAGCAGCTGACAGATGACTTTCAGTTCGTTATCCAGAACTGGACTTGGGTGAATTCGGTGGAGGGCTGTGGGAGTAGAGTGCTCATGGTGAGAGAGGCAGAAGAAATTAAGGTGGGTACAAAGGAGACAAGGAAGCTCAAGTTTAAAAAAAAATTTAATTTATTGGTACATTTTAGGTCTACAGTATAATGATATTCACCATTGGAAATTTGCACCTTTACATAATCTCTCTTGGTTCTTATTTTTCCCCCTCCCCCTGCCCTCCCTTTAAACCCTCCATCCCTCCCTATTTACAGAGACTTTTGTTTCCTTTTTTTCATTTTCTCATATTAATTCCATTCCCTTCTTTCCGTTCCCCTACCCCTCCCACTTCCCCTTCCTCTTTGCCCCTTTTCTTCCTATTTCACATTATCTATTATACCTTTTAGTCCTTATTTACACTTTCAGTTTCTCACACTAGAGAAACTATTTGGTATTTACACATGTGTGTCCTATTTATTTCACTTAAGAGTATCGCCTCAATGTGCATACATTTAGCTATAAATGTCTCTACTTTCTCATTTTTTATGGCTGAGTAGTACTGCATTTTATCAAAAAACACATTTTCTTTATCCAGTCTCCAGTTGATTGGTATTTGGGCTGTTTTCCAGTTTTAGCTATTACAAATTGTGCTGCTATGAACATGGGTGCACATATATCACTGTGGCATGATTCTTTTAATTCTTTGGGGAAGATACCGAGCAGGGGAATAGCTGGGTCAAATGGGACTTCCAGTCCTAGTTCTTTGAGGTATCTCCATACTGATTACCACAGTGGTTGTACCAGTCGACACTCCCATCAGCAGTGGAGCAGTGTTCCTCTTTCCCCACAGCCCCACCAGCATTTGTTATTGGTTGATTTTGTGATAGCAGCCATTCTTTCTGGAGTGAGGTGGAATCTCAGCACTGTTTTCATTTGCATCTCTCAAATGACCAGTGATGTTGAACATTTTTTTCATGTATTTATTTTCTATTTCTTCTTCTTTGTCTGAGAAATGTCTGTTCATTTCAGATGCCCGTTTTCAGATTGGGTCTTTAAATTTAGGAGGTCTGATCTTTTTAAGTTCTTTATAGATTCTAGATAGTAGGCTTTTGTCTGAAGAACAGCAGGTGAAGATTTTTTCCCACACTGTGGGTTGTCTCTTCAGACTGCTGGTGGTTTTTCTTGCTGTGCAGAAGCTTTTTAATAAGAAGAGATCCAACTTGTTGATTGTTTGTGCTAGTTCACAGGCAACTGAGGTTTTGTTCATAAAATCTTTTCCTACACCAATGTCTTCAATAGTTCTACCTAACCTCTGATCCAACCGGTTTAGTGTTTCTGTTTTAATATTTCGATCTTTAATCCATTTTGATTTTAGTTGAGTGCATGGTGAGAGATAGAGGTCTAGTTTTTATCTTTGGCAAGTTGAAACCCAATTTTCCAGCACCATTTATTAAAGAGGCTATCTAACACTAAAGAGTGTTTGACTCCTTTGTCAAAGATGAGGTAGCTAGTGTGCCTGGAGTTGTTTCTGCATCTTCTAATCTGTTCCACTGGTCCTCAGGTCTGTTTCTTTGCCAGTACCATGCTGTTTTTATCACAGTAGATTTGTAGTATAGTTTCAAGTTGGGGGTTGTAATACCCCTGCCATGTCTGTTACCTAGAATTGCTTTTGCTATTCTGAGTCTCTTCTCGTTCCAAATGAATTTTTGGGTGGTTTTCTCAAGGTCCGTGAAGCATGCTGCTGGAATTTCAATTGAGATTGCATTGAAACTATATAGCAGTTTTGGAAGTATGGCCATTTTCATTATGTTGACCCTTTCTACCCAGGAGCAAGGGATGTCTTTTCATTTTCTGATATCATCTTCAATCTCTTCAGAGTGCTATAGTTTTCAGAGAAGAGGTCTTTGATTTCTTTTGTTAGGTTGATTCCCAGGTATTTCAGTTTTTTGGATGCTATTGTAAAAGGAATTGTTTGCCCTGTTTCTCTCTCAGTGAGTCTGTTCGTGTAGAGGAAAGCTATTGATTTTTGTGTGTTGACCTTGTGTCCAGCCACTTTACTGAATTTGGTTATTAAGTCTAGAAGACTTTTGGTGGTGTTCTTGGGGTCTTCTATGTAGAGTATCATGTCATCTGCAAATCAAGACAATTTGACTTCTTCCTTTCCTATCTTTATTTCTTTTATTTCTTTCTCTTGTCTAATTGCTGTGGCTGTCTCCAAAATGGTATTGAATAGGAGTGGTGATAGTGGACATCCTTGTCTTGTTCCTGATTTTAGCGTGAAAGATTTTAGTTTTTGACCATTTAGTATGACATTGGCTGTTGGTTTTTCACAGATGGCTTTTATCAGATTGAGTTAGAGACTATCTATTCCAATTTTTTGTAGGTTTTTTTTTTTATCATAAATGTGTTTTGGATTTTGTCACATGCTTTTTCTGCATCTATTGAGATGATCATATGGTTTTTGTCCTTGGCTCTATTGATATAGTGTATTACATTGATTGATTTGCATATGTTCAACCATCCCTGCATCCTTGGGATGAATCCCACTTGGTCACGGTGTATGATCATCTTTTTTTTTTTTCTTAAATTCTTTTATTGGTACATTTTAGGTATACAGCACATTTACATTTCTCATTGGGAGCTTGTACCTTTACATGATGCATCTTGGTTCTTATTTTTTTCCCATTCGTAGCCCTCCCTTCACCCCCTCCACTCTTCCCTATTTACAAAGACTTTATTTCCATTTCTCATCATTTTTCCTTTCCCTTCTTTCCTTTCCACTGTCCCTCCCACTACCCCTACCCCTTTGGACCTTTTTTTCCTATTTGCATTATCGATTATTCATTCTAATCATTGGTACATTTTAGGTATACAATATAATGACATTCATCATTAGAAATTTGCACCTTTACATAATCTCTCTTGGTTCTTATTTTTCACACTTGTCCAGCCCTCCCTTCAACCCCTCCATTCCTCTCTATTTTTAAAGATTTTGTTCCTATTTTTCCATTTTCTCATATTAATTCCATTCCCTTCTTTCCTTTCCCCTACCCTTCCCACTTCCTTCCCCTTTGCCCCTTTTCTTCCTATTTCACATTACCTATTATACATTTAGTCCTTATTTCCACTTTCAGTTTCTCACACCAGAGAAACTATTTGGTATTTATACATGTGTGTCCTGTTTATTTCACTTAAGAGTATCGCCTCAATGTGCATCCATTTAGCTATAAATGTCTCTAATTTCTCATTTTTTATGGCTGAGTAGTACTCCACTTTATTAAAAAACTACATTTTCTTTATGCAGTCACCAGTTGATGGGCATTTGGGCTGTTTTCAAGTTTTAGCTATCACAAACTGTGCTGCTATGAACATGGGTGCACATATATCACTAAAGTATGATTCTTTTAATTCTTTGGGGAAGATCCCCAGCAATGGAATAGCTGGGTCAAATGGGACTTCCAGTCCTAGTTCTTTGAGGTATCTGCATACTGATTTCCACAGTGGTTGCACCAGTCGACACTCCCACCAGCAGTGGGGCAGGGTTCCTCTTTCCCCACAGCCCCACCAGCATTTGTTATTGGTTGATTTCATGATAGCAGCCATTCTTTCTGGAGTGAGGTGGAATCTCAGCACTGTTTTCATTTGCATCTCTCAAATGACCAGTGATGTTGAACATTTTTTCATGTATTTATTTTCTATTTCCAATTCTTTGTCTGAGAAATGTCTGTTCATTTCAGATGCCCATTTTCAGACTGGGTCTTTAAATTTGGGAAGTCTGATCTTTTTAAGTTTTTTATAGATTCAAGATAGTAGACCTTTGTCTGAGGAACAGCAGGTGAAGATTTTTTTCCACATTGTGGGTTGTCTCTTCTGTTGGTGGTTTTTCTTGCTGTGCAGAAGCTTTTCAATAAGAAGAGATCCCACTTGTTGATTGTTGTATGATCATCTTGATGACCTTCTCCATTCTATTTGCCAGTATCTTATTAAGGATTTTTGCATCTATGTTCATTAGTGAGATTGGCCTATAGTTCTGTTTTTCGGTTGGGTCTTTCTCTGTTTTGGGGATCAAGGTGATGCTTGCTTCCAAGAATGAATTTGGGAATATTGGTTCCCTTTCAATTTCATTTAAGAGTTTAACCAGTAGTGGCAGTAGTTCCTGTCTAAATGTCTTGTAGAATTCAGCAGTGAAGCCATCAGGACCTGGGCTTCTCTTAGTTGGTAAGTTTTTAATTGTGTTTCATTGACTGATATTTGGTTGTTTGGAATTTTTAGGCCTTCTTCATTCAACTTTGGCAATTCATACATATGTAGGAATCTGTCTATTTCTCCTGTGTTTTCCATCTTATTGGCATATAGGTTCTCGAAGTAGGTATTGATGATCCTCTAGATTTCTTCTGGATCCATTGTAATTTCATCCTTTTTACTCCTAATTGCATGGATTTGGGCCATTTCTTTCCTTTTTTTGATAAGGTTGGCTAAGGGTTTGTCAATTTTGTTTATTCTTTCGAAGAAGCAACTCTCGGCTTCATTGATTTTCTGTACTGTTGTCTTAGTCTCCATTTCATTGATTTCTGCTCTGATCTTTATAATTTCCTCCCTTGTATGAGCTTTGGGTTTGTCTGCTCTTCTTTTTCTAGAAGATTGAGGTTCAGCACCAGCTTGTTTAATTGGGATCACCGTGTTTTCCTTATATGAGTATTCATTGCTATGAATTTCCCTTGTAAGACTGCTTTTTGTGTCCCATGCATTCTGATATGTTGTATTGTCATTGTCATTCAATTGAAGGAACTGTCTGATATGTTCTTTAATTTCCTCTGTGACCCATTGATTATTCAGAAGTGTGCTGTTAAATTTCCATGTGTTTATGAAATTTTTGTGGTTTCTTTTGCTATTGATTGATCTCCAATTTCATTGCCCTATGGTCTGATAATATACAGGGGATAACTTCAATTCCTTTGCTCTTACTTAACCATGTTGTATGAGCAAGTATGTGGTCTAATTTGGAGAACAACCCTTGTGCACCTGAAAAGAGTGTGTATTCTGATTTTGTGGGGTGGAATAATCTATAAACATCTGTTAAGTTCATTTGTTCAAGATTTTGATTGATTTCTAGTATTTCATTACTTATTTTTTGCTTAGTTGATCTATCTATTTGTGGCAGTGGGGTATTGAGGTCCCCCACTACTATTGTATTCATGCATATATGACTTTTCATGTCCGTTAGTATTTGTTGTATATAGTTGGGCACAGTAGCGTTTGTTGCCTATGTATTTATGATTGTCACCTCTTCCTCTTGAATTGTTCCCTTAGAAGGATGTAGTGTCCATCTTTGTCTCTCTTAATCAGTGTGGGAATGAAATCCATTTGATCTGCAAAGAGGATAGCTATTCCTGCTTTTTTTCGGGTTCCTGTTACATGGAGTATTGTTTTCCACCCTTTAACTTTCAGACTATGAGTTTCTTTTTGAATGAAGTGTGTTTCTTTTATGCAGCATATTATTGGATCTTGCTTCTTGACCTATTCTGCCAGTCACTTTTTTTGATTGGTGAGTTGAGACCATTCACATTGATGATTATAAGTGATACGTATTGACTTATCATTGTCATGACTTTTTCTTTTTTTTTTTGGATTTTGCCCCTTTGCATTTAATTTCTTGTCACGCCTGATGGTTTCATTCTGCTGGGCTTCCTGGGGTTGTTATCCTCATTGCCTTTTCCTAGGATATTGTCCAAAATTTTTTGGAGTGCTGGTTTGGTATTCATGAAGTTCCTAAGGTGCTCTTTGTCATGAAATTATCTTATTTCTCCATCAATTTTGAAAGATAGTTTTGCAGGGTTCATCACTCTGGGTTGCAGGCTGTTTTCCTTTAGGGCTTGGAATACATCACTCCAAGCTCTTCTTGCCTTGAGGGTTTGTGTTGAGAAGTCTGCTGTGATTCTGATGGGCTTTCCTTTGTGTGTGATTTGTTTCTTTTCTCTAACTGCTTGTAGAACTTTATTCTTCTTTTGGGTTTCTGGAATCTTAACAATTACATGCCTATGTGTAGTTTTGGGGGTTTTCTTGATCAAGGCTAGTTGGAGTCCTATATGCCTCACTTATCTGTATGTCACGGTCTTTCCCCCTGCTTGGGAAGTTTTCTGCCATCACTTCTGTGAACAGTTTTTTTTATGTCATCTGCACTCTCTCCTGTTTCTTCTTTGACTCCAATCAGTCTTATGTTATTCTTCTTTGCATCATCTAGCAGCTGCTGGATTGATTTCTCGTGGTCCCTTACAATTTTGAAGCAATTTTTCTTTTCCTGATCACTAATTGCAGTCTTATCTTCTATATCTGAAATTCTTTCCTCACATTGGCTCATTCTGCTGCAGACTTTCAATGAATTTTTTAATCTCCTGGAAATCTGTTTGCATCTGTTTTATGGATTCCATTTGTTTCCTATGTTGGGATTCCATTATGTTCCTCAGCTCCTCTCTAGATTTATTAATCATGTCTTGCACTAGCGGGGCACAATCTCTGCTTTTATCTGAGAAATTATTTCTGATTTCATTTTTTCCAGATCCTTTTTTATTGCCAGTTCAGGGAGTCCAGGTGGATGAGTATCAGAGTGTTCCCTGTCATTTCTCTGTGAGGTTTCTGTAGGTGATCTGGAAATCTGTTTTTGATACTTGTTTATGTGCCTTCTAATTTGGATCTGGCCAGGGGGGTGGTGGTGGTGGTGGTACAGGGGGTGTGTGTGCTGTTGGCGCCTGCCTGGCTCACCTCCTCTGTGCTGGCAGTGGTGGTAAGGCAGCCCGGAACCCCCTTCCTCTGTGCTGGGAGTGGTGGTTTGGCAGCCTGGAGGCCCCTTCCTCTGCCCTGGGACAACTTAGCTTAGTTTTTGAAAAAAATACTGATACTGTATAGACAAAACAACAAGTTGGTTAGCCATTTCTCTTTGTACCCATTGATTCTAAATTAGGTATGGCCCAGAATGTAGAATACGAACCCAATATCCAAACAGGAATTACCAATGTGGAAAAGTGTGATAAGGACAAATTGCAGGGAACCTGGAAACTAGACACAACAACAGAAGCATAAGCTGCATTCACCTTCACACTGGTCAGCTCCAGCTGGACATCTATCCCATAGAAACCTGGGGCTCACTATGTCAAACACTGAACACATCACATTCCCTGGTGTCCCCCCTCCTGAGTGACCAATACCACTATTAGTCTACACATTTGTGTTGGAAAATGACAAGGCACCTATGACTTCCCCTTCCTATGCAGCTACCCATCAAATCTTGCTGATTCTGTCTCCTAAATGTCTCTCCAACCTGCCTATCTCTCCCTCTCCTCCACACCACCTTCCAGCATCTCTAGCCAGGCACAATGAATGCAGGATTCTCCAAAACTAGTCTCCCTGCCTTTATTTTTGTCCCTCTCCAAATCTGATTCTACCACAGTCCACAGATGGTCTGCATTCTCGTGGGACAAAGACCTTTTAGGGTGTCACTTTTGTGAGTTATCCCACCTTTATCACCCGGCTTTCTCTTCTTTACAGTCCAGGCTTCAGCCATGATGAGCCTCCTTCAGTTCTTCCAACATGGGAGCCACTCCCTGCTCTTCCCTTCCAATTGCCCTCCAGTCCCTTACCTGTTTCCTGACTAACTCCTACCCACCCCGTAAATCTAGTTAGACATCACTCCTTGGACCCCAATGCCCCAATGCCCAATGTAGGGGGTCTCCGATCTACCCCTGCAGTATCCGCAGAGCTCGCATCAGTCTATTGGAATTGCCTGTTCATTGTTGTAGTTTCATTGTCTAGCACATACAGTGGATGCGTGCTTAATAAATGTTTGTACCTTGAATGAATAAACAAAATCAACAGAGATTAGCTTGGAACAAAAGGGGCTTATTAAAACTAGATAGATGACCTGGATGTTAGTAACTATGACTTTCTGGGTAATGAGATAGTGGGTAATTCTCATTTTCTCCCTCAACTTTTTCCTGTCCCTCCTCTTCTCCATCCTTCTCTTCCTAGTGTGGGTACTTTCTAAATTGCCTATTATCAATGCATATTTGTTCTATCCTAATATGAGAAAAATGACTCATTCATTTTATTGCTATAAAGCATGAATATTGCATTCTGGATTTTGAGTTTTGCATCACGAAGATCTTACACTAAACTCTGATCTTACACGGCCCTCTATTCTGGATCTTTTCTTGAGCTCCATTTCAGCATTTCAAGGATTTTTAGCCAATTAAGTTAAATGTATGTGAATGAAATGGTTAAAAAAGTCTTTAAAAGGCTACAAGTAGGCAAAATAGCAAACAACATCTACAAAGAAGCAAAAACACTCCAAAAACTGGATGTTACATATCACAGAAAAATGAGTTCTGACAAATACTTGTTACATATATGAAATTAAGGTGGACATGTCCTTGGGTGTGTAAGCTTAAAGTCTCAAGAGTAGAAATTCCTCCTCGTGTATTGTGGGTGGCCATGTGGCTGAGTGACTGGTTCCTGTTTATTCCATAGGGTCTTTAATGCAAGGTCTCAGCCCCCCAGCCTATGGACAGGACCTCCTGCCTGAAGGAAAACCATCCTGGGCCAGTTATCTGGTTGTGAGGTGAGTCCTAAGGCAAGAAGAGCAGGCTAGAAGTTTTATCTTAGGTCAGAGAGAGTGCCTTGTAGGGTCTCGGGTTCTTGTTCCTATGGACCTAGACTTCCACGAATGAAATATCTAGGAAACATCTCCCGCTCTGGTTCCATCTCTGGCCAGTTCATTCTCCACTGTGCCTCAGGCTACATAGCATGTCTCCCAAAACATAGCTTGCTACACAAGCGTTTTCCAGATGTATGGATTCTGGGGGAGGACTCGTAACAGGACAAAATAGGGATGTCTAAGCTCTGACCTTGAAAGTGTGGGGCCTCTACTGAGGTGGCTGCACAAGGCTAGGGACTGGGGTCACCTGAGTGCTGCTTGACTCGTCTGCCTGTGCTGATGTCGGCTGTTGCTGGGGGCCACAGACCTCTCCATGTGGTCTTCCTGCTGGGGTTCACTTGGGCTTCCTCAAAGGATGATGATTGGTTTCTCCTGAGCAGGCATCCCCAAATGAACCTGTGTCCTTTTGATGGGCTGTCCCTGGAGTCAGACAGCATGCTTCCATTGGGGGAAGCAGTCACAACCAATGCCTTGACCCAAGAGAGAGGGACACAGCCTTCCCTCTCTGAGGGAAAAGAGTGGGTGTCACACTGGAAAAACATGTGGGCTGGGAGACCTGCGGTCAGTTAGGAGCTTGCCTGGTCAGAGGGTCCAGTGACATTCCATTGCCTGCTCAGGATAAAGATCCCAGAGCCATGGCCTCCCTTTCCCTTACCCACTGAGATCTAGGTCTCTTAGCACATTCAGATCCTGCTCCACTTAGGCCCTTCAAGCAGGCTCCTTCCAGCCTGATGCCGTGTTCTTCCTTTTTTGCAAGGATAGCTTCTCCTCTTCAAGTCTCAGATTACAGGGCATCCCTTCAAAGAGGCCTTCCTGGACCACTCTAAATAGGATGAGATATTCTCTATCACCACATCATCCTCATTTCCTTTATTGGCCTACATCACTCTGGGATAGTATATTAGTGTCTTTGTTAAGTATAAGACCTGTGCCTATTTTATTCAAAATATATCCCCACAGCCTAGCATTGTGCCTGGCACAGGCTACCCTGTGGGGATGGATTGGATGAACAAATAAATGGAATGCGTAAGTGTAACAAAGTGCTTACCTCAGAGAGGCTGACTGAGAGCTGATTCTAGGGCCACTCTCTGCTCTTTCAGAAGGTCCTTGTGTGGAGTTTCTATTATTATTATTTAGATCTAGAATGTGCCCCACTGGCTTTTTGGAAAGTGATTGGATTGTAGGGGTACTCCACTCACCAGTGGATTCATCATTAATGAGTTCCTGGCTAACTCTGTTGTTGGGAAGTGGGGTCTGGTTGGAAGAGGTGGGTCATGGGGGCTGGGTTTGGAGGGTTTATCTCTCTTCCTGGATCCTCCATTCTTTCTCTGCTTCATGGCTGCCATGTGGTGAGCAGCTTTCATTCACCATTCCCTTCTACCATGTAACTTCTGCTGTGAAGCCAGCCACCTGTGGACTGAATCCCCCAAAACTGTGAGCCAAATTAAAACTCTCTGTCTTTCAATTGTGGGTATTGGCTACTCTGTGCCAGCAATGAGAAAGCTGACTAATATGATTCTCTTCTGCTCTCCCCTAGTGCTTACAAACTTGATCTTCTGTGCCATCCTTGACCCCCCTGTTCTCAGGAGCATTAAAAAAGGCTAGGATGGTGTCAAGTGGGAAGCAGTGTCCTCCTATTGCCAGCATGCTAGTGGCCATGACAGACATCAGAAGGAAGACATATCCTGGAACAACAGTTTGGAGATCTAGCTGCCCTTCCCAGAGTGGAGATTCTCTGAGATTCATTTTACATTTCCACTTCAAGGAATCTGGGTTTTACTGGTATTAATGAAGGTCACTTTTTGTAGTTGGCAAGGTAGTCAAAGACCCTTCTACACAAATATGCTTACAAAGAGCTGGTGTGTCATGTAGAAAATGTTGCAAACATTAAAAATGTGACTTTTAGGTAGCTGTCACCAGGCAAATTGACTCTGGGTCACAGTGACTACTCTTTGGCTCATAACTTCCATTAACAAAAACCACTTAGTTATTATAATCATTTCTTTTTACTTGCTTTGCTTTGGCCTGTGACCTCTTCCCTAATCTTCAAAGTTGTGTAGAATGTCCCACCTCAGGACCTTTATACTCACTGTTGC
The DNA here is from genome assembly GCF_053883595.1 of Heterocephalus glaber. Lineage (NCBI taxonomy): Eukaryota > Metazoa > Chordata > Mammalia > Rodentia > Bathyergidae > Heterocephalus > Heterocephalus glaber. The sequence continues at coordinate 6,354,121 of NW_028258137.1, forward strand.
CTCTGCCCCAAGTCCTGGGGTGTTCACAGCTCACTTCCTCCCCAAGTCTTTGCTCAATGAAAATCTCTACAAGGTCTCCTCTGACTATTCTAATTAAAATTGCGGAGTCCCTGCAATACCAGGCAACATGCACCCTCCAAAAACTTAGCTCTTTTTAATATCACATAATAGTAGTTGTTATTTTTTGCTAGTTGCTTGACTGCTCCCACCAGATGTTACACTCTTGGATGGCAAGAATTTGTGCCTTCTTTCTTCATTGCTGTACCCTTAGCTCCTACAGATGAGTAACTACTCAACAAATACTTGTTAAATGAATGAGTGAGCAATTCCATTAATCCCCATCCTTCGTTCTAGGCATATAACAGCTTTGATAATCACTAATAGAAGCCTATAAGATATTTCGTATTGTCTGTTTTATTTTTGTACCGGGGATTGAACTCAGGACCTTGCACTTGTGAGGCAGGCGCGGTGCCACTGAGCTACATCCCTGGCCCCAATATTTTCTCTGTTTTACAGAAAAGGAAACAAGCTCAGAGACGTCAAGTAGCCTATGAGCACACAGCTACTACCTGACTGAGTTTGGAAAATAATTCCATGAGTCTGTCTCCAAAATAACTATGCTGCTTAGTTCTGCATTCTCACTTATTGGTACAAATACCCCAGAAAACTCAGCCTTTTTTGTTCTGGGTGAGGACAGATAGGGTCAAGAGGAGCAGAAATACAATATTGGGGTGGGAGATACAGAAAGTGCATGGGAGTGTGGACTGTCCAGCCAGAAGGTGCCTGGGTCAGCTTTGGGTGAGGTGGTGATGGCCTGTTCCCCCTGGCATCTCACAGAGGCTGCGCATCAGAAGAAAGGACACGAACTGGTGGATAGTGATTGTAGCTGTCTGATCTATGGAAACTGGGGGGAACAATCCCTGTAGATCACATGCTGATCAAATGTATTAAACTATGTTTCTGACTACCGGATCTCATATTTGGAATCATGATTATAAATAATTATAAGCTATATGATGACAAATAGGAACAGTTGCATGAGACATTTGACAAGATTGGGTGTGTTCAGGGTGGTATGGCTGTAGATGCACGAGACAGTTGAAATGGAGTGCCTGCTGCCTGCCTGCCTTCCCAGGGTGAGGTCACAGGAGGCATGCAGAAGAAACTATCCTGGTCTGGTGCTGCAGGGATCCCTCTAGCAGCCTGGACATTGGGTGCACTGAGTTCCGACTGGGGTCTTCAGGCACTGTGGCCTGTGCAAGGGAGAGGAATGGCCTGGATCTGTGGGCCTCACAGTGTGGTGCTTGGCCCATTAAAGATGCACATTCTCTTTCTTCTCCCGTCAGGGTTAAAATACAGGGCCCAGCAACCTGTGTTTATTGATTAATTGATGCTGGAGATTGAATCCAGGGCCCTGCACTTGTGAAGCATATGCTCTACCACTGAGTTATACCTGTAAATGCCCCAGATCCTTGTTTTACAAGTCCTCTAGGTGGTTCTAAAGTTTTGAGAATGTCTGATACTGTCTTGGTTACTTTCTCATTGCTGGGACAAAATACCAGACACCCACAGGTTAAAGGAAGAAAGGTTTATTTTGGCTCACAATTTGTAGAGGTTTAAGTCTATAATCAGCTGGCTGTGCTGGGGATTTAGCTCAGTGGTGCCGCTGCCTGCCTCACAAGCGCAAGTTCCCAAGTTTGATTCCCTGTACAAAAAAAAAAAAAAAAAAAAAAAATCAACTGGCTCCATGGCAGGGTGGCATGGGGGAGGAAAACCAGTCCATGGCAGGGCACAGAAGAAGCAGGAAGCAGCAAGCCTTCCCTCCTTTTCCTTTATATTCCATCCAGGTACAAGCCGAATGGTTATTGTAACCCACACCCAGGGCGGAGCTTCCCTCTTCAGTAATTCCAACACCCACAACTATGCTAAACCAATCCGTGGGACTGATCCAGTTATCATATACCAGTGATCCAGCCACACTTGAAAAGCCCCACCTATAAGTGCATTAGGCTTTGGGGGGACATTGAGATATAAGCTGTAACAGATATATATCAATGCAAAAGTGGGGGTGCAGTGAGCCTCATTTCCTTCAATATCATTTGTTTCCTATGGCTTGCAATAGAATTTAGAGCCAGATCTGGGTTTGAATGAAAGTTTGAAATCAAAGGTAGTTAATTTCTGTGAGTCTCAGTTTCCTTATGTGTAATATGGGGATGAAGAATATCTTTTGCATATCTTTATTGTAATTAAGTTAAAATTAAATGAGGTGATGTATATGAAGTCCCTTGTACACAGTAGGTGGTCAATACCTTCCTTTGTCTCCTGTCATCCACCTTTGTGAGTCTGGACTTTTTTGGGGGGAGTTGGTTGTAAACAGCAGAGAGTCAGTTCAATGGGAAAATAAGAACTTCATAGGTTCAAGGGAATTCCCAGAAGATTTGCTCCTACATGCTGCTTCCAATTTCTCTCGCCCCACTCAATGTTGGCCCACCTTCATCAGGCTTTCATACCTCCACTCCTCTGAAACTGCTCTTCCCCAGGGTCCAGTGACTTCCTTGAGGCTACATGCATCGGGGCTGTCCCAGCCCCTATCTGATGTGACCTGTCAGTTGTGTTTGACACAGTTGTTCACTCTCTCTTTAATGTGCTTTCTTCTCTTGGCTCCTGGGACAACTTACCCTCTTGGTCCTTCTCCCATTTCTAGTCAGTCTTCTAGGTCTCTGTCACTATCTATCTCTCTGAAAGTGGGAGTGCCCAAGAACTTGAAGTTTTGATCTTCTCTCTTTTCTACTCATATCCTCTTCTCATCTAGTTTCACATTTGAACTCCAGTCATGGGCTGATGACTTCCAAATTTATATCCCTAGGTTGGACTTTTATCAGAACTCTGCTCTAGAATATACGACTTCCTTAGCAGTATCTTCTCTTAGATGGTTAAGAGGTCCTCAAAAGGACTAGAGAGCTCCTGATAGTCCCCATGAATATCAGAACCTGCTCCACCATAATTTTCCCATCTCTATCAACGGCAGTTCCACATCTGTGTAACTCAGGCCAAGTCCCTGCCTGCATTCTTGTCATTTGTCCTTCTGTAATATTCTACATCCAATTGGCAACAAATTCTGTTGGTTCTGCTTAAGGATCTATCTAGAATTGAATTCTCTCCACCCCATTTTGGGGAACATCAAATCTTGCCTGCATTTTTCCAATAGCCACCTCAATGTGTTTGCCCTCACATCCCCTGCAGGTACTTTCTGCATTGTAATCACAGAAATCCTATTAAGATGTAAATCACATCCAGTGACTCTCTTGCCCCAAATATTCCAATACAGGTCTCCCGTTGTCTCTCTGGATTAATTTCCTAGGGCCATTGTAACAAATGACCCCAAACTGGGTGGTCTAAATCAACAGAAGTTTATTCTCCCACATTTCTGGAGACCCTAAATTCTAAATAAAGATGCCAGCAGACCCACAAGCCCTCCAAAGGCTCTGAGAGACCATCTCATATATCTGTCCTAGCTTCTGGTGGATGGGAGCAATCCTTGGCAATCTTTGGGTTGTGGAAGTGTCATGCCAGTCTCTGCCTCCACGTTCACATGACTTTCTCCTGTCTCTCTGTATATACATGCCTCTCCTCTTCTTGTAAAGACAACAGATGTCTTAGTTACTTTCTCATTGCTGGGACCAAATACCTGACACCCACAAATTAAAGGACGAAATACTTTCCCTCAAATTTCATGTTCTTTTCTAGGTAGTTTTTCCTCTTTGTATGCATTGGTTTCTTTTTTAAAATTTTATTTTATTGGTACATTTTAGGTATACAATATAATGACACTCATCATTGGAAATTTGCACTTTTACATAATCTCTCTTGGTTCTTATTTTTTTCTCCTTCCCCTGCCCTCCCTTCAACCCTTCCTTCCCTCCCTATGCATAAAGACTTTGTTTCCATTTTTTCATTTTCTCATATTAATTCCATTCCCTTCTTTCCTTTCCCCTACCCCTCCCACTTCCCCTTCCCCTTTGTCCCTTTTCTTACTATTTCACATTATCTATTATACCTTTTAGTCCTTATTTACACTTTCAGTTTCTCACACTAGAGAAACTATTCATTATTTACACATGTGTGTCCTATTTATTTTGCTTAAGAGTGTCGCCTCAATGTGCATCCTTTTAGCTATAAATGTCTCTAATTTCTCATTTTTTTATGGCTTAGCAGTACTCCATTTTATAAAAAAACCCACATTTTCTTTATCCAGTCTCCAGTTGATAGGCATTTGGGCTGTTTCCAAGTTTTAGCTATTACAAACTGTGGTGCTATGAACATGGGTGCACATATATCACTGTTGTATGATTCTTTTAATTCTTTGGGGAAGAGCCCCAGCAGGGGAATAGCTGGGTCAAATTGGACTTAAACTCCTTGGTCTTTGAGGAATCTCCATACTGATTTCTACAGTGGTTGCACCAATCTACACTCTCACCAGCAGTGGAGCAGGGTTCCTCTTTCCCCACAGCCCTGCCAGCATTTGTTATTGGTTATTCATGATAGCAGTCATGCTTTCTGGAGTGAGGTGGAATCTCAGCATTGTTTTCATTTGCATCTCTCAAACGACCAGTGATGTTGAACATTTTTTCATATGTTTATTTGCTATTTCTACTTCTTTGTCTGAGAAATGTCTGTTCATTTCAGATGCCCATTTTTGGATTGGGTCTTTAAATTTGGGAGGTCTGATCTTTTTAAGTTCTTTATAGATTCGAGATAGTAGACCTTTGTCTGAGGAAGAGCAGGTGAAGATTTTTTCCCACATTGTGGGTTGTCTCTTCACACTGCTAGTGGTTTCTCTTGTTGTGCAGAAGCTTTTTAATAAGAAGAGATCCCACTCATTGATTGTTTGTGCTAGTTCATGGGCAACTGAGGTTTTGTTCATAAAATCTTCCTACACCAATGTCATCAAGAGTTCTACCTAACCTCTGTTCCAGCTGAGTCAGAGTTTCCATTTTAATATTTAGATCTATAATCCATTTTGATTTTAGTTTAGTGCATGGTGAGAGATATAGGTCTAGTTTTAGTCTTTGACAAGTTGAAACACAGTTTCTCCAGCACCATTTATTAAAGAGGCTATCTTTCCTCCATTGAGGGTATTTGGCTCCTTTATCAAAAATGAGGTAGCTAGTGTGCCTGGAATTGTTTCTGCATCTTCTAATCTGTTCCACTGGTCCTCAGGTCTGTTTCTTTGCCAGTACCATGCTGTTTTTATCACAGTAGATTTGTAGTATAGTTTCAAGTTGGGGGTTGTAATACCCCCTGCCATATCTCTGTTACCTAGAATTGCTTTTGCTATTCTGGGTCTCTTCTTGTTCCAAATGAATTTTTGGATTGTTTTCCTATGGTCCATAAGTATGCTGCTGGGATTTCAATTGGGATTGCCTTGAATCTATATAGCAGTTTTGGAAGTATGGCCATTTTCACTATGTTGATCCTTCCTACCCAGGAGCAGGTGATATCTTTCCATTTTCTGATATCATCTTCAATCTCTGTTTTCAGAGTGCTATAATTTTCAGAGAAGAGGTCTTTGATTTCTTTTGTTAGGTTGATTCCCAGATATTCCAGTTTTTTGGATGCTATTGTGAAAGGAATTGTTTGCCCTATTTCTGTCTCAGTGAGTCTGTTGTTTATGTACAGAAAAGCTATTGATTTTTGTGTGTTGACCTTGTGTCCAGCCATTCTAGTGAATTTGGTTATTAAGTCTAGAAGACTTTTGGTGGCGCCCTTGGGGTCTTCTATATAGAGTATCATGTCATCTGCAAATCAAGACAATTTGACTTCTTCCTTTCCTATCTTTATTCCTTTTATTTCTTTCTCTTGTCTAATTGCTGTGGCTAATGTTTCTAAAACTATATTGAACAGCAGTGGTGATAGTGGACACCCTTGTCTTGTTCCTGATTTTATTGTGAAGGATTTCAGTTTTTGACCATTTAGTATGATATTGGCTGTTGGTTTTTCATAGATGGATTTTATCAGATTGAGGTAGAGACCGTCTATTCTAATTTTTTGTAGGTTTTTTTTTTAATCCTAAATGCTTGTTGGATTTTGTCAAATGCTTTTTCTGAATTTGTTTACATGATCATATGGTGTTTGTCTTTGGCTCTATTGATATAGTTTATTACACTGATTGATTTGCATATGTTGAACCATTCCTGCATCCCTGGGATAAATCCCACTTGGTCAGGGTGTATGATCATCTTCATAATCTTCTGCATTCTATTTGCCAGTATCTTATTAAGGATTTTTGCATCTATGTTCATTAATGAGATTGACCTATAGTTCTCTTTTTCGGTTGGGTCTTTCTCTGCTTTGGGGATCAATGTGATGCTTGCTTCCAAGGTGATGCTTGAATTTGGGAGTATTGCTTCCCTTTCAATTTCATTGAAGAGTTTAACCAGTAGTGGCAGTAGTTCCTCTCTAAATGTCTTGTAGAATTCAGCAGTGAAGCCATCAGGACCTGGTCTTTCCTTAGTTGCTAAGTTTTTAATTATGTTTTCAATTGCATTGATTGATATTGGGTTGTTTAGCATTTTTAGGTCTTCTTCATTCAACTTTGGTAATTCATACATATCTAGGAATCTGTCCATTTCTTCTGTGTTTTCCATCTTATTGGGATAAGTTCTCAAAATAGGTATTGATGATCCTCTGGATTTCTGCTGGGTTCATTGTAATTTCATCCTTTTCATTCCTAATTGCATTGATTTGGCCCTTTTCTTTCCTTTTTCGGATAAGGTTGGCTAGGGGTTTGTCAATTTTGTTTATTCTTTCGAAGAACCAACTCTTGGCTTCATTGATTTTTTGTATCATTTTATTAGTCTCCATTGCATTGATTTCTGCTCTGATATTTATAATCTCCTCCCTTGTGTGGGCTTTGGATTTGTCTGCTCTTCCTTTTCTAGAATCTTGAGGTTCAGCATCAGGTTGTTTAATTGGGCTTGCTCTGTTTTCCTAATGTATTTACTGCTATGAATTTCCCTTATAAGACTTCTTTCATTGTGTCTCATAGATTCGATATGTTGTATTGTCATTGTCATTTAATTGAAAGAATTGTCTGATTTGTTCTTTAATTTCCTCTGTGACCCACTGGTTATTCAGAAGTGTGTTGTTCAATTTCCATGGGTTTATGACATTTTTGGGGTTTCTTTTGCTATGGATCTCCAATTTCATCACACTATGGTCTGATAATATACAGGGGATAACTTCAATTCCTTTGCACTTATCTAAATATGTTCTATGAGTGAGTATGTGGTCTACTTTGGAGAACAACCCGTGTGCAGCTGAAAAGAATTGTGTATTCTGATTTTGTGGGGTGGAACACTCTGTAAACATCTCTTAAGTTCATTTTTTCCAATGTTTGATTGAGTTCTAGTATTTCATTGCTTATTTTTTGTTTAGTTGATCTATGTATTTGTGAAAGTGGTGTATTGATGTCCCCCACTACTATTGTATTAGTGCTTATATGATTTTCATGTCCATTAGTATTTGTTTTATATAGTTGGGCACACTAGTGTTTGGTGCATATATATTAATGATTGTCATCTCTTCCTGTTGGATTGTTCCGTTTACAAGGATGTAGTGTCCTTCTTTGTCTCATTTAATCAGTGTTGCTTTGAAATCCACTTGATCTGTAAAGAGGACAGCTACTCCTGCTTTTCTTCAGGTTCCTGTAGCATGGAGTATTGTTGTCCACCTTTTAACTTTCAGTCTATGAGTTTCTTTTTGAATTAAGTGTTTCTTGTATGCAGCATATTGTTGGATCTTGCCTCTTGACCCATTCTGCCAGTCTATTTCTTTTGATTGGTGAATTGAGACCATTAACATTGACGGTTATAACTGATAAGTATTGACTTATCCTTGTCATGACTTTTTGTTTTTGTTGCATTCTCCCCCTTTATATTTAATTTCTTGTCATGCCCGGTGGATTCATTCTGGTGTGCTTCCTGGGATTGTGGTCCTCATTGTGTTTTTTTAGTATATTGTCTAAAATTTTTTGGAGTGCTGGTTTGGTATTCATCTTTGTCATGAAAGTATCTTATTTCACCATCAATTTTGAAAGATAGTTTTGTAGGGTGCATCAGTCTGGGTTGGAGGTTGTTTTCCTTTAGGGCTTGGAATATGTCACTCCAAGCTCTTCTTGCCTTGAAAGTTTGTGTTGAGAAGTCTGCTGTGATTCTGATGGGCTTTCCTTTTTTTTGTGATTTGTTTCTTTTCTCTAACTGCTTGTAGAACTTTGTTCTTCTGTTGGGTTTCTGGAATCTTAACAATTATATGCCTATGTGTAGATTTTTTTTGACCAAGGCTAGTTGGAGCCCTATATGCCTCACTTATCTGTATGTCAAGGTCTTTCTCCTCTTTGGAAAGTTTTCTGCCATCACTTCTGTGAACAGTTTTTTTTATGTCGTCTGCACTCTCTCCTGATTCTTCGTTGACTTCAATCAGTCTTATGTTATTCTTCTTTGCATCATCTAGCAGCTGCTGGATTGATTTCTCGTGGTCCCTTACAATTTTGAAGCAATTTTTCTTTTTCTGTTCACTAATTGCAGTCTTATCTTCTATATCTGAAATTCTGACCTCACATTGGCTCATTCTGCTGCACAGACTTTCAATGGAGTTTTTAATCTCCTGGAAATCTTGTTTGCATTTGTTTTATGGATTCCACTTGTTTCCTATATTGGGATTCCATCATGTTCCTCAGCTCCTCTCTAGATTTATTAATCATGTCTTGCACTATGAGCACAATCTCTGCTGTTATCTGAGAAATTATTTCTGATTTCATTTTTTCCAGATCCTCTTTTGTTGCCAGTTCAGGGAGTCCAGGTGGTTGAATGTCAGTGTTCCATCTCATTTCCCTTTGGGGTTGCTGTAGGTGATCTGGAAGTCCAGTTTTGACACTTGTTTACATGTCTTCTCATTTTGATGGTGGTGGTGGTGGGGTGCTGCTGGTGCCTGGGAGGCTCACCTCTTCTGTATTGGGAGTGGTGGAATGGTGGCCTGGAAACCCCTTCCTCTGTGCTGGGAGTGGTGGTATCACAGCCCAGAAGCCCCTTCCTCTGCACTGAGGACAGTGGAGTGGCAGCCTGGAAATCCCTTCTTCTGTGCTAGGAGTGGTGGAACAGCAGATCTGTAGCCCCTTCCTCTGCCCTGGAAGCGGTGGAACCACAGCCCAGAAGCCCCTTTCTCTGCACTGGGAGTGGTGGAATGGCTTCCTGGAAGTCCCTTCCTCTGAGCTGGGAGTGGTGGTATGGCACCCCAGAAGCAAAGACCTCCTCTGTGCTGGGAGTGGGGGTAGGTTGGCCTAGAAGCCTCCTACTCTGCACTGAGAGCTGCACTACATTGACCCAGAAGCCTCCTCTGTGCTGGGAGCTTTAGCATGTCAACCCAGAAGCCTCCTCTGCCCTGGGAGCAGGGCCCAAATAGCAGTCTTGAGAAGCATGGTACAGAGGATGTGGTACTTGGTTTGGAGTCCAAAAGAATTACCTTCTTCCTGGGAGTAAGACAACAGGGAAATCACAGGCCACCTCAGAGGGACAACTCTTACCATTTTGCATGATGCATGGGCCATCACACAGGGTGGCTTTTTCTGGAGGCTGTAGGGGAGAATCCATTTCCTTGCTTTTTCCAGCTTCTGTAGGTCTCCCATATAGCTTAGCTCATGGCATCCTTTCATCTTCGAAGACAGCAACAAAGCATTTTTCTGACCCTGCTGCTGTCTTCACATCTCTTTCTCTGACTGCCCCTCTTCCATTTTTAACAACACTAAAGATTGCATTGGGTTCAGCCTGATAATACAGAAGACTCCCCATCTTAATGTGATTAGCAGCCTGTTTCATCTGCCATAGATAATTCCCCTTTGCCCTATAATGTGACATATCCACAGGTTCGAGGGATTAGGATGTGGATGTCTTTGAGTGGCCATTTTTTGCCTACTGCAGGTCAAAAGTATAATTGGCCCAACCTGGTCACGTGGTACCTTTAGTGGTTTCTTTGGGCAGAATTCCATGCCTGACATATCCTCGAGGCCCTCATGGGATGGAATGGAACAGTTTCCCAAAGAAATGGTAGGCTGGGCAGGCAGGAAGGGTGCAGGTCTCCTTCATGTGCTTTCTGAGAGCTTGACCAGCTCTCCTGTGCATCTATGATGTGGAATGAGCCTCTCTTATGCTCCACCGAAGCTGTTTCAAGTAAACATGCTTCTGATTCCAAGTGGAAGGGGGCAGAAAGCCCCAATATCATTGTTAATTTCATGCATTGTCTGTTTCTCTGGAGAATTCTGACTTTACACCAATGGCAAGAGCACTGGGCTGAGAATCAGGAGCTTTCATCCTATTTCTGTCCTTTCCTGCAAATGATTTTGAAGGCTGGCTAATTCTGGCATTCTACAAATTTTTAGCTTTATTTGGCTAGTGTTGGAAAGCAACACCAGAGAGGGGAGTCATCATGAGAAAAGTGATTGGCCTTTCACTCAGGCTTTCCTTATTGGAAGTGATTCTCTCCTGGTACAAGAGAGATGGTTCAGAATCTGCTGGAGCAGTGCTTTTTACCTATTGCATGCAAAAGGCAAATGAAATGACACGGACGTAGGCTGGGAGCCCAGCATTGCCCAAGGTTTTGCAGAGGAGGTGGACACAGAATCCCTTTCTGGTCTGGTCTGCACTGGGGCAGGGAGGGGTGGGCTCTATCCAGGTCCATGCAGATCTGTATCTGAACATCCTTTGCCTGGGGGTGGCATCTGAGCACCTGGAGCTTATTGTTACTGCTTAGAAGTGGGGACTGAGGTAGACAGGGAATTCCAGTCCCAGGGAGTCTTTGGGTCATAGAGAGACAAAGCCCTTGATGGTCCAGAGCCTGGGGTACAACTTCAGTTCGCATTGCTGAAATGTGGAGTTGGGTAGAGCTGAAAAACAGAGGTTGTGGGTAGATTTTCTTTAAAATTTCCCCTTCTCTTTTGTCTAAACCCTGGAGAAAGAATAACTATGGAAATTAGAAAGAAAAATAGAATCTTTCTTTCAGAGAGGCTGAAAGTATGTACCAAAGTCCACATGGGTTATTCACAGAGAGAGGAGTTTGGAAAATTAGTGCTTCAGGCAGCAGTTGATGGAATATTATCTCCAAGATGTTGAGAGCATTGTCAAGCTTTTGAGTGGCTCATGAAGGGAAATTATGTCTAGTGAATCCTGGGAAAACAAAAACAAAAATAGGCTTAAAAGATTGAGAGCCATGAAAGCCTGGTTGCAAAGGTGGCTAACTTGTTCATATAACGTGAAATCTTATCCTTAATTGTGTTATCCTTAGTGTAATTTTTGCTTGTTTTGATAACAGATCAGGAGGTTAGCATCTAGCTTTTGATATTTTCTCATTTCTTCATTTCTCTTTCCCTTCTGACCCCCACATTCCCCCTTTTATGTTTTCCATGGCCTTCAACTTGCTATAGTAGCCCTGTGGGTCAGTCAGAAGGCTGTGGTAGTTTACTTGTGTGGATGTTCACCTAAAGTATGGGAAGTGTGGCCTTTTCAGGAAAATACCACCTCAGATAAAGATAGGGAATGTCATCTAAAAATTAGGAACTATTCTTTTGATGCTTTATTTAATGGATTAAAATAAAATTGAATGGAATAGAAAATGTAGGATAAAAGTGTAATAAAAATTATCTTTGTAGGTCATTTAAATCAAGGGCTCCCAAGTAGATCTACATACAGATCATTTGGGAGCTTAAGAGAAATGCAGATGCATGGATTTTGGAGATCATGATTTGGCAGCACCTGGGCAAGGCCTGGGCATCTGTGGATTTTTCCAGGCAGCACATCCACCCAAGGGCAGTGCACACCCCAGCAGGAAGTGGAGCCAGCAAAGAAGTCACAGCGTTCTGGACACTGACCCTGTGGAACACACCCACAAAATGTTAGGAGCTCCTAAATGGAAAGTAGCAGCATGTGGAAGGGAACAGGCAGATGAACAGGAGATTCTGTGGTGGTAGATTTCTGTGATAGGGACCAAGCTAAGGAGTGACTGGAAAGGTGGTAAAATAGTATTGCTGGGTGTTCTATCAGAGTGTTTCTACTGATTTGCATCAGTAGACCAAGGGAAGAAGATCAAGCCTCACCAATGTGAGAGGGCATTGTCTTTCTGTTGAGGGCCTGAACAGAGCAGAAGGGCAGAGGAAATGCTCTCCCTTCTTGAGCCAGGGCATCGGTCTTCTTCCCTTGGATATCAGAGACTCCGGTCTCTGGTCTCTTATAAGTAAGGGCTACTTATACCAGTACCCCTCTCCCCACTGGTCTAGTTTTCAGGGCTTTGGCCTCAGATGCAATTGTACCACCAGCTTTCCTGGGGCTCCAGCTTGTGAGCTCTTCCCACAATAAATCTTCATGTATTTACCTATATTCTATTGATGTGCAAGGCCCTGGGTTCAATCTCCAGTACCACACACACACAGGTTCTGTGTGGGAGGTGTCGAGGGCCCTGTGGATTATCCAGGTGGAGATGACCATTAGGCAGGCAGAAACAAGAGCCTGAGCTTTGAGTCTTGAGCTCACAGATAACGATGAGGAGCTCATGATGAAGTGAGAGGCAGAGTGGGATCAGCTGTCAGGGACTTACGGTGTAAGCAATAGAGGCAAAGGGGAGATGCAGGTGAAATTCCACATCTCAGACTCAGGAGGCAGAGAAGACATCACAGGGAAACAGACACGGGGACAGAGGAATGGGATGTCCTGAGTGGCTGTCAAAGAGGAAGGCTCCAAAGCTTTCGGGGAGTAGAAACCAATTCAGAGACAAAGAGGTTCAAAGTGAGCTGAGCTTACACTGTAGTATTTTAAAGGGATTGAAAAAAGGTTGCATTAGGTTTGAGGAAAGCTGAGCTAGTTTATAGGCAGAGGGGAAGTACAGGAAGATATCCTGGATATGGATGAGAGATCACAACCAAGGAACAATGTTTTAAAGAAGGGTTAAGTTAGAGTTCTAGCAAGAATTAATCTAATTCAAATAGGTCTTAACATTTTAACACAGGAAATATTCTTAGAGGTGAAGTTAGAGAAGCAATGAGAGATCTTGGGGCACCCAGAGACTAGCAACAGCTGGAAGCTGCAGCCATCATGGGGTTGAAAGGACAGAGGAAGGAGGGGGTTGCTTGGACCTCCTTTCAAGCTGAGGCAGACTGAGAAAAGTTGGGGTTCTCAGCATTGCCCCTCTGCACTTATCCTTGATTTTTGTTTGGGCATCATCTCTCTCCTCCACTCTCAGATGAGGCCTTTACCCATCTCTCTTCCTCCCGGGATGGGAGTGAGGTCCAGACCGATCGGCAGTGCTCTATCCTTCTGACCAAATGATTGGTTGAAGAATGAGCATGTGACTCAAGTTGGTCCAATCAGAGTGCAACTCAGGATTTGCCCAGGTACTATCCAGAAGAGAATTTCTCTCTTTTTCTGCTGGACTTGAACCTGGGGAATTGTGAGGGGGAAATCTGCTTGAGGTGCAGCCAACACAGCAGAAGAGAAAGTTGGAGGGAAGCTGGTGACATTTATCAAGTCCTAGAATTTGCCACGTTTCAGTGTACCATAGACCTGTGCTTTTCTGTTTCAAATATTTTTTTGCTTAATGAATTTGAGTAAGATCTTTGTGTGGGACCAGCCCAGCTCCTTTCCTGGCCTCTTTTGATGCCATTGTGTGTTGAACATTTGTTTGCCTGTGGCTTTGACACCTGTGCAGTTTATCAAAGAGGACTGTAGACACAGGTGACAGGTCATTGATGACAGATTTTTTTTTGTGGCAAAAATATGTACCCAAAATAGGATACTTTGTATTTTTCCATTTGAAATTCTTCATTGTCAAATCTCACAGAGAGGTTTTGACCCTTGCATTTGTAGGAATATGACATCCCAAGAAGACCCATGAAGCAATTTCTCTTTTTGGGGGCAAATAAATATAGAATAAGTCATTGCAAGAAACTAATGTGCTAGATAATATTCTCTCTTAAGAGACCAATTTAACTTATAATTATACCAACTGACTAGCATTTTGTAGCCCTTTACCCTTTGCTGAGGTTTTTATATGTATCATCTGATTGAACCAAACCAGGCTAAAGCCACCCCTAAGAGGTGGGTATCATAACCCCCATTTTATGGATCTGGAAACCAAAGCTCTGTGAGATTAAAATAGGTCACTCATACTCTCTAGCTAATAAGGGTAAAACATGGGATTAAAAATTGGGTCTCTGTGGTTTCAAAATCCCGCACACTGGCAGAATGAGAACATTTGAAGCAATGTAAGGAGGATTTTGATTCAGAATTCCTTTCAAAGTTTTTGCTGCCATGGCCATCTCCATGATGTCCTTGGACCACTGAATGAGAGCTGGAGAGAAACAAAAATGTCTTTTATGGGCATTAGTATCAGGAGGTAAGAGATAACCAACCTGACCATCTTCCCTCATCTCTCATCAAGTCCTGTTGATTCTGCTTTAACCTCCAGATCTTTCTATTTGGCTTCATCTCCAAAATCCCATCCCTGTTTTCCTGGACCAGAGCTATCAATTCCTTACAAGTCTTTCTTTCCACTCTTGTCAACTCCAACCCATTTTCCATAGTACAGGGGAGTGAAAGAAACTTAAGCTGGAATGTGTCATCTTTCTACCCAAGATCTCTCATAATTGGAACTTCTGTAGGGACAAAAAAATAAACATCTTACAAAGTGTTTTGTTCTGGTGAATGGTCTGTGCCTCTGATCTCTCTTCTCTTTATCCCTACTCCTCATATCTCCCCCATTTATCTTTGACTTCTATCCACACTGCTCCTTTCTGAGCTGCCTCTGAGGTCATTATCTCTTTAGGCCTGGAACTTGTTCCCTCCTGTGAGAGGCTCTAACCATCCTTTTCCTCTGTCCCCAACATGCAACCTCTTGTACCTAATTTATCCCGCCTGCCCTTCCAGATCAGTCTTCTTTATTTATCACAGGAGATGGCCAATTATCTGTTCCAGTAGAAGCCTCTTCATTTCTTTTCTACATAGGATTTACCAGTTTGTAATCATATGTTTATGTCATCATTGACTTCTCTCTCCCCAGCTGTCTGTGAGCTCCATGAGGTTAGGAAATGTGTATGCTTTCCCAGAATACTGTTTACATGATTTCCCCATTTCTTTCACCCTCATCCCGTTCCTGAGAGCATCCATGCTTTCCTTTGTGGGATGAACTCTACTGTGATGTGTAACAAGTATGGGATTTGAGGGGTGACAGGAATGTAGTCTTGCCCTTGTTGGAACTGTGATGGACAGGAGCTCAGCCCTGAGCTAGCCATACACATCATTTGCTCAGCCACACTTGGTTTGTCTTTTCAGTAGGCAACCTTAGACCTTTATTGGATGGTTGAGGAAGTATGTTCTGATCTGCCTCAGCCATCTTGCTACCATGAAGGCAGTTGGCATGAGGACAAAGTTAATGTTCAGAAGAAGGATTGTTGTGAATGTTGCAGAGAAATCATGGTGGAGGATTCTTATCCCTGAAGGAAATTACATTACAGATAGTGGCCTAATTAAAATCCTTCAAAGTTAGAGGGTGAAAATGTTTCCCCTAGGTACATCACTAAATCACTCTTTGGCTACTTCTTCATGTGATCCTTATCCACCTTTATTACTGGTGTCTTACTGGGAGATTCTTCATTCTTTCCAAGTCCACATACAGTGGAATAAAATTTCTCCATAAGGTTAACATTGAGCTTAACCACTGAATTTTATTTGGTTCTTGTTCAACTCAGTCTGCAACCAGAATCATAGAAAGAATCAAGTTTATTAACCGAGGTGCCACTGTATTTGCAACACCATTATTATGGGTGGAGAGTATTTCTCCAACCCTCAACCATGTGACCTGCTTAGATATATGTGGGCTCTCATACATTTCTATTAGCTCCCTTGTTCTTCTGCCATAACTATGAGAGACACCTGCCCTGGATAACCAGGTATCCCAAGGGGGAGAGATGAGAGATAGCTGAAGTAGAGGTGCCTCAGAAGAGCTCTACCAAGATCAGCCAAAGTCTAGGTAATCTGTGGACATGTGAATGATAATAAAAGATATTATTATAAGGCACGAGTTTTGGGGTTATTGGAGAAACTTGTTATGCAGCAGTAGCTGACTGATTCAATCTTCAAAGAAGATAATTCCTACTGGGCCTAACTGCTTCTGCTAGGGCACTCTGGTGTGTGGCCAGCTGTGAGCATGAGTAGCTTTTTTCCTACTTCTGTAACAAACTTGGTCTGTGTATTCCTAGCTTCTCAAGCATTCTTTCTTGAATACTGCTCTTTCAACTCCTGGCCACTATCCCTTCTCCTGTGGAAGCTCAAAATTGGCTCCGAAAGCTGGTCAAGAAGTTACTGTGGCAACACCTCCATCCACATGCACTCCTTAGTCTCCAAACTCTAAATTCCACCATTCTATTTCATCAAAAGAATGAAAAGTAAAACACAGACTAATAAAAAACAGGATGATTAAAGTCTTCTTGTATTGCTAGGCATGCAAACTCACACAAACACCCGACTGTGGCAGCAACACACTTTCCAGTTTGTCAAACAGCCAGTTTAGGTCTCCAAGAAGCAGACGTGAAGACAGGATTAGACAAGCAAAAGACTGGAAGACTTGATGGTGGAAAGCAGGCAAAAGTGGAGGAAGCAGGAAGAGACAGGGTAAGGCTTCGGATTGGATGCAAGTCTGAGACCTGTGAAAGAGAGCAGGCAGGTGGAGAGATTGGACAGGAGGAGCCTTGACCGCCACATGGGCTGGCAAGGAGTCCTCAGGCCAACGTCACCCTCCGAGGAGGCCCCCATCCTGTGAGAAGTGACTGGTGCTGGGGCATGCTGTGCCAGCCAATGGCTGGGGTAGCCTGGGAGTAGCACAGCCTCAGTGTGCATGGAGGTGACCCGTGTCCCTAATGGAGAAGAGCTGAGCAATGTGCTTCTGTACCCTCCATACTCTAAATCCAGACTGACCCTCACCCGATAAGTCCTGCACAGAGAAGCTTGTTTAAATAAAGTGTTGGAAGGACTGGTGGTGGGAGAAGAGAGGAAATATGATCTCTCCCAAGAGAGAGTTTGGCCTTTTTAGAACATACTCATATAGAGCCGACATATGGAATACCTGACTTAGAGACAGGTGCACAAGACACGGTGTCTTTCTTTGTCTAAATCTGGAACGCTAACCAGATGGCTTTGGAGCAGGCCACAGGTTCTTGGTTGTTCACTAAAACAGTGTTGATTGTCAAAGATTACATGATAGCAAGACAGGAGTCTGGGAAGCATTTCTGTACTTTCCCCTTGAAAGCAGCAGAAGAAGGTACACAAAGTCTTCAAGACCTCCCTTTATAGCCAGGCTCCAGGCATGGGAGAGAAGGTTCTGGCTCAGAATAACCCTTCATTCATTCACTGATTCCTTCAACAAATAATGATTGTATCACTGTACTCAGACTGCACAAGGGACCAGAGGAATGGGCCAGATATCACCCACTTCCCCCTCAGCCCTTCTGTGCTCTCCACCCTTCTGCATTTGCTCTGGGCCCAGAGGGCTGATGTGTATGGACATCAGGCCCCAGTGCACTCTGGCTTCTGGCTGGGCATGGTCAGCAGGAGGGTCCCAGGAGGAGATGTGAAGGAGGGAGGGTAAGGTCCAGCACTTCCTCCTCTGACTTGCTCACTGGGTGGTCACCTTATATCTCCAGGACTGGGAACCAGGGCTCTTCTCTCGGGGGCTGAGTCTATACAGCTCTCTCCTTGTGGCTTCCCTAACTGACCCTTGCTGCCTCCCTCCTGGAGTGGTCGGTATGGATTTTTCACCCCTTTGTGA
Source organism: Heterocephalus glaber (assembly GCF_053883595.1). NCBI lineage: Eukaryota > Metazoa > Chordata > Mammalia > Rodentia > Bathyergidae > Heterocephalus > Heterocephalus glaber. The sequence continues at coordinate 6,371,980 of NW_028258137.1, forward strand.
AAATAAACCCTCCTCTGCTTTGCTGAATCAGGTGGACCATCAGTCTACCCTGGGAGTGATACAGGAGCAATAACGAGGCAGATACAGCCTCCACGGGGCCAACAAACATTGCCTTTGTCAGTTCAGGCTGCCATACCAAACACCATCGACTGGGTGGTTTAAACAACAGGAATTTATTTCTCACAGTTCTGAAGACTGGAAACTCCATGATCAAGGTCCTGTGTGATTTGGTTCTGGCTTGTGGGGGGCCATCTTCTTCCTGTGTCCTCACGTGGTGGTAAGAAAGAGAGGGAGGGAGAGGGAGAGAGAGGGAGGGAGGGAGGGATCATGTGCGACAAGCTCTCTGTGGTCTCTTCTTATGAGGGCGCTAACTCCATCATGACGATTGCGTCCTCCCACAATTGCATTATCAACACCAAGTTTCCTCCCATAGGCCCTCTCTCTAAATGCTCTCACATTGAGTGTTGGAGATTCAACCCCCATCCCTACCCCCGAAGCATGGGGAGATACAATTTAGCTCATAGCAGATGTCAAACAGATTATTGCAAAAACATTTCAAATTATGATACAAATCATATCTACAATGGAAATGTACACACTGCTCCTTGTCTGAGGGAAGATAGGGGTCTGAAAAGGCTTTGTATTAGTGAGCTTTTCTGTTGCTGGGACAAAATGCCTGACATCTAGAACTTAAAGGAGGAGAGGTTTCTTTTGGCTCATGGTTTCAGAGGTTTTAGTCCATGGTCTGCCAGTTCCAAGGCAGAAACATCATAGCAGAGGAGCATAGCCAAGGAAAGCTGGTTACTCCATGGCAGTTGGAAGCAGAGACAAGGAAGAGCCAGAGCTGCCCCCAGTGACCCACATCCTCCCTCAGCTCATCCAGATCTGAACTCATGGGTGGATTAATCCACTGGTGAGTATAGGGCTCTTATGATCCAGTCACTTCTGAGCGCTCCACTTCTAAACACATGAGACTTGGGGGGACATTTTAGATCTAAACCACAATAGGCCCCCAAGGATGGGGTGCATTTTGTGTGCCCTGGGCTGGGCACTAAAGGAGGCTCCAAGTAAAGGGACAGCACTGGGAAGACCCCGAGGTGGGAAGAAGGGCTTGGGTTGTTCTGGGAACTGAAAGAAGGCTGGGGGTGGGGGCCAGTGGTCCAGGGATGGTGGTGGGGAGAGTGACAGAAAGGAGGCTGTGGAGGTGAGTGACAGTTTTCCCAGGAGATAGGTAAGGCGTCTAAATGGGAAGGGAAAAATCTGGAGCTCTTCTGGGAGATGCTATCTCCTTCTGGCTGTGCCCTTGCCCTGTGTCCTTGAGTCCTGAGCTTCAAGGCTTATTGAAATTATTTTCCATTCATATTTGACCAGCTCATAAAACTGTCAGCCTTTGGGCACTCCACCTCTTTCTCTAAAAAATAGGATTCAGGGTGGAGAATGTTAGTCAAAGGGTGCAAAGTTTCATTAATGCAGGGTGAATCAATTATGGAGATCTAAAAACTGGTGAATACAGGTAACAGTACTATTTTAGGGGGCTGGGGATGTAGGTCAGTGGTTGAATGGTTGCCTAGCATGCAAGAAGCTTTGCCTTCAATCCTCAGCACCTCAGGGGAAAAATGCTGTTTTATATACTTGAAATTTGTTAAGAGAGTAGATCATGTCTGGGCTTCATGATGCGATGTGTGCCTATATTCCTAGGACTCTGGGAGGCTGAGGCAGGAGGATCACAAGTTCCAGCCCCACCTGGGCAGCTTAGCAACTGAACAAGACCTTATCTCAAAATAAAACATAAAAAAGGGGGGGTTTGGATACAGCTCAGTGCAAAGGTCTTGGTTTCAATCCCCAATACTACACACACACACACACACACACACACACACATCTTCAGACCAAGGTCATCTGCTGATCTTGGTGGCCAGGGCTCCTTGGCTGAGCAAGGGAAAGTCCCCAGGTGTAAAGCTGAGTTAAGGCTGCACTGCTGCCTTCTGCTGTGTCCTCTTCCTTCCTCTGGGCTGCGGGGTGGCTGTGAGGATTAACACTGTTCGAACCACGTGGCCAGAGGCTCCAAATGGCTCATGGAGAACCAGCCTGATGCACAGAGAGCTGGTTTTTAAAAGTTCCCAAGATGCCAGGGCATGCAAGACAGAGAGCATTTGGCAGGACACTGTGGAATCTCATTTATTGGATCCATTATCTAAATTAGGGACAATTTGAAATTATAACCATGAGATAGACATAAAAGATAAAAGTGTTTGCACTCTCCCTTGCTCCTGCTTGTCTGTGTTGTGGGCATCGTGAGAGCCTCTTCTATCATTTCTCATGTTTCAGAATCATTTAATTAAATTTAATTAGTTCTCTGGACCCCAGAAAAGGAAGAAGGGAGCCGGCATTCACCACGTGCCACTGGGCACTTCATTAGGATTCTAATCCTGGAAGCCACACGCAGTTCAGTTTCTCATTTAACCCTCCCTGCAGCTCTGCACAGAAAGTATGATCGTCCACGTTCTGGGAGATGTGCTGAAGCTTAGCAAGACTGGGCACCACAAAAGTAGTCCCTCATAGTTAGCATATCCACCTGTCCATTTGCACATTTATCCACCTATTCACCCATCTTTTCATCCGTCGACATCCAGCTAGCCAGCCTCGCTTCCTACCTTTCTTCATCCCTTCCTTGTTTCCATCCATCACTGATGTAGCAATTCTTATCGATTGCATTTTGTGTGCTCTATTCTGGGCACAGATGTATCATCAAGGTAGGAGCGATTTGGTCTTCTGCCTGTATGGAGCTCATAGTCTACTGGAATGGGTGATCAGACTTCCCTGGGTTCCTCAGCTGGGATGTTTCAGTGAAGTTCTTATCTATAGCCCCACATCAAGGTCTTCTATAAACCCTCGATCTAGACTTGGGTACCTGGAAGAATTTGGGGTTTCTTAGAGGCCCAAGAGCTACTCAGTTCCCCAAAGGGGTGGGCACCTGTTTCTGTTGCCTGAGACTGGGGAATTTTCCAGGTTGCAGACTTTTGGGGCTAACACCAAACTGGTATGATTGGTCATCCTTGTTCAGCGGTTGTCAGTAAAGGGGAGATTTTGCTCCCTATTATCCAGGGAAATTTGGTGGTATTTGGAGACCTGTTTGATTGTCTTAACTAGGGCAGAAGGGCTGCTCCTGACATCTAGTGAGCAGAGGCAGAGAATGCTGCTAGACACCTTACAGGGTTCAAAGCGTCCAACAGTAGGCAACTCTGCCCTAATTGGTAGGGGAAAAGGCAGTGAAGGGGAGGGAGACTGTAAAACTGATGTGTTGCTCTAGAGACCAAGATGGGAGCTAAATGCTCTGCGAGGCCACAAGAATCATTGTTTACCAACCTTGCTTGGTCATAAGAATTGATTACCTGGAATGTTTGTTAACAATCAGATTTCTAGGACCCACTCCAGTCCTGCTGTATGAGAACTTTCCAGAGAGAAGACCTGGAATCTGAATTTTTGTTCCTTGAGTTTGGGAAACAATGGGCTAAGTCACTAATGGAGTCATTTGGGGTGGGGACTGAGGACTCTGTGGAGCCTGATATTGGCCAGCTTGGAGGGACCACAGAAAGTGCTTGGATTGCTGGTCAGGTACTCACAGTCTTGCCCCTGATTTACTCCATCTGTGTGAGGCTAATTGGCTGTCTGCCCTGACAAGTTGATCTAAGCAGATGCTCATGCAGCTGGAAGGTCTCTTGGAGGTCGCATGAGAACCTCCTTGCTGTCCAGTTGTGGAAGCAGAGGCCATGAAATCAGGGCTAGCAACCACTTGTCACAGAGCTAGAGAAGGAGCAGGGCCAGGACTCCAACTTTCAGAACTCTGGGGACTGAGACATTTTTAATACTCTGCATACCCTCTCTCCAGAGCTGAGAGCTGAGGGCGATGGGTGGGGAAACATGCAGGCTCCTCTGGAATGACTGGAAAACCCATGATTGTGAAAAAAATGACTGTGGGATTCTCCGAACTAGGAAACTGTTATCTCTTTGATTTTGTTTGTAGTCTGTTGTGTTCTACAAAGGATGTCAAATCAACTGACCAAAAACACCCACATGGAATAACATGGGAAAATGTACATATGAATTAAAAAAAATCAAACTCAGGGCCAGGGATTTAGCTTAGTGGTGCTGCTGCCTGCCTCGCAAGCACAAGGCCCCATGTTCGATCCCTGGTACCACCAAAAAAAAAAAAAAAAAAAAAAAAAGTCAAAAAATCAAACTCATAGGTACTGGATGTAGAATGGGGAATTGACTTCAAATTTGACATTGAGCTTCCTGCCAGACAAACCAAATAAAGGGAGAGACTGTCATTGCATAGTTTTTATATTGAAGGTTTTTAAGAGTTCAAACATTTCTGCAGGGGCAACTGGAAACAGGATGCTTTCTTACATGGGCCTTCATGTTGAGGAAATGTGTAGGATGGTTCTCTAAACCATCATACAGTGCTCTAGACAGTTATGCAAGACTATTCTAACAACACAATGAAAAGCAAGAGCATATATTCAGGGAGCAATGATTTTATGTTAAGGAAAATTTTTATGGCAGGACTAGTATTTGGGAAGGGTCTAAAGAATATTTGATGTTGATATAAATGGGATATTTAAATTCTTGGGCAGATGACTCAGTAATTTGCTTCTGGATATCTACTTCAAGGAAATAATTGTGGGCAAAGACTTACATACCAAGGCATCCACTGAGCATTCATTAATCCACTCCATATCTATATATTGGGTGTTTGACAGTGACAGCTGTCTTCTAGATATGGTCATGCACTGGTCACCTACAAGGCCATAGATTTTATGATGGCATTGCTCTTGTTAATGAGCTTATCATTGGCACAGATCAACACAATTATGTATGAGCAGTAGGAGCAGTAGTCACAGTCATAATAGTAGTAGTAGAAGTCCTAGCATCTGACAGTACAGAACCAACAACAGATGGTTAACTTGAAAATTCAGTTAAAGTGAAGAATGAAAACAACTTGCAAACTGAGATGGCGGTAGGTGAGTGTGGGCACACCAGGAAGTACCATATTAGTTTTAATATGGGCATTATCAGAGTGATTTACAGAAGGAATAGAGAATGGTTAGGCAAAAACAGGTAAAGATGAGTTAAAAGTTGTGCATGCATAGCTAAACCTTCGAAGTGACCTACATGTGCATCAACAGATGAATGATAAGGAGAATGTGGTATACCTGCACAATGGAGTACTACTCTGCCATAAAGAAGGATACACTCGAGTCATTTGTGGGTAAATGGATGCACCTTAAGGCCATAATGTTAAGTAAAATAAACCAGGCAGACAGACATAAATATTGCATAGTTTCTCTTATATGAGAAACCTAAAGTATTAAAGAGCAAAAGAAAGATAGAGAACATGGAAAGGGAGATAGAGTCCCTGCAAATGAGGAGGAGAACTAGAGATGGAGGGAGAGGAGAGGGGAGGGAGAGAAAAGGGAATTGAAAAAATGAAGATGTGTTATGTATATGGATCAATTCCTCGCAATGAATGTCATCATTATGTACAGCAGACATGTACTAATAAACTTAATTATAAGAGTTGTGCATGTGAAACAAAAGCTGTCATGCCCCACCCACATCCCTTGGCCTTACTAGCCTAATTCCTGCCAAAAGTATTCTACAGCAAAGCCTGGGTCTCTCCACCAAAGGGCTTGTGGCAGCCCATCCCCAGAGGTCAGGCTGGAGGTGCCGGAGGGTAGCCTTCTGCCAGTGGTGCTTGGGAGTTGGAGGGCGACTCCCCTGGTGCCTCTTCCATGGGAAAAATCTGACAAACATTCTACATTGTCTCCCAGAGGAACCGAGTCCTGCAGCATCACTCCCCTGCATTGGCTCCCTTCTGTTGCCTTTCCCCTCACTCCTCTACTGATATCTTCCCCAAAACTACTTGCATTCAAATTCTGCTTCCAGTGGAACCCAATTGTCTTTATAAATAAGGAAATCAAACACAGACAATTTTATTTAAAAGACACCACTGGTTCGGTCACCTTGCAGCTCTATCCAGCCCCCACATTGCCAGCCCCCAAATTCAATTCCAGGGTCCTGTGTAGCCAGATGCAGCTCTGTGAGTGGGCAGCTCTTCCGGCAGAAGCTGCCACCATGGGTCCTCTTTGTGAGGCCTCGAGTCACAGACTTGCCTGAAGGGACCTAAGAAAGGCATAGTGTTGATGAGAGACACAGAAGGGCACAGCAGAGCCAGACAGGCTGGACAGGTGGACAGGTGAACACCTGACTCGTGGACAGGTGTGAGTGGCTCTTGCTGTATCAGTGGTGGGGTAGGGTCAGGTTCTAGGCCTCGAGTTGGATGTTTGAAACCTGCAGCTGGGATTGACTCGTTCTTTGATCTTGCTTGGTTTAATAAGTCCCTTACCTCATGTGATTGCCATGAAAATCAAAGGAAGAGAATGTCCATGCATCGGTATACACTGTACCTGACATGCCATACAGCACCAGTGCAGCGGTTACAACATGGGTAGGGGCGTGTGTGTGTGCGCGTGTGCGAAATATGTACTTTTGCATTTTGCAGGTTATCCCAAGCCTGCTTTTTGCAGGTTATAATGTGCCTGCTTCATCCTCCAGTATTGATCTGCAGAGAGATAAGATCCATGAGTGCAGAAAAATATCTACTTTCTCCATAAGATGTTTGTTGATTTTGAAATTTTCAAATATATACAAAATTAGAAAGAATAATATAATGAACTCTCAACTCTCCATCATCCAGCTTCCGCAGTTATCCAATCTCACTTTATCTATCACCCTCCTTTACTTTTTCCTGGAGTACTTTCTTTTTCTTGGTGACAAATTCAGGCTAGAAGTTATTTCATTTGTCGCCTTCAGCTTGCGATGTAATGACATTGTTCAGCAGGGCTGAAGCATCTCTCAGCAGCACCATGAGGACTGTCGTGTCCTCTCCATGGCCCTGAGCACCAATGTCCTTGCTCTGTGGGATGCTCTTTCCTCCGAGGGCCATGTTGGCAGTGCTGGTGTTGAGGTCAGATCTCATTTATTTCCAAGTGCCTGCCACTGCCTCTCTAGCCTGATCTAGCATAATTCATGCTGAGCTCCTGTCTCGTCTTAGAGAAGGCGCTGCTGCCTCCACATTTCACAATAAATACCTGCTTAAATGGCTCAGGGTTCAGATTCGTTTCTCATTTCCAAGGAGGCTCTTGACTGATGACTTAAGGAATTGCTTCCCCGTGACTGACAGGATAATGTGGTGTCACCCTCACCTATTCTCTCTCTTCTGGAGGCTAGATCAGAGCTGTGATTCAAAAGCCACTGCCTGCTTCCAACAGAGGTGTTTGTCCCCAGCCTCTACCTGTTTTCCTCTGCCCCACCAGCCTGCTGACTGCCAGGAAGTAAGGCACTGTATCTAGGGATGCTCCAATGGGACACATTTCCCAGGCACTCAGGGAAAATGTGAAAGGGGAAGGGTAAATTAGAGGTCTCTGTGAAGGCCCTTACTGGAGCCCATGGGCAGCCCTGAAAGACAGGGTTTCATAGAGACCTTGAACTGTACTGGATGTAAAGTTTGTGAGAGGGATTGTGGCTAAAATTCTTTTAGCATGGAGGCTACAAACTGTTAGGCCAGGTATATTCAGGCCTAAAGCACTCTTACTTTGTGAAGCTTTCTTACATCACACTGATTATAATAAGAAGTACCCACACCCTGCCTTGTATGCAATTCATACATAAATGTTGAGGTGCTGAGGACTAGAATGTGACCAACATCCTGCAGAACTGTCTTAGTCTTTTGGGGGGGCTGTACTAGGTACCCTGAAACTCTGGGTAACTATCATGGCAAAAGGTTATCCATTACTATACTGAAACACCCGAAGCAGGACATCTTATAAGTGACAGAAGCTCTGGAGGTTCAAGGGGATGGCACACGTATCAGATTGGCCCCGATGAGGACCTCAGAGTAGGTGAGACCACTGTGGAGGTGTTTGGAGGAAGAGATCTCACCACCAGACAGGAAGCCAGAGCCATTCCAGGGCTTAGGCTCAGGCTTTTATAACAGCTTGATTTTGAAGCACTGACTCAGGGCCCCATGAGTAACACCTCAGCCCCTTCTGAGAGCAGCACCTCAATGACCTAAAAGCTTCCCCCCTTGGGCCCCACCCCTTTATGTCATCATGCCAAGAACCACCCTGCTAACATATGCATCTTGGGGGACAAATTCAAACCACATCCAACCCGTAACAGGGGTGTTCTTCTATTTTCCCAGTCCGAACCTCATTTGTAGACCCCTTTTTGTGAAACAGGGTCTCTGAATGGAGTTCAGGGCTGGGCTTTAACTCACTATGTAGCCCAGGTTGGCCTTGAGCTCACAGTGAGCCTCTTGCCTGGCCTCCGAGTGGGATGACAGGTGTGTGCAACCACACCCAGCTAGCTGTAGACTTGGAAAGCTTCTTGGCTTGAGACAATTATCATTCCACCCAGGACTTCTCACCTGCCTGCCGGCTGGGCTGGGGTCTTCCCCAGAGGCCCAGGCTTCCCCGCCCATCTGCAGTTTCAATGAACCAAGTGCACAGATTCTACTGTGTAAATGGAGAAAAAATGAAGCATCCTAGCCCTGATTATCCGACTACACTTGGCATCGAAAATGGAGCCTGGAGTTTATGAGATTAAAAAGACACTTGATTCCACAGAATGCTTTGTTTATCCAAAGGCACTGTGGAGAGAGCTCACTGTGTCAGGAGTTCTTATAATTTTTTTCTTTTACCTGTCCACAAAGTCTTCTTTCCTTCCTTCCTTCTACCAGTATTGGACAGGGATTGAGAGCATGGTCCAGGAGCCAAGCTGCCTAGGCTTAGGTCTCTGATGGGACAGAAACACAACTCTGACCACGCTAGACCCATTGAATTGTACACTTTAAATGTGTGAATTGTGTGGCATGTCAATTTTAGCTCAATAAAGCTTTGTGAGGTTTTTTTTGGAGGGGGAGATACTAAGGATTGAACCAAGGGACTTTGCACTGAGCTACATCATCAGCTTCTTTTAAAATTTTTATTTTGAAACAGGGTCATGCTAAGTTGCTAAATTAACTTAACTTGCCATCTTCCTTCCTCAGCTTCCTAGAAGACTGAGACTGTGTTTCCCTGAAATAAGATCTAGCTGGAAAACAATCAGCCTTGAAAACTAGAGATCAAAAATGCCAGCCCCAATCAGCCTATCCTTGGTTTATCCACCTTCACTGTTCTCTCACTTGGTGGCTACTCTGTAAGGCAGGCTTTCAAAGCTGGTTATTTTCTAGCTAGGTCTTATTTTGGGGCAAAGAGGAGATCACAGGCACGTGCCACTACAGATAGCTCTCAATAAAGCAGCTTTAAAAGTCCTGTCTCTACCACTTGTTAGCTGCATGACTGTCTTGGTCAATTTTTCGTGTTGCTGAGACACAATACCTGACACCTACAATTTAAGGGGAGAAAGGTTTACTTTGGCTCACACTTCAGTCCATAGTCAGCTGGCTCTGAGGCAGGTTGGTGTGACAGAGGAGAGCTGCTCATGGCAGAGAAAGTGAAGGGAGGAACTAGGAGGGAAGATAAACCTTCCAGGTCTCATCCACAGTGACCCACCTCTTCCAACCATGCCCTACCTCCTGACAGCAAGTCAGTTTTGAGGCCCCATGATCCTATCATATCCCAAAGGTCCCACCTCTGATCCCATGAGGCTTTAGGGGACATCTAGATCGAAACCATAGCAATGACCTTGGGCAAGTGACTGATCATGTTAGTGCCTCCGTTTTCTCATGCACCATTTCAGTGTCCTACAGCTTCTGTAACAAATATCCATGAACTGGGTGGCTTACTTCCTTCCCAGTTCTAAAGTCTTCTACTCTTCTTTTTTTCTTTTCAGTACTGGGCTTCGAACTCAGGACCTTGCTCTTGCCAGGGAGGCATTCTACCACTAAGCTATATCCCTGGGCCCCTCCAGTTCTAAAGTCTGGAAGTAAGAAGGTGAGGCAGTATTGGTAGGGCCATGTTCTCTCCAGAGGGTTTGGGGAATCTGTTCCAGGGCCTTTCCCAGCTTCTGTGGCTGCTGGCAATCCTTGTCATTCCATAGCTTGTAGACGCAGCATTCCAATCTCTGCTTTTATTGTTAAATTTTTTCTTCCCTGTGTATGTGCCTTTATCCAAACATCCCTCCCCTTATACAGACACCTGAATCTAGTATGACCTCATTTTCATTTGACCACTTCTGCAAAGATCCTATTTCCAAATAAGGTCACATTTATAGCTTCCTAATAGACACGAATTCTAGGGAGGGGGCGAATATTCAAGCAAGCATACCTCCCTAAAGCTTGCTTCCTACAAAATTCTCTCACCATAGGACAATAAAGTACTCTTACCTCTAGGTTGGTATCTTAGTTACTTTTCTCTCACTGATGAGACAAAATACCTGACACCCAAAGTTAAAGGGGAAAGGGTTTATTTAGCTCACAGTTTGTAGAGGTTTCAGTCCATAATTGACTGGCTCCAAGGCAGAGTGGCACATGGCAGAGGAGCATCACAGAGGAGAAACAGTTCATGGCACCCACACTGTAGCAAAAGCAACAAGAGACTGCAACAGTCTTCCTGCCTCTTTTATTTTATCCAGGCTACTTAGGGTGTGTAGCCCTTACACCCTTAATCTTAGTGCCCTTGAGCCTAGCACCGCACCATGAGTCAATTGCAGTATCACACACTGTAGATCCAGCTATTTCCGAAAAAGCCCCACCTCATTTGCACGAGGCTCTGAGGGGACATCTAAACACAAGCCATTAACAGTTGGTTTGTGTCGCTTGTGAAGAAAACTTGACTAAGATAGGAACAGAATGGGAGTGGGACATAACCCCTGCAGAGTTTGTGCCTGGATCTGGGGGCCCAGGGTGGGTCAGCACCATTCCATTTGTGTTTATCAGTGTAGATAGCCTCCCGGGGTGTAGTGAGAAGAGGAAATGAGCCCCCAATGTGACGCTGGGAGTGATGTCCACATCCTCTTTCTTCTGTCCGCACACATCAGGTGGGTGTTCCTCTTGCATTAGCTCTGTGGTCGGTGTGTAAATGCAGCATGGAATCCTGTCTGATGTGCTGTTGGTGCCATGGGTGGCTCTGGAATGGAGTTATGTCTCTTCACTGAATTGCACCTGTTGAATTGAGGCCTTCCAACCATGTGGTTCAGTTCTTTTGTGCCTTTTGGAGGAGAAATGATATGGAAGCAGGATGTTCTGATCCATTAACCTCTCTTTTCATGTCACAGTACATGCTGGAAGTAGGTGAGAGTTGTAGCAAAGTTGGCAAGATGGGGTCATCAACAATGGCTCTAGGAAGAGGACTGTGATTGAAATCAAGTCAAATAGGAGCTTGTTTTGAGATCCAAGGGGGTTCTGATCAAAGGAAGAAAACAGGGAGAAATGGGTAACATTACAAGCAGAGGTAGATTGTTCAAAAAAGCTAGAAGGAAAACAATGCAGGGAAAATAAGAAAACATGGTCTAATCATTGGGCTATTGGGTCAGCCTTATGATGGTGGAATGATGGCAGCATTTGTCCAGATGCCAATGTTAGAGGATGAGGAGGAAGTAGGCGTTGTGGTTGCCATAGAGATCTGTGCTGCCATAGATATCACCACTAATGTGCACAGGGCTTCATTGCTACACTTGAAGCAACCATTGTTAAGAGATAAGAAATAGTTTCTTTTTGAGAAAGCCAGCTGTTTATATTACTAGTGGAAGTAAAGAGATCCAAATAAATGAAGGTTCTTGTTATTCTTCCACCGGAATAATTAAGTAATTCTGTAATTTAGTATCACAGAATCATTCAGGGCCCAAAGATGTCACCTAAAATTTTCAGTTATACTTTTCTGTATCATATGGAGAAATATATTGCCTAGGTTTGTCCAAATTTGTTTGTTTTTGTTTTGGAGATAAGTTCTCAATATGTAGTCCAGGCTGGCCTTAAACTCGAGATAATCTTTCTGCCTCAGCCTCCTGAGTGCTGAGATTACAGTCATATGCCATCACACCTGGGTAAATTTCTTATGTGAAATAGGAAAACCAAGCTTGCAATTTCAGGTAACTCAAGAAAGTGGGAAAAGCAGCCTGGCCTTCTGCTTTCTGTGTGGACTGGGAGGGATTTTTCAGTCTTTAGATGTGAATGGAGTTCCATCTGGAGTGACCAGTTTGATTGATTGTGCTTCCAAGGCCCTAACCAACTCCATCTCAGAAGTTGGTCCATAAAAGGAAAGCATCGTAAATGAGAAGTGCCTTGGAACATCTTTGGCTGGAGGCCATGGGAGGCTCCTAAGTGGCTCTGGCTTGCCTTACTCAGGGATCTTTTAGCAGGTTGTGCCTGCAGGTGACAGTTGGTTCTCACTGTAGGACCTTATATATGGCCCAGTTGTATATTCAGCCCAGTTATGGACTGAATGATGTCTCTCCAAGTTCACATGTTGAAGTCATAATCCCCCTACCTGAGAATATGAGTATATTTGGACGTTAAAAAGGCATTAGATTAAATTGAGGTCCAAAATCTAATATGACTATGTCCCAATGAGAAGAGATAAGAGCACCACTGGAGACACAGGGGAAGACGGTCATTTGCAAGTTGAGGAGAGAGGTCCAGAAGTGACCAACCCTGCCAATGCCCAGATGGTGGAGTTTCAGCCTCCAGAGCTGTCAGAAAATAAACTTCCATTAAAACCACCTGGTCTATGGCAACCGTAGAAGACCAATCCAACCCTAGTTCCAATAATGAACTTTTGCCTCAACCTCTTTCTCTAAGACAGCCCCACCCACAACCTAGTCCACTGTTTCCCACCCGCCTCCCTGAGGCTGGTGTCTGAACTCTGTCTGTGTTTATGGCTGGGTTCTCCATATACATTTTCCTGAAGCCAGTGATCAGGACTTGTGAGATATAAATATGATGGTCCCTAGGTTCTTGCTGCTTAGCTCTGTGTCCCCTTAGAGATGCTGTTATAGGACTTGCTCAACATCCTTCTGGGAAATGTCCCTTCTCCCACTGCATGTATTTCTAGTAGAGGCTCTCAGTTGTCACAGCTGTTCTCCCCTGACAAAGCCAATTATCTGATTCATGCCATAAAGCAATATTCTTGACCAAGAACCATCCCAGAAGGAGGACATAATGGTTTTTGTGGCCAGTTGGATGTAGGGGGAGAAGGAGTTGAAGATGACACTTGGCTTGGGCATCAGAATAGATAGTTCTGAGACCAGGGATGTGGAGAGATAAGCAAATCTGGGGAGACAGTGATGAACTGTAGCTTTCAACTGCTAAGAAGCAAGTGCATAAAAGTGATGCTTTAAGAAGGGAGGTTTGGGATTGGCAGGGAGAGCCTGGAGGAAGGAGCATTGATCTTGGTGTGAGGGAGAGAAATAATGCTATTAATCAACCCACCTGAATTCTAAGGGTTGTGGCAAAGGCCAGGCTCAGCTGAGCACTGGTGTCAGGGTGGGCTGGAGCTGAGTTCCTTATATGCAAGGTTGAAGGAAGAGGGTTTGAAGTTCTCTGGAAGGAGGAAGGCAGGAGGACAAGAGAGCCAGCCTCTCTCTCTGCCTGGGAGAGCCACATGCATAAAAAGACTGAAGCGAATCCCACTCATGGCGAGTCAAGACAATGTAGGAACAAAAATGGCCCACATTGAATTTTAAGTTCTTTACTTCGCTCCACCCCACCTAAAATTTCAGTGTGTCTCCCAAGCACAGGGATTGATTAGTCCAGTTTGTTTGGTTTTGTTTTTAAAAAGGAATCAAGAAAGGGATGGTGTGAAGTATTTCCGGTGAAGCAACAGCATCCAGGATGTGATACAACTCTTACACTAAGGGGGCTTTAGTTGGCAAATAGGTTTCAGGTTACGAAGCTCTTTCTGGTTGGCTTCTGCCAATAAGGGGAGGTGCTCAGCAAGCATTAGTGGATTGACTGATGTTTTCAAACAGGTACTTCTGTAAGATGTCCCTGAGGGGCCACCTTCCAACTCTGCCCAGTGGCCTGGCCTTGAGAATGCTGCTCCAAAGAGAGTGTCGAAACTGTCCAGAGCCACTTGGAGACCCCAGTTTGGGAGCTGGCTGCACTCAAAGATCCAAGGTTCACTCTGCAACTTCGAAAACATTTTTTTCCTCCCGCCAAGTTTCTGTTTTGCTAGCAGTACTAATTTGTGACCTAGCTGCGGCCAATGCCCCAGGGAAAGACGCAGTCTAAACTTCCCACTTACTGACCTCGCCACCCCCACCCGTTGCCTGCTGGGTGACTGGTGCTTCCCAAGAAGCTCTGCGCCAGCCCTTTCCTTACAGGCCTCTAGCACAGCCCTGCTGACAGCTTCACCCTATCAGTGCAGGCCCAGGCTGGATGGCAGCCAATCACAGCCGTGAATGTTGGCATGGGGCTTAAGTCCATACTGGCCTCCCTCCCTCCTGCACGGGCCTAGTCTGGTCTTCCCGCTTTGGCTTCACTCCTTTGGCTTCTCTTTCTGCTGTGGCCAACGCACGTGTGTAGAGTTTTTGGTCTAAACCATTGACAAACAGCTGGGATTTGTGTTACTGCATTCATACTTAGCCTTGTAGATGTAGACTCTGGAAATGTCTGTAAATTCATTCTTTTGCGCAGAGGTTTGTTGGCTCCATTATCGTGAGCTCCCACTTTAAGAAATTCCAGAGCCCTCTTTTCCTAGTCTTTGAGTGAAAGTGACTACTTGTCTGGTTGCCCAGATTGGGCTGGGAGCAGGTCCAAGAATCCCCTCTTAAGTACACCACTCAGAGCCCACACCCATCTGAAAGCTTCTCAATAAACCTTAACTCATCCTCTTTATCACTGCCATTCACTCGTTTCAAGAATATTCAAACCTACTGTGTGTCACGGACCCTGCTGGGTGCTAAGGGTACAGTGTGAAGAGATAATGGTGTCCCATGTGGATTCTTTCCAGGTTCTTGGTGTCCTGAAGAAAGAATTGGACAAGACGCAGGAGAAGTGTACATTTATTGAAGGCAGAAAAGAGGTGGCTCTACAGGGCAAGAGCAAGATGGTAAACATCACAGTGGCCCCAAGGATAAAGGAAAGGGGTCTTTTGTATCCAAATTTCCTGGATTGGCTTCCCCCTCACTCAAATAAGGCATTGGGACAGTTGTCCCTTCAAAATCTCACTTGGCCTGGTCAGATTTAAACTGCCCTATGGGAAGGCTTGTTTGGATTCCCACTAGATGTAAATGATAGCACTTTTCTGATTGGTCCTGGGCCACAGCCTCAAATTCAAATGAGGGATTGAAAATATCACTTTTTGGTTCCAGGCACAGTGCTCAGGAGCCATGGAGTCATTTTGGGTACTGTGTTCTGCCCATGTCCTCTGGGGTTTTTTTTTTTTTTTTTTTTTTGACACTTTCAACCTAGTTAGTTGTCCCCTTTGCTCCAGCCCTAATCTCTTACCTCTGTCCAGGCATCCTGAAGCTTGGAGTCTCACAGGGAATGGAAATGAACAATGTAATCCACTGATGTAATTGGAAAAAATGGGAACACAGCAGAGGACACAAAATCTAGACCTGGAAATTCAGGGAGAATTTCAGGAAGAAATGACCGGTACAGGAAGCCTACAGAATGCTGACATTATGCAGAAAGGGCTGGTTGATGTTGGCATGACTTTGCTCTTGAGGCAGCCCATGCATCGGTTATACGGGGAAATCTCAGGACAGCATCAGACACAGGGAAACAGAAAGATCTTGACTCAGTGGTTTTCCCACTTCATGGTATAAAGTCTTTTCATTGGCAGCCTTTAAAAGTGGAATTTCAGTGAATTTCACATCTCTTTTTACTTGGAAGAGTTTGTAACTTGTTCAGTCTAAATTTTCAATTCCATACAGAGCTGATACTTGAGGTGCTCTGATGGCTAAGCTTATTACCCCAGGGTACAGCTCCGGGTGCAGCCCTCAGTGGTCAACTTCATCAATAAACTCAGTTTCTGGTCACTGCCTATAAGCTTCCTGTAGGACAGATGCAGAAGGGAATTGGGAGAGGGAAACATATTAAAATCAAAGTATTATGTGCATGGATGAATGTGCCACAATGAGGCCCATTACCCTGCGTAATTATTGTGCAGTAATAATGTTTTTTTAATGTGCTGATGATAAGCAGGTACAGAAAGGAGCTCTTCCTTTTTGTGATACCCAGGGAAGACCTCTTATTTTATATACGTGAAAATACAGTAGCCAGTAAGTTTGGGAATTTGGTTAATTTCATGTGAGTCATAGCAGATAAAATTTATCAAGTGCTTGCTATATGCCAGATACTAAGCACTTGCTATGTGTGATCTCATTTTGTCCTCATAGCCACATGGTGGCATAGGAACTACTAGCTTTCTAGGGCACAGAGGAGGAAAGTAAGGCCTTAGGAGGATGAGTAACTTGCCTGGTGTCTGAAGATCACCAGGCAGGATCTTGGAGATAGTGGTGTGGGAACCAGCATTTCCAAGCAGCTCTGGGCTGTGGGCAAGGCTATCAACCCAGCCTGCAGCTTTGGGCTCTCAGGACCACCCTGAGGGCATGGGTGGGACTGGAATCTAGCAGAAGGTCCTTAGTCAAACCCTGAGGTCCAATTCTGAAAAAATGCAGCAGGCTCTCCTGTGTCCCAGCCTACTGGCCTGCAGACCCAACTCTTCAGAGCCTGTCTCTGCCTGACTCATTTTAGAGTTGGATCCATGGAGGACCAAAGTGGTTCTCTGTCCTATGTCTTGAGGCTATGAGCGTATTCCACCCCACCCCAGCCTCAGCCTTGATGCCAGAATCTAAGGCCAAGGGATTTCAGGTTTCTGACTTTCCTGGGGAGCAGTTCCAATAAGAGGAGAACATTAGTGAATAAAGAAGGGGGGTGGTGGAGAATAAGGGCAGTAGAGGGCCTGCCCATTCGAGGTCACTGACTGGAGTCCTAGGAGGAAAGGGCCACACAGCTCTGCCAGATTAATCCCCGCCTCGCCTGCCTTTTGCAGCTAATGTGGGATTAAATTGGACTCCTCCGATCAGCAGATATTTACAAATGCATACAGAACACTGGATTTTCAGTGTCCCCCCAAGTTCCTGTAAGAAATGGTAGATAAAGGTATGAAACCAGCTCAAAGTATATCCTTGGAAAGATAATTCTTTAGCCAGAATAAGAAATAAGATGACTTTCTGCTTTCTTTTTGAAAGACTCAAATGTCCCCGTTCACCATGAGGGATGGTGTCTGGTTTGTGACCTGTGTCTTTGGGTATGTTGGCCTGCAGGTGCCCTGCTGGGGTGGCTGCGTGTGTCTGTGACCAACAGGTCCTCTGTTGTGGTTGCTTAGGAAACAGCATTACTGCTTTGCCACAGCTGGGGACAAGGAGGTGTGGCAGGCTGTGACCTCACTCTCTGTAATTTTTTTTTCCCATTGGGAATTGTACCTTTATATAATGCATCTTGGTTCTTATTTTTTCCCCATTCCTAGCCCTCCCTTCACCCCCTCCACCCTTCCCTATTTACAAAGACTTTATTTCCATTTTTTCCATTTCTCAGCATTTTTCCTTTCCCTTCTTTCCTTTCCCCTGCCCCTCCCACTACCCCTACCCCTTTGGACCTTTTCTTCCTATTTTACATTATCTATTATTCATTCTAATCATTGGTACATTTTAGGTATACAATATAATGACATTCATCATTGGAAATTTGCACTTTTACATAGTCTCTCTTGGTTCTTATTTTTCACCCTTGTCCAGCCCTCCCTTCAACCCCTCCAGTCCTCCCTATTTACAAAGATTTTGTTCCTATTTTTCCATTTTCTCATATTAATCCCATTCCCTTCTATCCTTTCCCCTAGCCCTCCCACTTCCTTCCCCTTTGCCCCTTTTCTTCCTATTTCACATTACCTATTATGCATTTAGTCCTTATTTACGCTTTCAGTTTCTCACACCAGAGAAACTATTCGGTATTTATACATGTGCGTCCTATTTATTTCACTTAAGAGTATGGCCTCAATGTGCATCCACTTAGCTATAAATGTCTCTAATTTCTCATTTTTTATGGCTGTGTAGTACTCCATTTTATTAAAAAAACCACATTTTCTTTATCCAGTCTCCAGTTGATGGGCATTTGGGCTGTTTCCAAGTTTTAGCTATTACAAACTGTGCTGCTATGAACATGGGTGCACATATATCACTGTGGTATGATTCTTTTAATTCTTTGGGGAAGATCCCCAGCAGTGGAATAGCAGGGTCAAATGGGATTTCCAGTCCTAATTCTTTGAGGTATCTCCATACTGATTTCTACAGTGGTTGCACCAGTCTACACTCCCACCAGCAGTGGAGCAGGGTTCCTCTTTCCCCACAGACCCGCCAGCATTTGTTATTGGTCGATTTCATGATGGCAGCCATTCTTTCTGGAGTGAAGTGGAATCTCAGCATTGTTTTCATTTGCAACTCTCGAATGACCAGTGATGTTGAACATTTTTTCATGTATTTATTTGCCATTTCTACTTCTTTGTCTGAGAAATGTCTGTTCATTTCAGATGCCCATTTTTGGATTGGGTCTTTAAATTTGGGAGGTTTGATCTTTTTAAGTTCTTTATAGATTCAAGATAGTAGACCTTTGTCTGAGGAAGAGCAGGTGAAGATTTTTTCCCACATTGTGGGTTGTCTCTTCACACTGCTGGTGGTTTCTCTTGCTGTGCAGAAGCCTTTTAATAAGAAGAGATCCCATTTGTTGATTGTTTGTGCTAGTTCACGGGCAACTGAGGTTTTGTTAATAAAATCTTTTCCTACACCAATGTCTTCAAGGGTTCTACCTAACCTCTGTTCCAACTGGTTCAGAGTTTCTATTTTAATATTTAGATCTTTAATCCATTTTGATTTTAGTTTAGTGCATGGAGAGAGATACAGGTCTAGTTTTAATCTTTGGCAAGTTGAAGCCCAATTTTTCCAGCACCATTTATTAAAGAGGCTATCTTTCCTCCAGTGAGGGTGTTTGGCTCCTTTGTCAAAGATGAGATGGCTGAGTGTGTCTGGCATTGTTTCTGCATCTTCTAATCTGTTCCACTGGTCCTCCAGTCTGTTTCTTTGCCAGTACCATGCTGTTTTTATCACAGTAGCTTTGTAGTATAGCTGCAGGTTGAGGATTGTGATACCCCCTGCCGTGTCTCTGTTACCTAGAATTGCTTTTGCTATTCTGGGTCTCTTCTTGTTCCAAATGAATTTTTGGATTGTTTTCTTGAAGTCTATGAAGTATGCTGCTGGGATCTCAATTGGAATTGCATTAAATCTATATAGCAGTTTTGGAAGTATGGCCATTTTCACTATATTAATCCTTCCTACCCAGGAGCAGGGGATGTCTGTCCATTTTCTGATATCATCTTCAATCTCTCTTTTCAGAGTGCCATAGTTTTCAGAGAAGAGGTCTTTGATTTCTTTCGTTAGGATGATTCCTAGGTATTTCAGTTTTTTGGATGCTATTGTGAAAGGAATTATTTGCCCTATTTCTCTCTCAGTGAGTCTGTCATTGGTGTAGAGGAAAGCTATTGATTTTTGTGTGTTGACCTTGTAACCAGCTACTTGACTGAATTTGGTTATTAAGTCTAGAAGACTTTTGGTGGAGTTCTTGGGGTCTTCTATATAGAGTATCATGTCATCTGCAAATAATGACAATTTGACTTCTTCATTACCTATCTTTATTCCTTTTATTTCTTTCTCTTGTCTAATTGCCGTGGCTAATGTTTCCAGAACTATATTGAACAAGAGTGGTGATAGTGGAGATCCTTGTCTTGTTCCTGATTTGAGTGTGAAGGATTTCAGTTTTTGACCATTTAGTATGATATTGGCTGTTGGTTTTTCATAGATGGCTTCTATCAGTTTGAGGTAGAGACCATCTATTCCAATTTATTGTAGGGTTTTTATCATAAATGTGTGTTGGATTTTGTGAAATGCTTTTTCTGCATCTATTGAGATGATCATGTGGTTTCTGTCCTTGGCTCTATTGATATAGTGTAGCACATTTATCGATTTGCGTATGTTGAACCATCCCTGCATCCCTGGGATGAATCCCACTCAATCAGTGTGTACAATCTTCTTGATGATCTTCTGCATTCTATTTGCCAGTATCTTATTAAGGATTTTTGCATCTATGTTCATTAGTGAGATTGTCCTATAGTTCTCTTTTTCAGTTGGGTCTTTCTCTGCTTTGGGGATCAAGGTGATGCTTGCTTCCAAGAATGAATTTGGGAGTATTGCTTCCCTTTCAATTTCATTGAAGAGTTTAAACAGTAGTGGCAGCAGTTCCTCTCTAAATGTCTTGTAGAATTCAGCAGTGAAGCCATCAGGGCCCGGGCTTTTCTTAGTTGATAAGTTTTTAATTACCTTTTCAATTTCATTGGTTGATATTGGGTTGTTCAGAGTTTTTAGGTCTTCTTCATTCAACTTTGGTAATTCATATGTATCCAGGAATCTGTCCATTTCTTCTGTGTTGTCCATCTTATTGGCATATAGGTTCTGGAAGTAGGTATTGATAATCCTCTGGATTTCTGCTGGGTCTGTTGTCATTTCACCCTTTTCCTTCCTAATTGCATGGATTTGGGCCTTTTCTTTCCTTTTTCTGACAAGGTTGACTAAAGGTTTGTCAATTTTGTTGATTCTTTCGAAGAACCAACTCTTGGCTTCATTGATTTTTTGTATTGTTCTCTTAGTCTCCATTGCATTGATTTCTCCTCTGAACTTTATAATTTCCTCCCTTGTATGAGCTTTGGGGTTGTCCTGCTCTTCTTTTTCTAGAAGCTTGAGGTTCAGCCTCAGGTTGTTTAATTGGGCTCGTTCTGTTTTCCTAATATGCGTATTCACTGCAATTTTGATTCTGTCAGGGATACAAGGACTCTACTGCCCCTGGGCCCTTCTGTTTAGTCTAGAACATGCAGGATAAGGAGGTGGGGAGGTGTCTTCCAAAGAAGTTATGGAACTCATTTAGAGGCAGATCCAATTGGCTGTGTAGATTTGCTTTTGGACTCTTATCTTCCATTGCCAGAGGAATGGAACAGATTTCTCTCTTTTGAAGTCTTTTCCAGGGGAGATGCATACCAGGGCATGATGGTGTCTCTATTGGCCCCTGGAAGACATAACTTAGTGCCTTCCAGGGCAGCATCCTATATTGGGTTCACATAGTGAAATTTTAGCACAAAATTTTAGAACTTTGTGATGCTTGTTGGGCAAATGAAGCAGCTGGAGAAAGTGCTGAATTCAAGATAATTGCAATAAAATGTGGTTAGTTCTAAGAAAGGAGAAACACCAGGGCACCCATGAGAGAGGCAGGGATCCAGTGGGGTAGGGGGTCCAGCTCCCTCCGCCTCCCCAAGTCCTGGAAAGTCAACCTGTTGTCCAGTGAGCCAGTTGAGAGGACACTAATGAGCAAAGGAATGTCCACGCCAGCGTGGACATGGGGTGAGGGCACCACGTAGTCGACTGTGCTGGATTATCATCCAGCAGGTGAGAGTGCTGGCCGCAGATCAGTGTGGCTGAGAGTGAATATGCAAGTGACTTTGCAAGTAGCCACTGCTGGGCGTGAGCCCCACGTGGGGACTCATGATCCTGACAAGAATAGCTGTCGCCTGGTCTGCAGGATGGTAGGTGTTGTGCAAAAAACTCTGCAGTCCTCCTCTCATCTTTGACCTCATGAATCCTGGTCCCCAGTACGTAGTTAGGGTTAATGGGTGGTGCCACTTCAGGACCTTGTGTTTCTGAGGTCTGAGTCATTCTTACTGTCCCCACACCCTCTCCAAACAGGTGCACAACCATGAGTAAGTGGGCTCTTAGGGCATGGACCACATCAACTTCACTTTGTTCTCACCTCTGCCTTCACCTACACCTACCATGGGACAAGTTCTGTGGCCCCTGAGTGGAGGCTCTGATGGTCCCTAGAGCTTTTTCAGCCACTCTCAGATGATACAAATATTTATTCCCTTTATGTTTTGAAGGACTCTAGTTTCAGCCATTGGTATGTCCCATCCAGGTAAGGATCAAACTCCACACTTCCCCAAAGGTAGAACTTCTGCTCTGCTCTCCCCAGCTGATGAAGGTGTTTAGTTTTGGTGGAAAGATCTCACTGGGAAGTAACCATTATGGCTGCCACATACTGAGCTTTTCCTCTACTTTGCAAACACCTTCACAACCAGAGGTGGAGACTCTGCTTTCTTGTTAGGGAAACTGAGGGTTGAAGAGATGAATGCTTTGTCAAGGATAAATAGCCTGTTGAGTGGGAGAGCAGGGGTTTCAACTCAGAAACTGTCTCACCCTCTGGTCTCTTAACTACTCTGCTGTATGAAGTTCATATCTCTCAGTAGAACAACCTGCTCAACTGCGCATGGTGGTGCATGCCTGTAATCCCAGGACTTGGGAGCCCAAGGCATGAGATCACTGCAATTTGGAAACCTACATAGTGAGTTCAAGGCCAGTTTGGACTACATAGTGAGACCTTGTTTCAAAAACAAAAACAAAAAATCCCCAAACTTGATCATTAACCTCCTTTCTTATTTTGAGAACTATTACCAAATAGATAGCATTTCCTTTTAATAGCTAGTGTCAAAGAAATTCTAATAAAAATGTGTAACATGAAACAAATTTCTCTAAAATTGATCATAATTTGTGATCATAAAGCGGTTTCTCCTGTTTGAAAATTTCTTGTGTTTGGAGGTGGTATGTAAAGAATTAGGTAGACAAAGCAATTCTCAAGGGAACTAATTTGTATAACTAGAAAATATCTCAAAGGAATTATTTCTTGCAATATATGATACTTGGAGCATATTTCATAAAGCCAAAATTGCAACTGGAAATAATTTGTTGTGGGGAACAAGACAACCTTCCCACCACATGTGGGCTATAGTGGAGGAAGAATAGATAATGATTTTCATGTGTAAGGCTGTCATTTCAGTTCTTGCAATTTGTTGCTTTCCCAGTGCTTTAGTTTGGATGGTATCCACAGGAGCATTGAAACACTTTTTACATAATACAATTTTCCGAAGTATTTTAGCTCAAGAGGCTGAAATATTTTGAGCAGAAGTGAGCCTTTGAAGTAAGTTCCTTGCTTATTCCAGTCTTCACCCTGTTGCCCACGCTATTTTCTATCTTTAGTCTATATTCATTGTTTCTATTTGTTGGACTCCTACTCATTCTGTGAAACTGCCATGGACTGTCACCTCTTCACAGAAGCCTTCCTGATTGCCATGTCCGAAAACACCATCTGCTTGCATTGGACCACAAAGAATTTTGTCATTTACATTTTGCCTTGTTTTGGGGTTGCCTCTGTGCATCACTGCCCCACTCAAAGGTCCTACGTACCAGGTAGGATAGTCCAGCTCTATTTAAAAAAGAACAGCCTGAGGACAGTATCCAACCTGCTTCTGGCATTTGTACAGCTCCTGGGAGAAGAATGATTTTGTCACATTTTTAAAAGTTTGGGGGAGACGGGGATTTAGCTCAGTGGTGCCGCTGCCTGCCTTGCAAGTGCAAGGTCCCGAGTTTGATCCCCAATACCAAGAAAAAAGTTTGGGGGAAAAAAGCCAAACAAATGATATTTTGTAATTTTCTTTTTTGGTACAGGGGATCGAACTCAGGACCTTGTGCTTGCGAGGGAGATGCCAGAACCACTGAGCTAAATCCTCAGCCCAAAAGGTGAGTGGTATAATTAATTTCTTGTCTTTTTTTTTTTTTTTTTGGTACCAGGGATCGAACTCGGGTCCTTGCGCTTGCACAGTAGGCAACGAAACCACTGAGCTAAATCTCCGGCCCAAGAAGGATATTTTGTGACAATGAAAGTGATATAAAATTTAGATTTCATTGTCTGTAATTAAAGTTGATTGGAATGCAGTCAGCTCATTTGTTTATTGGTGTCTCTGGCTGCCTTTGCAGAGGAGACACACACAGTCTGGCCTGCAGTCAGGTCGATTGGGGCAGGGACACAGTGCATCTCACATTTTCGCCCAGAGGGTGCGTCACACAGATTGCTGTAGTTTCTGTTCAGCAGGTCGGGGGTGGCCCCGAGAATCTGCATTTCCGACAAGTCCCCAGGGATGCCACCGTAACTGATTAGGGACCGATACTTCGAGCCTGACTGGTCCAGTGGTAAAGGATGGTCTTTGAAGTCACAGCTCCGGTTTAACTAGTTTGTCATTCATCTAGAAATTAACCTCTTTGAACCTCAGTTTTGTCCTCTGTAAAATGAAGCTAATGACAATGTCATCAGATTGCAGATTCAGTGGAGAGAGTCCCTAAAAGTTCCTGGAACAGGTGCTAGAGATTCAGGGAGTTCTTCTCTTTCTTCTTCCTCCTGCTCTCTCCCCACACCTTATCTGCTCAGTGACTGCGAGGCACAGTTCTTCGCGAGCTTGCTCAGGCCCTCTCCGGCAGTGTGCAGCTTACTCACCTCCAGTGTGGTGCTTCCTGGCAGGCTGGAAAAGCGTTCCACCTGCTGTGTCCAAGTTTCTGGACTAAGGAAGGAAGTGAAGCTCAAGGACTAGAAAAGAGATCGCCTCTCACCTCTCAGAAGTTTTCAGCAGCAAGGCAGACACCAGGGTTTAAGAAATGTATGGTTGCCCTTTAGTTCATTGCAATCAGGTGATTTTGTCTTCTTTTCCAGGAAGAATGGTGAAGGGCAAATGCTTCCTAAACAAAGTCATGCAGAAATGTTGAAAAAACCAGATAGGAGCACCCTCCAAAGAAATATAGGCAATTTGAAAGAAGCATTTTTCTTGAGCTTGGTTTTAAAACCATGGTTAAATTAATCACACAGAACTGTTTTCTGTATAAATTTTTTTCTCTTTAAAACATAGCCATTCCTTCTTCATTAGACCATTGTGAGGATCAAGTGAGTTAATAATACGTATTTGGAAAATTATAAAGTACTGCTTACCTGCAAGGGAAATCTGGTTTCCCATATTGAGTCGCAATCTAATTAAAGGAGAGAGAGCACTTGATTGGGTGCTGAGCTGAAGGTTCAGAGCACCGGGTAGATGTGGCAGAGCCCCGCTTCTTCTGTGTGAGCCTCTGGGAATCTGTGCACCTTAATTTGCCTGTTAAGCTAATTATAGAGACTATCTTTTGAACTTTCGCTCTCACATTTCATACTTTCTTTCTCTACACATGGCAGAGCCTGAGAGATGAAGAATCAACCTCAGAGAATTTCCCTGCACATAGGCTGCAAAACAAAACTGCTTACTTCCTCTGAGCCCTAGTTACAAAGAGGGACTTTTTCACTCTACATTTTTGCAGTAGTGTTCTCTTCCAACTAGCTCGCTGACTACTTCAGCTGTGCCTACATTTGAAAATCATTTTTACTTTGGTGGCCTTCTGTAAAAAAATCACTTTTCAGGCTGTGGGGTGCTGGTACATGTTTAACAACTGGCTCTTTGGGAAAAAATACATGCAAATGTATAGCATACAATTTACACATAATTATAAAAGATACAACACTTCATTGTAAATTTCATTTGGCTGATTGATTTCAAAGAATATTTTTGTGGATTTGTGTCCAATTTTTGTGCTCATAGCCCTCCTATGGTTGCAATTGAACAGCAAGTATAATCCCAACATAAATATTTGTTGATATTTTCCCTATGCTAACTAGTAAGATGAAAGTGAAATAACCAGTAATGTAGGTAGGGAAGTTTTTCAGGAATGTGTGTGATTCCTTTGTTGTAGCAGATAATAATTTTTGAACACTAGAAGGATCTCATATTTTGTGCTATTATGACTAGTTTTAATCTGAGTTATTAGTATTTTTCTCCATTACTTGCATACTTTTTCTTACACTTATTGGCTATTTGTGCTTCTTTTGAGAAATGTCTACTCAACTCATCTGCCTATTTACTTATTGCTATTTGATGGGGTTTTTTTTGGTACCAGGGATTGAACTTGGATCCTTCCGCTTGCAAGCCAGGCGGTGGAGCCACTGAGCTAAATCCCCAGCCTGCTATTTGATGTTTTGATGTTACATTTTTTGAGTTCTTTATATAGTCTATATATTAATGCTCTGTCAGAAGAGAGCTGGTAAAGATTTTCTCCCATTCTGTAGGCTGTATCTTCACTCTAGTTTTTTCCTTGCTGTACAAACACTTTTAATTTGATGTAATCCCATTTGCTGATTTTAGCTATTTCCTGTGCTATTTGAGTCTTATTCTGGAATCTTTGCCTGTGCCATGGCTTCAAATGTTTCCCCTATGTTTTTTTTTCTAATATTTTCAAAGTTTCAGATCTTATACTTAGGTCTTTGATCCATTTTGAATTGTCTTTTGTACAGGGTTAAAAGTAGGAATCTAGTTTCAGTATTGTACATATGAATATCCAATTTTCCTAGCACCATTTGTTAAAAGGCAGTCTTTTCTCCAAAGTATGTTTTGGTTTCTTTTCTTTTTTTTTTTTTGTACCGGGGATCAAACTCTTGGCTTCTTTGTTGAGAATCAGATAGTTATAGTTGTGTGGGGTTTGTTTCTATGTTCTCTTTTTTTTGTGATCAAACTCCGGTCCTTGTGCTTGTGCAGCAGGTGGCAAAACCACTGAGCTAACTCCCCAGCCCTAGATTCTCTT
This sequence comes from Heterocephalus glaber, assembly GCF_053883595.1. Taxonomy (NCBI): domain Eukaryota; kingdom Metazoa; phylum Chordata; class Mammalia; order Rodentia; family Bathyergidae; genus Heterocephalus; species Heterocephalus glaber. Next base: position 6,398,563 of record NW_028258137.1, read on the forward strand.
TTCTATTCCATTGGTCTATATATTTATTTTTCTGCAAGTACCATGCTGTTTTTGTTACTATAATTTTGTAGCATTGTTTGAAATCAGATATTGTGGTGCCTCCAGCCTTGCTCTTGTTGCTTAGGATTTCTTTGATTTTATTTGTTTTTTTGTATTTATATATGAATGCTAGGATTGTTTTTTCTAGTTCTGTGAAGAATGTCATTGGAATTTTGATAGGGACTGCATTGAATTTACAGATTCCTTTTTGTAATATGGGCATTTAAACAATATTAATTCTGCCTATCCATGAACACGGGCCATCTTTCCATCTTCTAGTATCTTCAAATTCTTTCTTCAGTGCTCTGTAATTTTCATGGTATAAGTCTGTCTTAGTTATCCTTCTCATTGCTGGAACAAAATAACTGACACCCATAACTTAAAGGAGAAGAGGTTTATTTTGGCTCACAATTTCACAAATTTCAGTCTACAATCAGCAGGCTCAAATGCAGAAACAGTATGGTAGAAGGCCCTGGCAGTGAGAAAAGGTGCTCATCCCATGGTATCCAGGAAGCAGAGAAAGAAAGGAGGTGTCAGAGAGGGTGATATGCCCTTCCAGGTCATGCCCCCAGAAATCTGCTCCTTCAGTCTAGGCCCACCTCTGGACATGAGAATTTTTGGGAATATTTTAGATCTAAACTGTAATATAGTTTTTCATCTCTTTGGTTATGTTGATTCCTAAGTCTCCCCCTACCCCTGCCAAAGCTATTGTGCATAGGATTGTTTCCTTGATTTCTTTCTCAGTTAGTTCATTGTTAGTGTATAGGAAAGCTATTGAATTTTTAATGTTGATTTTGTAGTGTGTCAAACCTTTTTTTAATCTGGAAAAAAATACTTAAATTCACAATAAGCATCACCTGTTTACCAAATACCTACTATGAGCCAAGCACTGTGCTTGATTTTGAGACTCTGAGAGCATATTACTCATAGATCTATTCTTCATTGATCTTATATTCTAGCCAGGGTAGACTATTTTTAAAAATTGTGAATCTTCACTGAAACTCAACATGTAAAGTAGATAAAAGCAGAAAAGTGTGACTCAGAGTCCTAACTATGTGACCACAGTCTGGCTTCACTTATTTCCCCTGCATTTAATGCTAGGGCTTTGCTGATCAGAGCTTGAAAACCATAACCAACATCAGCTGCAGGATGTGGGCAGTTTTTGTTGTTATTTCACTACCTTGATTATTTTTGCTCATAAATTTTGATCACATTTTTTATAATAAGACTTCTAGCAGAAAATTTACAAGGTCAAAGTGTATGATTTGGTAAGAATTTTGCTTTATTTTGTCAAAACATTTTTCATTTTGTGCTATCACAAGCACTATTATATGAATTGTATCTCACCTTGGCCAACATCAGTATTGGCATTTAAAAAGCATTTGAAAATTTGATAGATGAAAGATATTGCCTTGTTGTTTTATTTGCATTTTCTTGATTAGTTGAGTGCTGAACATTTTTCATATTTATTACTGATTTGCATTTTTTCCTCTGAATTGATGAGAATGGGACATTTTGAGGATAATTTAAATAGAATTTTGAAAAGAGATTAATGAATCAGGTTTTTTTTTTCCTCAGATGCCAGATTTTGAGTTGGAATGAGGTCATGGTCAATAAAAGCAGAATTTTGTAGAATCCTCCTGCAAAGCCACGATTGTATTTTATTCTGGACACACCACTATTCTTAATTTGAGAAAACAATGTTTTTCAGGAGTTTAAAAACACCATTTGAAAATTTACAGGTAAATATTTAAGTATGAGGAAGAAACAATGTGATATTACTGGTCAGCAGAAAGGGGGGAAATGAAATGATTTAATGAAAGTACTGACAGTACCATGGACTGAATGTGCCCATCCCCTTCCCCAGGTCTCACATTAAGCTACATCCTCTTCCCTTCAACATTTTTATTTTGACATAGGGTCTCATTAAGTTGCTCTTATAGTTTATATCTAAAACCAGTCCCCTAACAGTCTCATGTGTTCAGAGGTGGAGCTTTGGAAGGTGATTGGATCATGGTGGCACTATACTCATCAGCAGGTTAGTCCATTGATGAGTTCATAGCTGATTGTGCTGGTCACAGATGGGACCTGGTCAGAAAGAATGGGTCACTGGGGGTGTGACCTAGAAGGGTGTATTCTTGTTCCTGGCTCCTCTTCTCTGGCTTTGCTTCCTGGCTGCCATGACATGAACAGCTTTACTCCACCAGGCCCTTCCACCATGCAGGCTTGGAGCTGGCTGTCTGTGGACCGAACCTACTGAAACTGTGAGCCAAAACAAACCTGTCCTCTTTTAAGTTTTAAGTGTTGGATATTTTATCCCAGTGATATCCCAGGGAAAATGACTAATACAGTTGCCCAGGCTGGTCTTGAACTTTCCTCAGCATCTTGAGTAGCTGGGTTTACAGGCATGTGTCACCATACTTGGCATCTTCCTAAACCTTTTGTGTTGAAGTCCAGATCCTTAGTGGAATCATGTTCAGAGTTGGAGCCTTAGAGGGTAGTCAGTTCACAAGGATGGATTAGTACCCTTATAAGACGAGACATAAGAGAGACAATCATGCTCTCTGCTCTCCTCTGTATAAAGATACAAGAAGACAGCTGTCTGCAAACCAGCAAGCAGGTCCTCTCCAGGTACCCAATCTGCCTTGATCTTTGACTTTTACTCCCTAGAACTGTAAGTAAAATTTTCTGTCATTAAAGCCACCCAGTCTATGGTACTTTGTTGTAACAGCCTAAACTAAGGCAGAAATCTGTGTTAGTCAGTGTTCTCCAGGGACACAGATCGAATTATATAAATATATATTGTTATGGCTTATATCTGAATGTCCCCAAAGCCTCATGTACTCAGAGGCAAGGCTTATGGAGAGTGATTTGACTTGATATGACCACCGGAGCATGACCTGGAAGGGTGTATCTCCTTCCCTGGCTCTGCCTTTCTCTCTCTCTCTGATTTCTGTCTGCCATGAAGTGAGCAGGTCTCCTCTCCCATGCCATCTGCCTTAGAGCTGGCACTATGGATTGAAATGTGAAATAAATCTTTCCCCCTTTGATTTGTTGGTGTTGAGTATTGAGTCCCAGTAACAAGAAAGTGACTAAGACATATGTAAACTCTTCTATCTATCTATCTATCTATCTATCTATCTATCTATCTATCTATCATGTATCTATTTATTATAAGATACTGGCCCATGGCACTATGTTGGCTGTAATCCCATGATCTGTTGCCTATAAGCTAGAGATCCAGGAGAGCTGGTGGTAGGGTTTGAAGACCCAAGAGTCAGAGAGCAACAGTGATGATTCCAATGTGAGCTTGAAGGCCTGAGACCCAGGGTGCTGAGGGTAGGAGGAGGTGGATGTTTCAGCTCAACAGGAGGGCAGATTCAAACTTCCTCTATTGCTTTGTTCTGTTTGGGCTGTCAAAGAGATTGGAGGATGCCCAGCCACTTTGGGGAGACCTGCGTACTTTACTGAGCCTACTGATTCAAGTGTTAGTATCTCCCAGCAACAAACCCAGACACACCCATAAATAATGCTTGACTAGCTAGCTAGGAAGTTCATGGCCTATTCAAGATGGTAAAATTGAGGACTGGTGGGAGAGAAAACCTGAGTAGTTTAATCACTTCACTTTTACTTATTACAAATTCTTTATAAACACCATATTCACCCATTAACATTCAATGATTCCATCCAGTCTATGAAAGTATATGTAACTACTTTCCTGTTTGAAAATATGGATGGTTTCATTTTCTAGTCTTCTTGCATCTAGTATGTGTTTTTACTTTTTTAATTGCAAAGCAACATTTTATTCAAGAGTTGGCTTGATTGTGGAAAGAAATATTCCTTCCTTCGAATTTTATATCAGTTTTTTTCTCCCACCGTTCTCATCTTTTCTTTTGATTATTATGGAATTTTAAAAAATGCATAAAGATGAAAATGATACACTCACATGAATCCATTACCTATCTTCAACAAATAGTACATCTTGTCCATTTTGCTTTACTTCTCTCTTCTTGTCCTTTACCCCCTACCCCTACCCCGGAGTTGGAAAATACTGGTGCCATTTAAAAATGGCCCTTTGATTATCTTCCCATTTTCTTCTTCCCTGCTCTCTTGGCACTGAGCACAGCCAGCCTCCTTTAGTTACGCATGGCTGCTCAGTTGCACCCTCACTAGATGTTGCTCCTGCCCTTTCTCCTAGGTCTTCTTTGTGTGTACATCTTTCTCTAGCCCAATCTTTCAATTCTAGAATTCCTCAAGACTCCATTCTAGTTTCTAATTTTCTCACTGCATTTTCTTGCCAGGATACCTCTACCACTTTTGTGACTTCAGTGACCATGTAGGAGCTGATCGTTTTCATGTTTGCTTCCCATTCCACTCTTCTCCAAGCTCAAGGCCAAATGCTCCACTGTCTCACTTTCATCTCCCAAGCTCTCTCATAGACACTTCCAAATCAACCCATGAGGCCAAACCCAGACTCATGCTCTGCGTCTGTCCCCGTGCTCCTTCTGCCATACCTGGCCCCTCTTCCATGTGAGTATACGAATGGCAAATGGTACCATGTTTTGTCTCGCTGGTTGGCCCAGGGACGTTAGGGTCATCTGTACCACTGCTCTGAGAAGATAGACACCCAAGCTCTTTTGGCTCACCATTGAAATATTCTTTACCTCTTTGGACCTTTCTGGATCTCCCTGGAGATCAAGATCGACCTCTCTCCCCCCCCCCCATATTTTGATCACCCACATCATCACTTTTAATCCTGTTTCATTAGAGTGTTCCTTGGTCTTTCTGCTTCTGGGCTCTGCCATTTCCCAAGCTACTGCACAGAGAGATGTATTCAAAATGGAAGTCAGGTCACCCCTCCCTCTTGTTTAGCCTTCCAGTGGCTTTTCATTTCTCTGGGGATAGAGATGAACATTCTTAATAGGACCTTCCCGGCTGCTGCCCTACAACACATGACAGGTTCTTCCTACCCACGAGCCACCCTCCAGTCCCTTGCAGGGCATGCCCTTCCAGCCACATGACCTTCTAAGCATGGGCTCGCTCCTGCCCAAGCCACCTGATCTATTTAATTTCTGTTTCCCATTCAGAACTCTCAAATGTCCTCAGGGAGGCCTTACCTGATTCCAACCCCAGTCAGAACTCCTGTTTTGTGCATTCCTGACATTATCAAAGAGGTAATTAAATAGCTAGTTGTGCAAGCAGAACTTTGATGTCTGTGCCGTGGTTGCAATGTCAATTAAGGTAGAAACAATTGGAAGGTAGAATTGGAGGTAGTTTTATTAAACATGTGCCACACCTCAGAGCATACCTTTCAGGTAATATCCTAGTTGCAACAGAGAGGCAGAGAGAGAGAGAGAGAGAGAGAGAGAGAGAGAGAATTTAAGGTAAATCTCTCTCCTCTCCTTGATTCTGACCCCGATGAAGGTAATTATCAGGGTGGCAGGACATATGATCTAGTTATTGCTACCTTTGCTCTATGTTCTGGGAGATCCCCTCCATCTTTTTGTGAACCTTTGGCTCTTTATTTTTAGCATCTTCCCATAGATGCTGAAGAAGTTGGATGTGAAACATTTTCATCCTGATTAACTCCTCACCCAATATTTTCAGAAGGTGAGTAGGAAACCACCAAAACCTGCTATGACAAAGGGAGAGGTCAAAGCCAAAAGGCGATCACCTGGTGACCCTGCTCACCAGACGAGACCAGTGGGAGATGGGGCGTGAATTCTTCCATGGTGCTGCAGTAGCTGTGACAGGACCCTGCTTTCTGTCAGTAGAACAACTTGATCCCACTGAAGTCACCACAATGCAGTGCTAGGTCATAGCTGGCCTGTGTGGCCATGAGTGCTGTAGTGGATTAACTAATGGTCAACTTGGAATGCCCAACTGAACTGAGTCAGCGTGGTTCTGGGCATGGAAGACCCACCTGAGAATTATTGCCAATGACAGAAAAAGAGAACTGGAGGGAAAGAGTGTATGCTGTTGATTTTCCTGGAGAAGCTTGCCATGGGTGGTTTTCCTGATATGAACTCAGCTGTTCTTGTTGTCAGAGGAGCTCGAGTCCTTCCTGTTGCTAGGGATGGCTGCTGCTCTTTCCAGGGGAGCTCTGGTCTTTACCTTGAGCACCGCTTCCTGGCTCCAGTGCAGATCCCTCAGCCTGGTGGCACAGACCCTTCACCTGGCCGGCACAGGCTTTCTGGCTTCCACCACTGGCCTTTGGTCTTTCCCATGCAGATCCTTGATATGGACTTGCGTGAGACGTTGCCGTGGGCTCCAGGCCTCTGACTGGACTCATGGAGGACATTTCTGGGGGCTCCAGGCCTTTAGCTGGACTTGTGTGGGGCATTGCCATGGGATCCAGGCCCTCAGCTGCATTCTTTGGGTCTCTAGTGTGTGGACAGATCTCTTGCACACCTCTGCATTTAACTTTTTTAGTGAATATTATAAAATAATCCTGAAAATTATGTGTTCTGTATTGAATGTATTCCCTTGCAAACCCTGACCACAACAGGTGAAGTGCCTGTTGTGTCCTTGTGGCCTTGTGGTAGTCTTTCTTGCTTGTAAAGTTTGTGCTTGGTAAATATTTATTAATTGTATGAAGAAATTAAACTCCTTAATCCATTTGGAATTCACTGGATTGTGCACTGTGATTTAGGGAACTAACGTTATTTTTCTACACAAATGATGAGTCAGTACACACAACAGCAAATGCTGAGTAATTTATCATTTTCCTATTGATTTAAAGCACAACACTTAGGTAGATGAACTTAGATATATAGGTGATGCTGTTTCGAAACTTTCAATTGTTTATTAATTTCTTGGTCTGTTTGATCCCACTATCATCCTTTAAAAAATTGTTCTTCATTATGTCCTTTCAATGGCCAATACAAATTTCACTTTTGTTATTAATACAAGTTTTTAGTACATGAACTTTACATTCATCTTGGGGAGCCAATACATGTACAAAATGCAGCTAGTTTCTTTTTTTAAAATTTCCTTCCCCTTCCTGCCTCCCTCCCTCCTCCTCCTCTGAATCCCCTTTCCTCATTTTTGTTCTTGTTGATATTATTAACCTTAGCTCATGTTTATGACATACAACGTTTACATTCCTTGAAGTCATTAGGATCCTGTACATGGCATATCTTTGTTCTACTTATTTCCCAGTTCCCAAGCCCTCTCCCCTCACCCTGGTCTCCTGGACTCCTTCCTGTTTGTAAGAGATCTGTCCCCTTGTTTCCTTCTACCCAGCCTTTATTATACCCTTAAGTTGCACTTTGCCTTACTCAAATTAGAGATACTATATGGTATTTGAGCTTGTGTTTCTGATTTATTTCACCCAACATTATATTTTTCAGGTGCATCCATTTTCCTATGAATGTCTTGAGTTTGTCCTTCTTTATAGGTGAGTAGTATTCCATACTGTATAGATACCACATTTGCTTTTTTAAAAAAATGGTTTTTATTGTTTTTCTGTATATCCTTTTATTGGTACATTTTAGGTATACAATATAATAACATTCATCATTGGAAATTTGCACCTTTACATATTCTCTTGGTTCTTATTTTTTTCCCTTCCCCTGCTCTCCCTTCAACCCCTCCATCCCTCCCTATTTACAAAAACTTTGTTTCCTTTTTTTCATTTTCTCATATTAATTCCATTCCCTTCTTTCCTTTCCCCTACCCCTCCCACTTCCCCTTCCCCTTTGTCCCTTTTCTTCCTATTTCACATTATCTATTATACCTTTTAGTCTTTATTTACACTTTCAGTTTCTCACACTAGAGAAACTATTTGGTATTTACACATGTGTGTCCTATTTATTTCACTTAAGAGTATGGCCTCAACGTGCATACATTTAGCTATAAATGTCTCTACTTTCTCATTTTTTATGGCTGAGTAGTACTCCATTTTATTAAAAAAACACATTTTCTTTATCCAGTTTCCAGTTGATGGGCATTTGGGCTGCTTCCAAATTTTAGCTATTACAAACTGTGCTGCTATGAACTTGGGTGCACATATATCACTAAAGTATGATTCTTTTAATTCTTTGGGGAAGATCCCCAACAGTGGAATAGAGGGTCAAATGGGACTTCCAGTCCTAGTTCTTTGAGGTATCTCCATACTGATTTCCACAGTGGTTCCACCAGTCTACACTCCCACCAGCAGTGGACCAGGGTTCCTCTTTCTCCACAGCCCCGCCAGGATTTGTTATTGGTTGATTTCTTGATAGCAGCCATTCTTTCTGGAGTGAGGTGGAATCTCAGCATTGTTTTCATTTGCATCTCTCGAATGACCAGTGATGTTGAACATTTTTTCATGTATTTATTTGCCATTTCTACTTCTTTGTCTGAGAAATGTCTGTTCATTTCAGATGCCCATTTTTGGATTGGGTCTTTAAATTTGGGAGGTCTGATTTTTTAAAGTTCTTTATAGATTTGAGATAGAAGACTTTTGTCTGAGGGACCGCTGGTGAAAATTTTTTCCCACATTGTGTGTTGTCTTTTCTCACTGCTGGTGGTTTCTCTCGCTGTGCAGAAGCTTTTTAGTAAGAAGAGATCCCACTTGTTGATTGTTTGTGCTAGTTCATGGGCAACTGAGGTTTTGTTCATAAAATCTTTTCCTACACCAATGTCTTCAAGAGTTCTACCTAACCTCTGTTCCAGCCAGTTTAGTGTATCTGTTTTAATATTTCGATCTTTAATCCATTTTGATTTTAGTTGAGTGCATGGTGAGAGATAGAGGTCTAGTTTTAGTCTTTGGCAAGTTGAAACCCAATTTTCCAGCACCATTTATTAAAGAGGCTATCTAACACTAAAGAGTGTTTGACTCCTTTGTCAAAGATGAGGTAGCTAGTGTGCCTGGAGTTGTTTCTGCATCTTCTAATCTGTTCCACTGGTCCTCAGGTCTGTTTCTTTGCCAGTACCATGCTGTTTTTATCACAGTAGATTTGTAGTATAGTTTCAAGTTGGGGGTTGTAATACCCCCTGCCATGTCTCTGTTACCTAGAATTGCTTTTGCTATTCTGAGTCTCTTCTTGTTCCAAATGAATTTTTGGATTGTTTTCTCATGGTCCATGAAGTATGCTGCTGGAATTTCAATTGGGATTGCATTGAATCTATATAGCAGTTTTGGAAGTATGGCCATTTTCACTATGTTGATCCTTCCTACCCAGGAGCAGGGGATAGCTTTCCATTTTCTCATATCATCTTCAATCTCTGTTTTCAGAGTGCTATAGTTTTCAGAGAAGAGGTCTTTGATTTCTTTTGTTAGGTTGATTCCCAGGTATTTCAGTTTTTTGGATGCTATTGTGAAAGGAATTGTTTGCCTTATTTCTCTCTCAGTGAGTCTGTTGTTCATGTACAGAATAACTGTTGATTTTTGTGTGTTGACCTTGTGTCCAGCTACTTTACTGAATTTAGTTATTAAGTCTAGAAGAGTTGTGGTGGAATTCTTCTGGTCTTCTATATAGAGTATCATGTCATCTGCAAATGATGACAATTTGACTTCTTCATTTCCTATTTTTATTCCTTTAATTTCTTTCTCTTGTCTAATTGCTGTGGCTAATGTTTCCAAAACTATCTTGAACAAGAGTGGTGATAGTGGACATCTTGTCTTGTACCTGCTTTTAGTGTGAAGGATTTCAGTTTTTGAACATTTGGTAGAGACCATCTATTCCAATTTATTGTAGAGTTTTTATCATAAATGTGTGTTGGATTTTGTGAAATGCTTTTTCTACATCTATTGAGATGATCATGTGGTTTCTGTCCTTGGCTCTATTGATATAGTGTAGCACATTTATCGATTTGCGTATGTTGAACCATCCCTGCATCCCTGGGATGAATCCCACTCAATCAGTGTGTACAATCTTCTTGATGATCTTCTGCATTCTCTTTGCCAGTATCTTATTAAGGATTTTTGCATCTGTGTTCATTAGTGAGATTGGCCTATCATTCTCTTTGTCAGTTGGGTCTTTCTCTGCTTTGGGGATCAAGGTGATGCTTGCTTCCAAGAATGAATTTGGGAGTATTGCTTCCCTTTCAATTTCATTGAAGAGTTTAAACAGTAGTGGCAGTAGTTCCTCTCTAAATGTCTTGTAGAATTCAGCGGTGAAGCCATCAGGACCCGGGCTTTTCTTAGTTGGTAAGTTTTTAATTATGTTTTCAATTGCATTGATTGATATTGGGTTGTTTAGCATTTTTAGGTCTTCTTCGTTCAACCTTGGTAATTCATACCCATCTAGGAATCTGTCCATTTCTTCTGTGTTTTTCATCCTATTGGTGCATAGGTTCTCAAAGTAGGTATTGATAATCCTCTGGATTTCTGCTGGGTTCATTGTAATTTCATCCTTTTCATTTCTAATTGCCCAGATTTGGGCCTTTTCTTTCCTTTTTCTGATAAGGTTGGCTAAGGGTTTGTCAATTTTGATTATTCTTTCAAAAACTAACTCTTGGCTTCATTGATTTTTTGTATCGTTCTCTTTGTCTCCATTGAATTGATTTCTGCCCTGATCTTTATAATTTCCTCCTTTCTATGGGCCTTGGGTTTGTCCTGCTCTTCTTTTTCTAGAAGCTTGAGGTTTAGCACCTGGTTGTTTAATTGGGCTCGCTCCTAATATGTGTATTCACTACTATGAATTTCCCTTGTAAGACTGCTTTCATTGTGTCTCATAGATTCTGATATATTGTATTTTCATTGTCATTTAATTGAAGGAACTGTCTGATTTTTTCTTTAATTTCCTCTGTGACCCATTGTTTATTCAGAAGTGTGTTGCTCAATTTCCATGTGTTTTTGAAATTTTGGCAATTTATTTTGTTATTGATCTCCAATTTCATCATACTATGGTCTGATAATATGCAGGGGATAACTTAACTTCCTTTGCACTTATCTAAACATGTTCTATGAGTGAGTATGTGGTCTATTTTGGAGAACAACCCATGTGCAGCTGAAAAGAATTTGTATTCTGATTTTGTGGGGTGGAACACTCTCTAAACATCTGTTAAGTTCATTTGTTCAAGAGTTTGATTGAGTTCTAGTATTCATTACTTGTTTTCTGTCTGGTTGATCTATCTATTTGTGACAAATGGGGTATTGAGTTGCCCACTACTATTGTATTAGTGCTTATATGATTTTTCATGTCCATTAGTACTTGTTTTATATAGTTGGGCACACTAGTGTTTCGTGCATAGATATTTATGATTATCATCTCTTCCTCTTGGATTGTTCCCTTTACAAGGGTATAGTGTCCTTCTTTGTCTCTCTTAATAAGTGTGGGTTTGAAATCCGCTTGGTCTGCAAAGAGGATAGCTACTCCTGCTGTTTTTCGGATTCTTGTCACATGGAGTATTGTTTTCCACCCTTTAACTTTCAGTCTATGAGGTTTTTTTTTAAATTAAGTGTTTCTTGTATGCAGCGTATTGTTTGATCTTGCTTCTTGACCCATTCTGCCAGTCTATTTCTTTTGATTAGTGAGTTGAGACCATTAAAAATGATGGTTATAACTGATACATATTGAGTTATCATTGTCATGACTTTTTCTTTTTGTTGGATTCTCCCCCTTTGCTTTTAATTTCTTGTTGTGTCTGGTGGATTCATTCTGCTGTGCTTCCTGGGGTTGTGATCCTCATTGTCTTTTCCTAGGATTTTGTCTAAAAGTTTTTGGAGTGCTGGTTTGGTATTCATGAAGTTCCTAAGGTGCTCTTTGTCATGAAAGTATCTTATTTCTCCATCAATTTTGAAAGATAATTTTGTAGGGCACATCAATCTGGGTTGGAGGCTGTTTTCCTTTAGGGCTTGAAATACATCACTCCAAGCTCTTCTTGCCTTGAAGCTTTGTGTTGAGAAGTCTGCTGTGATTCTGATGGGCTTTCCTTTGTATGCAATTTGTTTCTTTTCTCTAACTGCTTGTAGAACTTTGTTCTTCTGTTGGGTTTCTGGAATCTTAACAATTATATGCCTATGTGTAGTTTTGGGGTTTTTTTTGATCAAGGCTGGTTGGAGTCCTATATGCCTCACTTATCTGTATGTCAAGTTCTTTTACCCTGCTTGGGAAGTTTTCTGCCATCACTTCTGTGAACAGTTTTGTTTTTTATGTCATCTGCACTCTCTTCTGTTTTTTCATCAACTCCAATCAGTCTTATGTTATTCTTCTTTGAATCGTCTAGCAGCTGCTAGATTGATTTCTCGTGGTCCCGTACAATTTTTTCCCCATTAAGTTTATCGGTACATTTTAGGTATAAAATACAGTTACATTCATCATTGAGATCTTGTACCATTACATGAGTATCTTCGTTCTTATATTTCCCCCTTCCCCTGCCCTCCCTTTACCCCCTCCACCCTTCCCTATTTGCAAAGACTTTGTTCTCATTTTTTTCCTTTTCTCATATTTTTTCTTTTCCCTTCTTTCCTTTCCCCTACCCCTCCCACTTCCCCTGCTCCTTTAGACCTTTCTTCCTATTACACAATGTCATTTATACATTTTTCAAACTTACAATATGAAGATCTAGGAGACATTACCACAGATTTTACAGAATTTAAAAGGATATAGAAAGCATATTACAAAAATCTTTTCTGAAATAAATTTGATAACTTCTAAGATGTACCTTGGAAGACAAATTAATGAAACTGACTTTGGAGGAAATATAATATTTGAATAGCACCTATTATAGGAAGTATATTCCTAGCTTGAAAACCTACCTATATGACAACAGCAGGCTCATATACATTTTAACTGATAAATTATATGAAATATTAATGCAGAAAAAAGAAGGAACACTTCTCCCCTCATTTTAGGAACTCAACATTGTGCTAATCCTAAAACTGGATAAAATTAATAGAAGAAAAGGTATGAACATAGATAGAAATTTGTTTAACAAAACAAACTTTTAGAAATCAGATCTGGCAGTATGTAGAAAGTGGTTTTATTTTAGGGATGGCAGTGTTGGTTCAGCATTGGATGATCCACCCACAAAAGTCATCATTTTAATAGAGGAAAGGAAAAAGCCATATGATCCTGCCAGTAGTTAGAGAAAAAGTATTGGACTAAATTCTACAGCTGTTCATGGTAAAAGCTATCAGGAGACTAGAAGTAGAACAGAACCTTCTCAACAAATTAAAGACATGTACTCCATACTTCCAGCAAAAATGCCTTATATGAATGGAGAAGATACAATGCTTTCTCCCGAAGGTGGGGAACAAGGGCATATATGCCTACTCTTCATTTGTCCATTAAACTTTGAAACCTAGGCCCAAACCAAAATAGTCTGGCAATAAAATGACACAATTAGGATAGGATTGGCAAGGTAGAAGCAAAATCTTTATATGTAGATAAAATGATCACCTACAGAGAAAATACTAAAAAATCTCTAGGAGCCCCTAGAACTTGTATTGGAATTTAGCAGGATTAGAAAACATAAGGTATATATAAAAATTCAGGTCTATGTATACTTGCTATAAATTAATTGGATATTGAAATTTAAAAGTTATGTAGGAGTACAAAGGACCTAGAAAAGTAAAAAGAAAAAAAATTGTTGGAAGATGTTTAGTACCTAATTTTAAGACTTCCTCTAAAGCTACAGTAATCAAGGCAGTGTTGGTGTAAGGAAAGACATATAGATCACTGGAATAAAACAGAGAATCTACAAATAGAACCACACATATATGGTCCACTGAGTTTTGAAAGATTATTTAAAGTTAACATTTTGTAGAATATCAACACAATTCAAGAGCAGAGGAAAAGTGTTTTCAGCAAAGGGCACTAGAACACCTGGTATCTGTATATAAAAAATTAACCTCAACCCTTTATTTCCATACATAAAAATAATTTTAAAGGATCTATGAACCTAAATATGAAAGACTAAAACTGTAAAACTTTAAGAAGAAAGTATAAGGGAAAATGTTTATGAATTTAGGGGAGGCAAGAACTTCCTAGGATGCAAAAACATGATGTATAGAAGAAAAAAAATTGATAAATGAGATTCCATCAAAATTTAGAACTTTAAATGACATCATTAAAATGAAAAGTAGTCCTTAAACAGACCATAATTACAATGCATATAACCTATGACCAGAATATATAAAGAACTCTTACAGCTCATTAATAGACAACCCAATTAAAAAGTAGACACAAGAAGATGATAGTCATTACAGCACAAGGAAAGGTGTGCAACACCAGAATCAGAAAAATATTAATCAGTACAATAACAAGATTGAATTATACACTCATTAGGGAGATGAAGTTAAAAGTTTTAAAAGCCTTGTCATGACTTTTTCTTTTTGTTGGATTCTCCCCCTTTGCGTTTAATTTGTCACACCCAAAGGACTGATTCTGCTGGGCTTCCTGGGGTTGTGATCATCATTGTCTTTTTCTAGGATATTGTCTAAAATTTTTTGGAGTGCAGGTTTCGTATTCATGAAGTTCCTAAGGTTCTCTTTATCACGAAAATATCTTATTCCTCCATCAATTTTGAAAGATAGTTTTGTAGAGTGCATCAGTCTGGGTTGGAGGCTGTTTTCCTTTAGGGCTTGAAATATGTCACTCCAGTTCTTCTTGCCTTGAGGGTTTGCACTGAGAAGTCTGCTGTGATTCTGATGGGCTTTCCTTTTTTTGTGATTTGTTTCTTTTCCTTCACTGCTTGTAGAATCTTTTCCTTCTGTTGAGTTTCTGGAATCTTAACTATTATATGCGTATGTCTAGATTTTTTTTGATCAAGGCTGGTTGGAGTCCTATATGCCTCACTTATCTGTATGTCAAGTTCTTTTCCCCTGCTTGGGAAGTTTTCTACCATCACTTCTGTGAGCAGTTTATTTTACGTCATCTGCACTCTCTCCTGTTTCTTCATTGACTCCAATCAGTCTTATGTTGTTATTCTTTGCATATTCTAGCAGCTTCTGGATTGGTTTCTCATGGTCCCTTACAATTTTAAAGCAATTTTTCTCTTCTTGGTCAATAATTGCAATCTTATCTTCTATATCTGAAATTCTGTACTCACATTGGTTCATTCTGCTGTGTAGACTTTCAGTGGAGTTTTTAATCTCCTGGATATCTGTTTGTATCTGTTTTATGTATTCCATTTGTTTCCTATGTTGGGATTCCATCATGTTCCTCAGCTTCTCTATTTTTTAACTTTGTCCTCTCTAGATTTATTAATTGTGTCTTACACTATGGGCAAAATACCTGCTGTTTTCTGAGATATGATTTCTGATTTCATTTTTTCCAGATCCTCTTTTGTTGTCAGTTCAGGGAGTCCAGGTGGTTGAGTATCAGAGTGTTTCATCTTATTTCCCTTTGGGGTTGCTGTAGGTGATCTGGAAGTCTGTTTTTGAGGCTTGTTTATGTGTCTCCTCATTTACATGGAGCGGGGGGGGTGTGCTGCTGGCACCCACACGATGCACATTCTCTGCCCTGGGAGTGGTGTAATGGCAGCCAGGGAGCTTCTTCCTGGGTGCTGGGATTGGCTCCTGGTCCCTTGCATTTTTGAAGCAATTTTTCTTTTCCTGGTCACTAATTGCAACCTTATCTTCTATATCTGAAATTCTGTCCTCACATTGGCTCATTCTGTTACATAGACTTTCAGTGTAGTTTTTAATCTCCTGGGAATCTGTTTGCATCTGTTTTATGGATTCCATTTGTTTCCTATGTTGGGATTCCATCGTGTTCCTCCCCTCCTCTCTAGATTTATTAATCATGTCTTGCACTACGGGCACAATCTCTGCTGTTATGTGAGAAATTATTTCTGATTTTATTTTTTCCAGATCCTTTTTTGTTGCTAGTTCAGGGAGTCCAGGTGTTTGAGTATCAGGGTGTTCCATCTCATTTCCCTTTGGGGTTGCTGTAGGTGATCTGGAAGTCTGGTTCTGAGGCTTGTTTACGTGTCTTCTCATTTTGATGGTGGGGGGTGGGGTGAGTACTGGTCGCACCTGGTCGGCGCACATCCTCTGTCCTGGGAGCGGTGGTAAGTTGGCGTGCAAGCCTCCTACTCTGCACTGGGAGCTGTGGCACGTTGACCCGGAAGACTCCTCTGTGCTGGGAGCTGGGGCACGTTGACCTGGTAGCCTCCTCTGCACTGGGAGCTGTGGCATGTTGACCCGGAAGTCTTTTCTGGGCAGGGAGCTGTGACACATTGACCTGGAAGCCTCCTCTTCTCTGGGATCTGTGATACGCTGACTCAGAAGCCTCCTCTGCTCTGGGAGCTGTACATACCACATTTTCCTTATCTGTTTGTCTTTTGATGAGTATACAGGCTTCTTCCAGGATTTAACTATTATGAACTGTGCTGCTATAATCATTGGTATGTGTGTATCATTGTAGTATGTCTTTAGCTCTTTGGGGATGGGGAATAGCTGGATCATATGGAATTTCTGATTTTAGTTCTTTGAGGAATTGACATAGTGGCCACAGAGGAATTGCCAGTATGATTTCCACAGTGGTTGTACTAGTTTACATTCTCATCAGCAATGTAGGAGTGGGCATTTTTCACCTTAGCCATGCCAATATCTGTTATTTTTTGATTTCTTGATAATTGCCATTCTTTCTGGTTTAAGAGGGGATCTTAGTGTTTTAATATTTGCATTTCTCTAATGGCCAGAGTCCTTGAACATTTTTTCATATACCTGTTGGGCATTTGTACTTCTTCTGAGAAGCATTATTAAAAAAAGAATCATATTGCTTTTACAAATTGGATAGAAATATATAAATATTTAAAAAACTCGGAGCTCAATACACAGACTGCCAAAATAATGAGTTCTGTTAGCACCCTTTGGTTAATTTACACAGCATGGCTTTTAATTTCAATTTATTTAAAAAATAAGAATACAGAACATATCAAACATAGCTGTAAATTCTAGGGAATGTGCTTGGTTACTATCTACAGCAGCTTTAGCAGCTTGCAATGATGTTCTTTTCTCCTGTGGACCATTATGGGTCAGCTGGAAGAAGACCAACTTCTGGTGTTGTGGCAGAAGAAAAAGCAGTTGTGTAGCACTTTATACATTTCTGATATGGCTCCTCCTTCCTTGTTACTGCTTTAAAAAATCTTGGCTGTTCTCACTCATTTATCATTCCAGATCAACCTTCCAATTACTCTGTCAATTTCTGTAAGAGAAATCCTGCTGGTGTTTTAACTAGAATTGAATTACATGTAAGGATTAATTTTGGGGACATTTTAGTTCTTTGAAATACTGAATATTTCATCCAGGAATCTGATAGGCCTTTAAAAAAACTGTGAAGTTGTCTTTGATGTCCCTTAATAAACATTTTAGCTTGTGTGTCTCCTGTGTCTATCTCACTTTTGTCCCTGCCCCTCCTTTCCTGACTCCTCTCCTTCTTTTCTATTCTAAATGGATAATTTTCCTAATTAATTTTTCAAAACTAGGTATACATGTGAAAAAGTACTGAGCATTTGTATAGTACCATTCTTATTCCAGGTAATTAAAATCATCAGTTTTTCTCTATTGTGGTAAAATGCACACAACATAAAATTTACAATTTTAACCAATTGTAAGCTACAGCTTAGTGGAATTAAGCATGTTCACATCATCATGTGACTATTGACACTATTCATCTCTGGAACTTGTTCATTGACCCAAGCTGAAATTCTGTACCAAGGCATCGATTTTTTGAGTAACTTTTATGACAAAACATTTTATAAAACACTCCTATTAGTTTTAATACTTACAATTGATTTTTTTGTTTTCTAGTTACATATTTATGTAACTAGGCAAATAAAGATAAGCCTTCTCCTTCCTGATAGATGCCTCACTTACTTTTCTTACACAATTCTAAGGGCACACAGAACTTTCCCTACAATCTTATTTTTTACAGGTACATTTTACATATACATAATGATAACATTAATCATAGGGAAATTGTACCTGTACATGATATATCTTGCTTCTTCTTTTTTTCCCCTCTGCTCCATTTAACCCATTTTCCCTCCTTATCTACAAAAGCATTGATTCCATTTTTTCCTTTTGTTCTCTTTTTTCTTGTCCCTTCCTTCCTCCCTCCCCCCTCCCTTGTTCTCCTTCCCATTTGAACATTGTCTTCCCATTTCCCAATATCTGTTATACATTTTGGCCTTCATTTATGCTTTCAGTTTTTTCACACCAGAGGAAAAAACGTGGCATTTAAACATGTGTGTCTGATCTATTTCATTTTATAGTATGGCCTCAAGGTACATCCATCTAGCTAAAAATGTCTTAAGGTTATCCTTCTTTATGGCAGAGTAGTACTCCATTTCATATAAAAACCCACCACATCTTCTTTATCCATTCATTTTTTGATGGGCACTTGGGCTGTTTCCAAGCTTTAGCTATTACAAACTGTGCCATTATAAACATGGGTGTGGATATATCGTTGCGGTATGATTCTTTTACTTCTTTCAAGAAGACACCAAGAAGGAAAATAGCTGGGTCAAATGGAACCTCTTGTTTTAATTTTTGGGGAATCTCCACACTGATTTCCACAGTGGTTGCACCAGTCTACACTCCTATCAACAATGGAGAACGGTCCCTTTTTCCTCACACCCCCGCCAGCATTTGTTATTGGTTGACTTCTTGATAGCAGCCATTCTTTCTGGAATGAGATGGAATCTCAGCTTTGTTTTAATTTGCATCTCTTGAATGACCAGTGACATTGAACATTTTTTCATATATTTATTTGCCTTTTCTACTTCTTTATCTGAGAAGCATCTATTCATTTCAGATACCCATTTTTGGATTGGGTCTTTAAATTTGGGGGGTCTGATGTTTTTGAGTTCTTTATATATTCTAGATTGTAGTCCTCTGCCTGAGGAACAGCTGGCAAAATCTTTTTCCCACACTGTGGGTTGTCTCTTCACTCTGTTGGTGGTCTCTCTTGCTGTGCAAAAACTTTTTAATATGATGAGGTCCCAGTTGTTGATTCTTTGTGATACTTCCTGTGCAATGAAGGCTTTGTTTGTAGAGTCTTGGCCTACACCAGTGTCTTCAAGTGTTCTGCCTATTCTATCTTTCAGCAGATTTAGTGCTTCTGTTTTAATATTTAGATCTTTGATCCATTTCAATTTTAGCTTAGTGCATGGTGAAAGATATGGGTCTAGTTTTAATCTTCGGCATGTAAAAGCCAGTTTTTCCAGCACCATTTATTAAAGAGGCTATGCTATCTTTCCTCCAGTGATGGTGTTTGGCCCCTTTGTCAAAGATGAGGTGGCTGAGTGTGCCTGGAGTTGCTTCTGCACTTCTAATCTGTTCCACTGATGCTTGGGTCTGATTTTTGGGGTTTTTTTTGCCAGTACTATTTTTTTAAAAAATCACAATAGCTTTGTAGTATAATTCCAAGTCAGGGATTATGATGCCTCCTGCCTTGTCTTTGTGGCCCAGAATTGCTTTTGCTATTCTAGGTCTCTTCTGTTTCCCAATGCATTATAGGGTTGTTTTCTCTAAATCTGTGAGGTGTGATATTGGTATTTTTTAAATCAGGATTGCATTATATCGGTGTAACAATTTTGGAAATATGGCCATTTTCACTATATTGATTCTTCATACCCAAGAAGAAGGGATCTCTTTCTATTTTCTTATGTCCTCCTTGATCTCCTTTTACTGAGTACTGTAGTTTTCAAAAAAGATCTTTTACTTCCTCATTAGATTGATTTCCAGATATTTCAGGTTTTGGATGCTATTATGAAAAGTGTTTTCCTAATTTCTCTCTCAGTCAGTTATTACTTGTGTACAGGAATGCTATTGATTTTTGAGTGTTGACTTTGTAACCAGCTATGCTACTGAATCTGGTTATTAAATCTAGAAGTCTTTGCTGGAGTTTTTGGAGTCTTCTATGTAGAGTATCATGTCATCTGCAAATAATGATAATTTAGCTTCTTCCTTTCCTATCCTTATTCCTTTTACTTCTTTCTCTTGTCTAATTTCTCTGGCTAATGTTTCCAGAACTATATTGAATAGAGTGGTGACAGTGGACATCCTTGTCTTGCTTCTGATTTTAGAGTGAAAGGTTTCAGTTTTTGTCCATTTAATATGATGTTGGCTGTTGGTTTGTCATAGATGGCTTTTTATCAGATTGAGATAAAGACCATCTATTCCACTTTTCTGTAGGGTTTTTAAAAATATCGTGAATGGATGTTGGACTTTGTCAAATGCTTTTTCTGCGTTGATTGAGATGATCTTTTGGTTTTTGCCCTTGGTTCTGTCAGTATGGTATATTACATTTATTGATTTGCATATGTTGAACCATCCCTGCATCCCTGGGATGAATCCTACTTTTTTGTGGTGTATAACCTTCTTGATAATTTGCTGTATTCTGTTTCACAGTATTGTATTGAGGATTTTTGTGACTATGTTCATGAGGGAGATTGATCTGTAGTTGTCTTTTTTGATTGGATCTTTCTCTGGTTTGGTATAAGGGTAATGCTTGCTTCCAGGAATAAGTTTGGGAGTTTTGCTTCCTTTCAATTTCATTAAAGAGTTTGAGAAATAGTGGCATTAGATCTTCTCTAAATGTCTTGTGAAATTCAGCAGTGAGTCCATCAAGATCTGGGCTTTTGTTTCTTGGTAGGTTTTTAATTACATCTTCAATTTCATTGAATGATATTGGTTTATTTAGTATTTTTATATCTTCTTGATTCAGCTTTGGTAATTGAGATGTATCTATGAATATGTCCATTTTTTCTGTGTTTTCCATCTTATTAGACTACAAGTTCTCATAGTAGGTATTGATGATCTTTTGGATTTCTGCAGGATCTGTTGTGATTTTACCCCTTTCATTCCTAATTGGATGACTTGAGTCTTTTCTGTCCTTTTTTTGATAAGATTTGCCATGGGTTTGTCTACTTTATTTAATCTTTCAAAGAACCAACTCTTTGATTCATTGATTGTACTGTATTGTTTTTAAAAATCTCAATTGTGTAATTGCTCAATTTCTTCGTCTTAATTTCTTTCTTTGTTTCTTTTTTTTTGTATCGGGGATCAAACTTGGGTCCTTGTGCTTGTGAGGCAGGCAGCAGAACCACTGAGTTAAATCCCCAGCCTTAGTCTTAATTTCTTTATAATTTCCTCCCTTGTATGAGCTTTGGGCTTGACTTGCTCTTCTTTTCCTAGAAGCTTGAGGTTCCACATTAGGTTGTTTATTTGATCTTGCTCTGTTTTTCTGATGTAAGAATTCACCACTATTAATTTCCCATGTGGTACTGCTTTTATTTCTTCCCATAAGTTCTGGTATGTTCTATTAACATTATTAATTATAGAAACTGTGTAATTTCTTCTTTAATTTCAACTATGACCCATTGGTTGTTCAGGAGGAGATTATTTAATTTCCATAAGTTTATGCAGTTTTAATGGTTTCTTTTTCATGGATTTCCAGTTTGATTGCACTATGGTATGATAATATGCATGGGAAAATTTCAATTGCTTTGCATTTACTTAAACATGTCCTACGAGCTAGTATGTGGTCTTTTTGGAGAACATCCCATGTGCAGCTGAGAAGAATGTGTATTCTGATGTTGTGGGGTGGAACACTCTGTAGACACCTACCAAGTCCATTTGTTCAAAGGTTTGGTTCCTCTGATATTTCTTTGTTGATTTTTTCTCTAGTTGACCTGTCTATTTTTGATGGTGGGGAACTGACATCCCCCATTCCAACTGTTGTAGTGCTTATTAGATTTTTCATGTCTGTTAATATTTGTTTTACATACTTGGGTATGCTGGTATTTGGTGCATATATATTTATGATTGTTACCTTCTTTTTGGATTATTCCATTTACAAGGATATAGTGAACTTCTTTGTCTCTCTTAATCAGTCTTGGCTTGGAATCCACTTTATCTGCTTTTTTTCTGGTTGCTGTCACATGTAGTATTTGACTTCCTGTCTATGAATTTCTTTTGAATTAAGTGTATTTATTGTATGGAGTATATTGTTGGATCTTGCTTCTTCATCATTTCTGCAGTCTGTTTTTTTATTGGTTTGTTGAAATGACTTAAATTAATGATTATAACTGATATGTATTGATTTAACCTGTCATGTTATTTTCCTGTTGTTGACTCCCTTGTTTTCCTCTCTGTTTAATTTCTTGCCTTGACTGGTGGATTCATTCTGTTGAGATTCATGGAGTTATAGTCCACATTATCTCTTTCTAGAATGTCTTTCAAAACATTTTGGAGTGCTGGTTTGGTGGTCATGAATTTCTTCAGGTGTTTTTTGTCATGGAAATAACTTATTTCTCCATCAATTTTGTAAGATTGTTTTGTGGGGTACATCATTCTGGTCTGGAGGTTGTTTTCTTTTAGGGCTTGACATATTTCACTCCAAGCTTTCCTAACTAAAGGTTTTGTTTTGATAAGTCTGTTGTGATTCTGATGGGCTTTCCTTTATAGGTGATTTGTTTCTTTTCTCTAACAGCTTTTAGCATTCTATTCTTGTGCTGAATTTCTGGAATCTTGACTATTATGTGCCTTGGTGTCGATTTTGTTTTAAAATTCTGGCTAATTGGAGTTCTATATGCCTCACTTATCTGTATGTCAAATTCTTTTTCCACGCTTGAGAAGTTTTCTGCCATTACTTCTGTGAAGAGCTTTTTTATGTTGTTTGTGCTATCTCCTGCTTATTCATTGACTCTAATCAATCTTATGTTATTCTTCTTTGCATCATCTAGCAGCTGTTGGATTGATTTTTTGTGGTCCCTTGGTATTTTAAAGAAATCTTTCTTTTCATGATCACTAACTACAATCCTGTTTTCTATATCTGATATTCTGTCCTCTGGCTCATTTTGTTGTATATACTTTGAAGGAATTTTTAATCTTCTGGATATCTGTTTGAATTTGTTTCATGGATTTCAGTTCTTTCCTATGTTAAATGTTCATGGTTTCTGTCATTTTCCTAAGCTATTCTATTTAAAAAAAATCTGTATCTGCTCTAGAGTCACTAACCATGTCTTTTATTATGGTCATCATCTCTGTAGTTATCTGAGAAATTATTTCTCATTTGATTTTTTCAGGAGCTTCATTCATCTGCTTTGTTACTTTTGCTGTTACCACTTCAGATCCAGGTGGTAGGCTTTCAAATTGTTCCACCTCATTGCCCACCTGGATCTCTTTGGGTGATCTATTTAAGTTTGCAGTTGCATCTTGCTGCTATGTCTTTTCATTTTCTTTTTAAGTTGATGCTTGTAAATTGCTTATGGCAGGTAGCCTTATTGCTAGTATTGAGAACCCTTAGGAAATGACTACTTCTCAGAGATGACTTCAAGGTGTACATGGCTTTTGGGTTTTGAGTCCATTACAAGATCTTGCCTCTTCAGATTTTTTGGGATAAGAAGTTGCTGCCTATTTGGTCTAGCCCCTGGTTCTTTAGCACTGGCCTATAGTATTTTTTATGATCCTTTGGCAATCTCAGTCTTGGCATACTAGGAAGGACAACTGATTAGCACAACTACGTCAACTTGGCTAAAGTAGTACAATCAGCAATATCAATAGCATCAAACACAGCATAGAAAATGACAAACTTTGGTAACTATTAATTTGTCTCCTTTAACACTGTGAAGTATATTTGTGGTTATATAACAAAATCTAAAACAAACCAGAAAATTGTACACAATATATATATATATATCTTCAACATTTTTTATTTTACCCTCAGGGAAGAAAATTTAAAAGGGGTTAGGGAGAAAAAAGAGAAATAGAAGGAATGGGAGAGATTAGAAGCAGGGCTGAAGGACAAAGAAAGATTAGGCAAGCTTTGAGAAACTGGGGAAGAACACAAGAGGGAAATAGAGAAGGAAGAAATAAAAATAAGAACAGAACAGAACAGAACAACAACAGAAAAACTAGAAACCATGTTCAGACTCATATAAAAACAAGAGCAAGCAATCAAGCAAAAAAAGAAAAAAAAGGAAGAAAAGAAAAAAAAGTCCACTTCAGTGTGTGTCTCTGGTGTCACTGGTAGACAGAGTGGGCAGACAGATCCCAGGTCCATGTTGATTAATACCAGCAAGCCGGCTGTAGATTTATGGCAAGGTAGTGGGTAATCCCAGCAAGCCTGCACCTTTAGTTCCGCTGAAGTTTGGGCTGGTTTCTGGCTGTGAGCCTGTAACCCGATTTGT
Organism: Heterocephalus glaber; assembly: GCF_053883595.1. Classification (NCBI taxonomy): domain Eukaryota; kingdom Metazoa; phylum Chordata; class Mammalia; order Rodentia; family Bathyergidae; genus Heterocephalus; species Heterocephalus glaber. The sequence goes on from NW_028258137.1 coordinate 6,422,677, forward strand.
TCAACCTGCAACCCTTTGTGTGGCTCTTTCTGGCTTGTACTTGGTTCCTTGTTCTCCTGCTGATTTGAAACTGGTTCTACCTCATTGTGAAACTGGGTGCCACTAGATGAAGCCATCGTGCAGCTTCTCTGAGTTCTGAGCTCAGTTGGCCCTTCTCCATGATGGGTACCAGCCAATTACCCTCTCCTGATGGGATCAGAACCCAAATAACTCACCAGTCTTTGCAGACTCCTGCATCTACTGCTCCCTTACACTGGTTCATTTCTCTGTGGAGGCCTCTGGGGTTGCCAGTAGTCAATGTGCATTTGCAGCTTTGAGCCATCTCTCCCATGAAGTGAGTCAGGGCTCAGGGAGAAGGCACCCCTTGCCACGTCCTTCTTCTGCATTGAGGTCTCTCTCTTCACTCTTATGGGCTTCAGTTCTTGCTTCAGATCCTTGCTGGGTCCCAGGGACCCACTTTCCTCCTTCTCCTCCTCACATGGCTATATTTCAGTGTATGGACACCAAATCTTGGAAAGGCTGTTTCTCTGCTCTTCACCACTTTGCCATCTTCCCAGAAGCCCCACATTCTGTCCTGAACTGTTGAGTTTTCCACTTAGTCTTTTCTAACATGTGGTATTTTATACAGAGGACATATAAGTGTTAAATTGCTGGGCCAGATGTGATATAAGTTCTCTAGCATTTGCTATGTAGACTACATAATGTCTATGTAGTCTACATAATGGGAATTTGGGGACTAAAATTACATGTGCCGGAGGCAGAAGAGTCTGCACTGGAAGCCAGGAGTCAACATCCAAGGTGAAGGTGAAGACTGGAGCTACTCCAAAGAAACCTGTAATCTTTCTTTATTAAATTTTTTGGAGACAAAGTCTCACTTATGTAGCCTAGGCTGGCCTTGAACTTGTGTCAATCCTCCTGTCCCAGCCTCCCAAGTGCTGGCATTACAGGCATACATCACCATGCCTGGCTCCACCATAATGTTAAATAGCAGAAGTGGTCATGGGAATCTTTGTGTTGTTGCATATTTTAATGAGAATTCCTTTAATATCTTTTAAAATAAGTCTGCTGTCACTGGTTATCTTGCAATTTGCTAGTAATCTCTATTAAATCAGAGGCATACACTTTAATTCCCATCTTGTTGTCCAATTTCTGTTGCTTTAACAAAATACCCAGGGCTGGGTACTTTGTAAAGAGAGGAAGTTTATATACTGCAGCTCACTTCTGGAGGCTGAAGATCCTATATCAAACAGCCATGTGAGTTTAGCTGCTGTGGGTCACCTGGGCTGTGCCACCCAATGATGGTGGGTGGTACCACGGTAGGAGAATGCATGAGAAGGAGATGTTTCAAGATGACACTGGAAGATGAGGACTGCAGAAGGACCAGTCTTGCTTCATTGTAAGAACTCACTCTCAAGAAATCACTCCCTCTACAAGATGGGCATGAATCCTCGCTGAGGGTTTCCGGGACCAAATTGTCCTCCACTAAACCCTAACCCTCTTAACACTGCCACCCGGGAGCCTCAGTTTCCAACATATGAATCTTTGAGGGACATCCTCAAACAACACCACTTTTCATTAGGAGATTTTTTTTTTTTTTGGTACCGGGGATCGAACTCGGGACCTTGCGCTTGCGTGGCAGGTGCCAGAACCACTGAGCTAAATCCCCAGCCCCAGATTTTTAATAATTGGGGAAATGATGCTATATTTTAGAAAATGCTTTTCTACTCTTATGAAATGGACAGCTTTCCTAGTTCACCCTGTTCATATGGGAACATAAAATTCATTCGGTTGTAGCTGTGGCTCTTTTAATATGATGCGGAGCTAGGCTTGTTTAAATTTTTCGGATTTTTGTGGCTATACTTAAAAGTGAGATTTCTGAGAAAGATATATATATTTCAAGTTTGAATCCTAAGTGTTTCTATCTGCATTTTCTCTCTCTCATTTCCTTTTTCTTGTTAAACTTTATTAAGTTTTATCCTTTGTTTAATTGTCCACTTCAGAGAACCAGTTCTCAGACATATTAGTCTACTGTATTTTCTACTGTATTAATTCTCCTTTATTATATTTACTCATTTCATTTTCTATGGTTTTATAGATTCCCGTGTTGAATTCTTTATTTTTTGTTTAATAATAAAGGCATTTAAGACTATTCTTTTGAATACAGGTTTGAATACATTCTTTGAAGTGTGCTATTTATTATTATAGGAGAAATTTTCTAAATTGTCTCAATTTGTAGACTTTATTTCCAACTTGACCCAAGATCTACTTTGCAAACATTTAAAAATTTATGGTAGCATATAATCAATAAAAATCCTGTTTTTGAAAAAAATGTGCAATTTTCCTTACAGATTAATAGGTTGTTGCTATAAATTTGTGCACCCATCTTGCAAAAAAATCAACAGACTAATTTTTGTCAGTTATTCCTTAAAAAATTTATAGTAATTGCTTTATGTAGTTTGATACTAGTACACAAATGGTCTTGATGATTGTGTTTATTGATCTGCCTTTTCCAGGTGGTTGCATTTTATGTGATGGAAATATTCCTGAAAACTTTGCAAATCTGGGACTAATTTTCTCACCAGCATAAAGACAAAGCATGTGTGTGCATGTGTGTGTGTGGTGTTCTTGGTGTGCATAAATCTTCCACCACAATACTGTTTTTTCTTGGATGATAACTTGTTTTTCAGCATTCGTCTGTCCTGTTCCAAAGGGCATAATATTATTATTATTATGGCTTTAATCTTCTTATATATGTTATATTTAACTTTTGTTTTAATTGTATTGATTGAGGGGTGCCATTTTAGAGATAGTATTTGCATTATTATTTTACAAATATCTTTATAAATATACAAATAGTGTAAGTTATAACTTACTGTTTACCATTAACTGTATCTTTCTTGTATACATAGTCAAATAGTGAATGTCCACTAAAATCATCAGCAGAATTTCCGGTGTTAAACAGCAGTAGGAGCCTTAATAACAAAGGAGAGTGGGTACATGTGTTTTCTGCTAACACGTTACCAGTCAGCCATCATCATCATCACTACTACCAACATCACTGTTATAACAAATACTGTGTGATACTTATATATGCCAGGCTATGTTCTGAAGTAATCTTAATGTGTTAATTCTTTTCATACGTGTAACACTATGTGACATAGTTCGTTATTATCAGTAGTAGTGGTATTATTAGTACTGGGGATTGAATCCAGGGTCTTTGCACTGAGCTACATTCTCAGCCCTTTTTAATTTGTATTTTGAGACTAGATCTCAGTTGCCCAGGCTGGGCTTGAACTGTGATTCTCCTGCCTCAGCCTTCCAGAGTGCTGGGATTTGACGTAGTTCTTATTCTTAGTCTCACTTCATGGATAAAGAAACCAAGACACAACCAGGTAGAGCAGTTTGTCTAAGGTCACACAGCTTTAAAATATCAGAGTTGAAGTTTAAATCCAAGGGGTCTGACCTAGGTCCAAACACCTAGTTACCGAGAGAAGCCGTCTCTCCACAGTTTGCCATTCGCTTGGCCAGAAAGAGCTACAGTTTTGCCATGTTTTTCAAGTTTTAAAAAGGTGGAGCTTTGTATTGTTTCAAATTTTATGCATGAAGTAAAATTTTCCTACCGTTTATGTTCCGCTATTAAGTTTACTTAATTGAAAATCACACAAAATGTAACTATACTATTTTGCTAAGTTGCCTCATAGGAAGTTCACAAGTTTATATTTATATTGCAATTTTACTATCATTTAAAATAAATCTGTCAACAAAGAGAAATGTAAAATGGCTTATCATCTTAATTTCATCTTTCACTGAATTAAAAATGACTTTACTGACCTGTAGTATCTCTTCTATAGGTTTTCTGCTTACATCAGTTTTAAAAAACTGGATTTTAATATTCTTCTCTCTGATTTCTGAAAATTCTTTTTATTTTAAAGAATCAACTAATCTTTCAAATTTAAAACAACTTGACAAAATTGAGAAGTTGCATTTTGTATGATTTAAAAAATTATATTTGTTGTGATTTTTTTGGTTTGTTTTTGACTCTGAATTTTCTGAGTTTTTATTTGGTTCGTAGAAGTTTTTCATTTTTATGGTATCAAGTCAGTTGCTGTTTCCCTTTATCATATATTATGTGGGCATTCCTCCTCCCTTAAGAGCTTGATAAATATTTAATATGATTTTTTCTTTTTTATGGTATAATTTTGTTTTATTTAACTATGTAATTCACTGGATTTATGTTTGTGAATGGTGAAAGGAAAAATTCTGTACTGAAGATGAATCTTTACACTTCTACCATAGTTATTATCCTGTTGTGCTAACACATATTATTAAAATGTCTGTCTCTGATTTCTGAGGCACTTTTAATTAAATTAATGCACACAATAGATCTGTTTCTTGATGAGTGGTTTTGTCTGACTAATTCCTTTTATCTCTTCTCTTATGGTGTCACACTGTGTATTGCAAGTTGAGATAGCTACCAGCCCTCTTGGGCTTCCATCAGTGCTTTTCCCTGATAGTCTCACCTATTTATTTTTCCAGTATCATTTAGCAAGACAAGTTGCAGAAGAGTTCAGAGCTGGACTTAATGACTTCAAGTAAATGCCTTCCAGCCCTAAACGACCTTCCCTCCCTGGGGAAGTTGCTTAACCTCTCAGTGTGCCTCAGCTTCTTCTTCTGTACAATGGGAATGACAGTGATAGCTTCATTGTGTAGTCATGAGGATTAATGAAGTTAAAACAAATAAAACTCACAGATTAATACTTGATATAGAGCAAGCATTAAATAATATGAGGCAGTAGGATTGCAAGTTGAAGCTCAGCCTGGGCAATTTACTGATTTAGTGAGATCTTGTCTCAAAATAAAAAATAAAAAAGGGCTAGGGATGTAGCTCACTGTGAAGGTCCTGTATTTAGCCCCAATACCACAAAACAACAAAAACAAAACAAAATAGAACAGAACAAAACAAAACTACTTATTGTTGCATCCTTTTGGGGTACTTGTTGGAATCATATTAAACCAAACTTACGCATTGGTTTGGAAAAATTGATCATTCCCATTGAAGAGCATAGTTTGCTTTGTTCAAGGCCTTTTGTACTTTCTATCAAGGAGCATTGGGAATGTTGTAGTTGGATTCTTAATTAAGTAGAACAATTAAGATCTGGAGTGGGGAAGGGATTCTGATCATCTCAAATCCACCTGGATGGGACTGTTGAACTGGATCTTCCTTACCTGTCTATGGAACAGGGTGAGACCCTCTTCCTGGGGAGTGAATGCAGATATAAAAGGGGCATCACCAACTCCTCCTTCTAATGGCAAGACCCCCCACCCCACCAGCCCGATGTTCTTACTGGGTATCATGTGACTGGCAGCAGTGGTGTTGGGGTGTAGGCTTGGCCTCTGGGTACCCCCAGTAGGTGTGTTTCAGAGGAGCCTTCAGGCCTGGTTAGGCCAGCACCCAGCTCTGGGGAGAAGCTCCCTAGCCCTCCTAGTTTATGATGTTGGGAACAGGGATTAACTTGCATGGGCTGGTTACTGTGGGAATCCATGCAAGGAGCCCTTACTGACTCACATCCTTTTCATTTGCTCTAAGGTCTTTCCCATGGCAGAAGCTGCAGCATCTCTTTGAAAATTTTTTTATTAGTACATGTTTGCAGTGCATACTGTTTACATTCCTTTTGTGGAGTTGGTGCTTGTACATAACACATCTTAATTCTTCTATTGCCCTCTTTCCCTCCCGCCCTTCACTCCCTCCATCTCTTGGTCCTCTTCCCCTTTGAGAAAGATCTATCCCCCTATTCCCTGTTGTCTGTCTTCCACCTTGCTCTTTATCTATACTTTGAATTTCTCATATAAGAGAAACCATGTGATATTTAAGCCTGTGTGTCTGATCCACTTCACCCAACATGATGGTGTCAAGGTGCTTCTATTTTCCCACAAATGACTTTTTCTCTTTCTTTGTGGCAGAGTAGTACTCCATTGCGTTTTCTTCATCCATTCATCCATTCATCCATTCATCTGTTGGACACATGGGCCACCTCCAAGATTTAGCTCTTATGAGTTGTGCTCCTGCAATCATGGGTACCCATGGATCACTGTAATATGATGTCTTCAGCATCTTGGAGCTCTGCAGACCAGAACTCCACAGTTCCTTAGCAAGCATATGTTGTTCCTGAGCACATTTGCAACTTGCTGTCATTTCCTTCTCTCTCAAGGATAGACAACTACATTGATTCCTTTGTTTCCCATTCCCCTCCCCTCCTTTCGACCCCTCTTCCTCTCCCTTAATTACAAAAGCCCTGCTTACATTAAGGCTAGATAACTATAAACAGAGTGTATTTCACAAATATTTGTAGTTTTCTTTATAGATAGTGTAATTCTTTTATTGTTGTTATGAACTGTATTACTTTTTCTCACTGTTTTCTAACATTATTGTTAAAGAAAAGTTATGATTTGTGAATGTATGCCTCAACAAGCCGTTTTATTCTTTTTTTCTAATTTTTATAGACTTAAATTTTTGTTACTATCATTTCCCTCACTGATTTAGAAACTGCATTCTTTTTCTATTTTTTTTAACCATCTTTCTTAAAATTCAATGCACCCATGTAACTGGAGTTTTAAAGTTAATTTTTTTATTCTCTTCCCAAACATGTAAAGACCTTAAAATGATTCAACTTTCAATCTCCACTTCTATTTTCCAGGCTTTTATTCTCTAGTAATTTCATCTTGGTTTAAGCATTTAATTGTAGTTTTCTTTTTTGAATATGCAAATAGACAAATATATTTAGTCAAGTCTAATTCAGCTTCACATTATTCCCAGAAAAGAGATTAAAGATGTATTATTTTCCTCTTTAACAAATAAGGAAAACAGAGTGCAAAAAATTAAGCCGCGTGCCCTGATAGGAGGTGAGGTCTAGGAGAAACTGGGACTCACTGTGACTATCTGAACTTTTCTACCTAACCACCAGTCATAAATTCTTCCTATTTTCAAATTTTCATGCTGCACACATATACTTTGATCATATTCATCTTCTATTACTCTCTCTTACCTTTCCTTCCCCCTCCCTCTCCCTTATTCCCTTCTTTTTATCTAATAACACTATCCCTCCTAATTTCATGTCTTTTTTGTTTAGATTCAATATGTTAGTGAAAACATGCCATATTTATCTTTCTGAGCCTGGCTTATTTTATTTGACATGATGATCTCATGATGATTATCCATTTTTCTGCAGATGGCATAATTTTCTTCTTCTTTATGGCTAATAATACTCCATTGTGTAGATGTACCATTTTTAAATCCAGTCGTCAGTTGATGGACACCTAGACTGGATCTTCTGAATTGTGCTCCAGTAAAGATGGGTACACCGGTATCTATAATGTGCTGATTTTAATTCTTTTGCATATATACCAAAGAGTGTGATGGTAGATCTATTTTTAGTTTTTTGAGACAGCTCCATACTGATTTCCATAGTGGCTGTACAAACTTACATTCCCACCAACACCAGGAAAATGTTGCATTTTTAAAAAGTTATAGGCTCACAGGAAGTTGCAAAGATAGTACAGAGAGATCCTTATACCTGCCACTCAGTTTCTCCCAATTGTTCTATGTTATGGACTACAGTGCAGTCATCAACGCCAGGAAGTCAGTATTAGAACAATACATGTAGAGCTCTATGTATCCTAACACATGTGTAGAGTCATATGACCATGGCCCCAGTGAAGACACACAGCTGTTCCAGCCCCACAGAGGTCTCCCTTGGTGACTACTCCTGTTGACCATCTCAATAGTTGTGTCATCCCAAGGATGTCAGACAAATGGGACTGGCTATCTTTCTATAGCATACTGCCCTTGAGAGCCACCCAATCTGTTGGTTTATCAATGGTTAACTTCTTTTTATTGCTAAGTAGTATACCGCCATTTCGCTTTTAATACATCAACATTTGTGGTTATTATTATTAGATTTATCGATATGTTTATCAACCTCTCTACTTACTATTATTTCTTCATCCTGCTACTTCCTTCTAAATTTGGTTTCCTGCTTCCAAAAAATACTACAGCCTTTAGGAAAAATTTCAGTGCATTTTTACTAGTGCTAAATTCTTCCAGTCTTTTTTTAATCCAAAGATCATCCCTTCCCAGCCTCCTTTCATGGTAGCTCTGGATTCAGAGTTATTTCTTTTTTCCACAAAGCTCTTATTACACCCTTTCTTCTGGCTTCCGTTGGGGCTGTTGTGAAATCCTCTGTCATCCAACTGTTACACACTTACAGGCAGTATAGCTGACTCTCCCCGTCTGCACTGCTTCACTTCTCCTCCTTAGCTTTAATGAATTGTGATCAAAATATATGGTGAATGTATAAATATTTTTAAAAATTACAGTAAAAGCAACATTGCTATTAATTTTCTTCAAAATACTTCCCCTTGCTCTGAATACATCCCATTGCGATTGCCAATTTCTAAAGCAGTTCAGGAAGTCCTCTTTGGTTGTACTGTTGTGGTTGCTTTGATATCCTGAATTAGTTTAACTACAAGGTTTGCCTTTCATGGTCATTTTTACTTTGAGGAAGACCCAGGAGTCACACAATGCCAGATCCAGTGAATAAGGTGGATGAAGACACACTGTAATGTTTTTATTTGACATAAATTGCTATAAATAATTTGAAGTGATTCACAACATTGAAGTAGCCATAAAAAGACACTTGCAAAAGAGATCTTCCAGAACTGCTTCAGAAAGTGACAGAAATGATGGGATAAGTGTTTTAAAGAGGGGGAGGATTCTGAGGGGATTAATGGCAATGTCTTTTATTCTAGTAAATTTAAAAATTTTAAATGTTCACTGTATGTTTCAGTTACTCCTCCTATAAAAGTGTCTTACTTAGTTTTCATGTATGTGGGGGATTCCAGGGATATTTCTGTTATTGATGTTTACTTTGGGGTCTGAGAATATATTTTATGTGACATAAATATTTTAAATGTATTAAACATGATCTATTTTGGTAAATGTTCCATATGTATTTGAAAAGAATGTGTAATCTTGCTGATTTTGCAAAGTACTCTGTAAATATCAGATCAAGTTTATTTAGATCTTTTTATTAGCTACTCTTCTCTTTGTCCTATAAATTATTGAGGTGGCTTTTGAAACCAATTTTAATTGTAGATTTCTCTATTGCTCTTTATGATCCAACCATTTTTTGATTTATGCATTTTGAAGATCAGTTATTAGGCTTATAAGTTTTAGGATTGCCATATACTCTTGGTTCGCCCCTTTAACATTATGAGATAGTTTTCTTTATATTTCTTTATATTCTTGGCTCTGAAATCCACTTTGATTTTAATATAACTACCCAAAATTAATTTTAGTTAGTGTTAGTTTTTTTATTTTGACATGTTTATGCCTTTATATTTCAAATTATTTTCTTGTAGACAGCATTTAATTGAGTCTTTATTTATGTCCAATCTGAGAGCCTGTGTTTTTAATTGGAGTATCTGAACTATATTCATTTAATGTGATTGTTAAAATGGTTATGTTTAAGCACACATTTACTATGTATTAGTCACTTTCCTGTTGCTGTGACAAAAACTGAAAACCTGAAACTTAATGGAGAAGTGTATATTGGCTCTTGGTGTTCAAAGGATTCTGCCTGAGGTTGCCTGGCTCTAAGGTTGAAGGGCATCGCAGTGGAAAGCTGTTCACCTCCTGGCAGTGAGGAAGCAGAGAGAGGACAGAATGGAAATAATAGTACAGACTTTCACATCCCCAGGGACCCACCTCTAAACGGGCCCCATATTCTTTTTAGCTTTTCATTTTTTTGGTACCAGGAATCAAACTCAGGGCCTTGCACTTGCCCGGCAGGAGCTGTACTGCTGAGCTGCATCCCCAGCTGGGCCCCGTTTTCTAATAGCACATTCAGCCATAAATCTATCAATGGATTAATCCAGTGATAAGCATACCAAACCGTGATCCAATCATTTGACAAAAGCCCACATCTGAATGCATGAGGCTTTTAGGGAGCATTTTAGACTGAAACCACAGCAAAGTATTTGCTGTCTTTTCTCTTCATTTCATTTATTCTTAGTTTCCTCTTTCTTTTCCTTTGCCTTATTTTGCTTGGAGAATTTTTGGGATTTATTTTGTGTCCTTTGTTGACTTACACAAAACTCCTTGTTTCAAGTGGCTGTTTTAAGGTTCTTAGTATCTAACTTTTCAGTCTACCTTCAAGTGATATTATTTTACACGTAAGAGGAGAACTTTACAATAGTATACTTGCAGTTCTCTCCATCTGACCCGTGTACTGTCATGAAACACTTTATTTTCACATGTGTTATGAACCTTATACTACATTGTTGTATTTTATACAATCATGCTTTTTTGTTGTTGTTTTGTTTTGGTACTGGGGATAGAACTCAGGACCTTGTGCTTGGAAGGCAGGCGCCGGAAACACTGAGCTAAATCCCTGGCCCCAATCATACTTTTTAAAAAAGCTTTATTTAGATATATTTTGTGCATTGTAAGCATAGAATTTAACCATTCTGAGTAAATTGGAGAAGTTGTGCAACCATCACCATAGTCCATTCCCTCCACCCCACAGCTTCTCCGTGGCCATCTCCATGTTGTTGTACAGATCACTGTGTCTGTTTTATTACTGAGTAATTCTCCATTGATTGGATGTAAGATAATTTGTTCATTTGCCCACTAAACAACATTTAGATTCTTTCATTTTTAGACTATAATAAATAAAGCTAATTTTTAAAGTCATTGAAATGGCTGGAACTTATAGTTCTTACCAAGAGAGAAGAGCTTTGCAGGGGAGAGGGGGAACTGTCAAAGTACTTCCAAAAGTAAATTCAAACACTGATAAAATGGACCAAAACCTAACCATTCCCATGCCCTTGAAAGGAAAGTAAGGCGTACAACATTCCGAGAGATATTTATGCTTGAAATCCTGCTGGACTTTGGGTAAGAACAGTGGGAGTCTGGGCTTTTCTAGCCTAGAGATGTTCCTATCCCCATCCTACCCTATCCAATCTGCAAGGTGTCTGCAAGAGTGTGGCAGGTTTTGAAGACCAGTCCATGTCCTGAATTTTGAATGAACATAAGGTTTCATTTCTCTGGGATAAATACCCATGAACGTGGTGGCTGGATTTTATGGTACCATATGTTTAATTTTATAAGAAACTACCATAATTTTTTCCAGGATGGTTCTCCCTTTTACATTCTGACCAGCAATATTTGAGAGATTCAATTGCTCCACATCCTAGCTAGCACTTAGTATTATCTGCCTTTTTTTTAGCCATTTAATAGGTTTGTAGTGGTGTCTCATTAAAGCTTTATTTGTAGTTCTCTAATGGCTAGTAAAGTTGAATACTTTTCCAAGTGCTTCCTTGCTATCTGTGTATCTTCTTCTGTCTGTTATTTAGTAACTTGGGTTGGACATTCTGAGAAGTCAGTCTTTCTGGTGGCATGCAGTCACTGAATTCTCTGCTTTGATTTTTGGTTTGAATTCTTACTTTTCATTCTAAGCCTGAGTTTTCAGGGCTATGCATCATGCCTGCATAACTTAGAAGTCACGTGGTGATGACACAGAGGTTGTGCTCAAACACCTCATGCCAATCAGATTTTCCTCCTCTGCTATTGGACCTATGTGTTGGTGAAGAGTGCATTCAAAATTTAGCATGTATCAAGTCTTCTGTGGCTTTTACTTTTTGATAGTTTCTTTTGTGCCTCTTATGAGCATATATGAAGCCTCTGGCTGAGTCAGAGTTGTGCAGATAACTTGTCCTTTTTGTCATCTCTCTTGCTTGTGTATATAATCTTAACACACACACACACACACACACACACACATACAATAATACATTCTCCAACTGCAGTTGAACTTTCAAAGTGGAAGGGACCTTCCCATTTGACCCAGCTATTCCCCTGCTGGGTATCTTCCCCAAAGAATTAAAAGAATCATACCACAGCAATATATGCTCACCCATGTGTATAGTGGCACTGTTTGTAATAGCTAAAGCTTGGAAAGAGCCCAAGTGCCCATCAACTGGAAACTGGATAAAGAAAATGTGGTTTTTTATGTAAAATGGAGTACTACTCCGCCATAAAGAATGAGAAACTAGAGACATTTATAGCTAAATGGATGCATACTGAGGCCATACTCTTAAGTGAAATAAATAGGACACACATGTGTAAATACCAAATAGTTTCTCTAGTGTGAGAAACTGAAAGTGTAAATAAAGATGAAAATGATTAAAGTGAATAATTGATAATTTGAAATAAGAAAAGGTCCAAAGGGGTAGGGGTGGTGGGAGGGGAAGAGGAAAGGGAAGAAGGGAAAGGAAAAATTATGAGAAAGAAAAAAAATGGAAACAAAGTCTATGTAAATAGGGAAAGGTGGAGGGGGTGAAGGATGCACAGGTAATGGGGAAAAATAAGAACTCAGATACATCACGTACAGGTACAAGCACCCAATGATAAATGTAAATGTATTATATACCTAAAATGTACCAATAAATATATAAATAAAAAAAAAGTGGGAAAGACCTTGACCCTCTCTGCTCAGGTGTCAAGGCCACTTTATAAGGCCACTGGATGTAGCTGTCACGCACCACTCCAAGTCAATTGAACTTTGACCACAGCATTGCTGCAACTGGCCCTCAAAGCCACTGGTCCTCAAAACTGGCCACAGTCTTGCAGAAACCTTGCAGATTGAGTTGGTCGGGCGAGAGGTAGGAACTAGAAAGGCACAGACTCCCACTGTTCCTCTCCAAAGTCCAGCAGGATTTCAAGTGTAAGTATCGCTCAGACTGCTTGATGCCTTTGTTTTCTTCCTGCAGTACCGAAATAGTTCGTTTTGGGGGTCAGTTTTATCAGTTTTTATAGTTACTTTGGGACCATAGCCTTTTCCCCTCATAGATCTCTCTAGTGAGAGGTGTAAACTGCCATTTTTGGTGCTCTTTATTCCTCTGTGTTGATTTATATTTCCATCTGGTATCATTTCCCTTATGCCAGAAGGGTTTCCTTTAATATTCTTTGTGGTGCCACTGATGAATTCACTCTACTCTTATATTTATGAAAATGTCTTTATCTCACATTTGGTTCTGAGAGTATGTTGTTTGGGTTAGGGTTGAGTCTAGTGTTCTAGACTGACAGCTTTTTTTTTCTTCCAGTCATTCAAAGATAATTGCTCCATTCTATTCTTGCTTACATTATTTCTCATGAGAAATCTACTGTCATTCTTTTCTTTGTTCCTTAGTATATAATGAATCTTTTTCTTTGGCTTCTTAAAAAATTTTTTTCCTGTCCCCATGCTTTTCTGCAAATTGGTTATAATGTGCGTTTCCTTTATGTTTCTTGTGCTTGGGATTTGCTGAGCTTTCTGGATCTAATAATTTATAGTTTTCCCCAAATTTGGAAAAATTTTGGTCACTAGTGTTCAAATTTTATTTTATTTTTTCTCTCTGGTACCAGGGATCGTACTCAGGACCTTGTGCTTACGAGGCAGGCGTGGCGCCACTGAGCTAAATCCCCGGCCCTACAAGGGTTTTTTTTGAGACAGGGTCTTGCTATGTAGTTCAGGCTGGCCTTGATCTCAGGGTGATCCTCCTGCCTTAGTCTCTCGAGTGCTGGGATTACAGGTGTGTGCCACCATGCCCAACTTCTGTGTTGCATTTTGGATAGTTTGTATACCTACGTCTTTAAATTCACAAATCTTTCCTTCTGCCTGTCTAATCCCATTGAGTGTATTTTTCTCTTCTTTTTAAAATTAACTTATTTCTATTATAAGATTGAATAATTTTAGGTGTAATAGTTTTCACTGAGTCATTTTCATATATGCACATATTATGCTTTAATTATTTCCACCCTCCCTAATACCTTTCCCTGCTCTCACTTCCCCTTCCCCCCTTTCCCTTTTCCTGACCATCCCTCTTCTAATTTCAGGTCCTTTTTCTCCCTCCCATCCCTTCCTCCTTCCTTCTTTCCCTCCCCCTCTTCCTCCCTCCCTTGCTGCTTCCTCCTTTCCTTCCCCCTTTCCCTCCCCCCTTTTCCACATGGGAGGAAAAACATGCACTACTTGCCTTTCTGTGCCTGGCTCTTTGTGCTTAACACAATGATTTCTAGTTCCATCTATGGCTGGATTTCCTTTTTCTTTATGGCTGAATAAAATTCCTTTGTTTATATAGTCCGTATTTTTTAATCCTTTCATCTGTTGGTGGGCACCCAGATTGATTCCATAACTTGCCTGTTGTGAATAGTGCTACAATAACGATATGAATGTAGGCACCTCTTTGCATGCTGACTTAATTTCCTTGCAGTGTATACCCAGGGTAGAGATGAATCATAAGGTAGTTGTAGTTTTAGTTTGTCAAGGAATTTCCACACTATTTTTATTTTTATTTTTATTTTTTTTACCACACTATTTTTAACAGTGGCTGTACTAGTTTACATTCCTGCCAAGAATGTATAAGTATTCCTTTTCTCTACATCATCAGCACTATTTATTTATTTATTTATTTATTTATTTATTTATTTATTTATCTATCAATGTAGTTTGAATCTGCATTTCCCTAATGGCTAAAGATGTTAAGTATTTTCCATATATTTATTGACTATTTGTACTTTTTTGGTGAAGTGTCTGTTCAGATCATTTGCTAATTTATTGATTGATTACTTGTCTTTGTTGTTGAAAACTTTGTTCTTCCTGTATTTTGGATATTAATCCTTTGTTAGATGAATAACTAGTAAAGACTTCTCCCGTTTTGTAGGTTGTCTCTTCACTCGATTATTTCCTTTGCTGTGCAACAGATTTTTAATTTGATCTAATTCAATTTGTCAACTGTTGCGTCTGTTTTCTGAACTGGTGGAGTCCTATTCAGGAAATCATTGTCTATGGCTACATCTCGAAGTGTTTTCCCCCAGTAGTTTCAAGGTTTCAGGTCTTGTATTAAGGTCTAGAATCCATTTTGAGTTGGGTTTTGTGCAAGATAGGGAGAGAAAGGGATGTAGCTTCAGTCTTTTGCATGGGGGCATCAGTTTCCCAGCACCCTTCTTTGAAGAGGCTGTCTCTTCTCCAAAGTGGCTTTTGGCTCCTTGGTTGAGAATCAGATGGCCATGAATGCACAGGCTTATTTCTTGTTCCTCTATTCTACTCCAGTGGTTCATGTATCTGTTTTTATGCCAATATAATGCTGTTTTGTTAGAATGGTTCTGTAGTATATTTTGAATTTAGATATTTTGATGCCTCTAGCACTACTCTTTTTGCTTAGGATTGCTTGGGCACTTCACAGTTTGTGTGTGCGCGTGTGTGTGTGTGTACACGCATGTGCATGCACTTCCATATGAATTTTAGGATTATTTTTTTTAGTTCTGTGATGAATATTATTGGTATTTTGTCAGAGATTATATTGAATCTGAAGACTGCTTTTGGTAGTAAGTCTATTTTAATAACATTAATTATCCTGATCCATGAACATGAGAGGCATTTCCATCTTCTAGGGTTTTCTTCAATTTCTTTCTCCACTGTTTTATGACTTACATTGTAGAGATTTTTTACCTTTTTGCTTAGAATTATTTATAGGTATTTTATTATTTTTAGGAGGCTCTAACGAATACAATTATTTTCCTGATTTCTTTCTTAGCAGGCTTCTTATTGGTGTATAGAAGAGTTACTGAGTTTTGTTTGTTGATTTTGTATCCTGCAACTTTGCTGAATTTTTTTTGCATGTGTAAGTATATATTTATATTTATTTTTTAATTCATTAAATCTATTTGTACATTTTAGGTATACAATATGATGACATTCATCATCATAGGAATTTCTACCTTTACATGATATATCTTGGTTCTTATTTTTTACCCCATTCCTCTGCCCTTCCTTCAACCCCTTCACCCCTCCCTATTTACAAGACTGTGTTTTCATTTTTTTCCTTTTCTCATATTTTTACCTTTCTCTTCTTTCCTTTCCCCTCCCACCTTCCCTTCCCCTTTGGACCTTTTCTTCCTATTTCACATTATCTATTATACATTTTAATCCTCACTTACACTTTCAGTTTCTCATACCAGAGAAAAACTATTCAGTATTTCCATGTGTGCACTGTTTATTTCACTTAAGAGTATGGCCTCAATGTGCATCCATTTAGCTATAAATGTCTCTAGTTTCTCATTCTTTATGGCTGAGTAGTACTCCATTTTATAAAAAAGCACATTTTCTTTATCTAGTCACCAGTTGATGGGCACTTGGGCTATTTCCAAGCTTTAGCTATTACAAACTGTGCCTCTATAAACATGGGTGCACATATATCACTGTGGTATGATTCCTTTAATTCTTTTGGGAAGGTACCCAGCAGAGGAATAGTGGGGTCAAATGGGAATTCTCATCCTAGTTTTTTGAGGTATCTTCATACTGATTTTCACAGTGGTTGCAGAAGTCTACAATCTCATCAACAGTGGAGCAGGGTTCCTTTTAACCCACAGCCCCACAAGCATTTGTTATTGGTTGATTTCATGATAGCAGCCATTCTTTCTGGGGTGAGGTGGAATCTCAGCATTGTTTTCATTTGCATCTCTTGAATGACCAGTGATGTTGAACATTTTTGTGTATGTTTATTTGCTATTTCTACTTCTTTGTCTGAGAAATGTCAGTTCATTTCAAATGCCCATTTTTGAATTGGGTCTTTAAATTTGGGAGGTCTGATTTTTAAAAGTTCTTTATATATTCTAAATAGTAGACCTTTGTCTGAAGAGCAGCTGGTGAAATATTTTTTTGGTACTGGGGACCTTGAACTCAGAACCTTATGCTTGAGAGGCAGGCGGCAGCACCACTGAGCTAAATCCCTGGCCCTGGTGAAAATTTTTTCCCACATTGTGGGTTGGGTCTTCACTATGTTGGTGGTTTCTCTTGTTGTGCAGAAACTTTTTAATAAGATAAGATCCTGTTTGTTGATTCTTTGTGCTAGTTCACATGCAACTGAGGTTTGTTCATGAAATCTTTTCCTATGCCTTCAAGAGTTCTGTCTAATCTCTCTTCCAGCCAGTTTAGTGTTCCTGTTTTAATATTTAGATCCTTGATCCATTTCTATTTTAGTTTAGTGCAGATATAGGTCTAGTTTTAATCTTTGGTAAGTTGAAACCCAATTTTTCCAGCACCATTTATAAAAGAGGCTAACTTTCCTCCAGTGAGGGTGGTTTGTTCCTTTGTCAAAGATGAGGTGGCTGAGTGTGTCTGGAGTTGTTTCTGCATCTTCTAATCAGATCCACTGATCCTTGGGTCTGTTTCTTTGCCAGTACCATGCTTTTTTTTTTTTTAATCACAGTAGCTTTATAGTATAGCTTCAAGTTGGGAATTGTGATACCCCCCTGCTTTGTCTTTGTTGCCTAGAATTGCTTTTGCTATTCTAGGTCTTTTCCTGATCCAAATGAATTTTTGGATTGTTTTCTCAAAGTCTGTGAAGTATATTGTTGGAATTTCAATTGGGATTGCATTGAATCTATATAGCAGTTTTGGAAGTTTGGCCATTTTCAGTATATTGGTTCTTCCTGCCCAGGAACAAGGGATGTCTTTCCATTTTCTTTGGCCTCTTTTTTTTTTTTTTTTTTGACCAAGGATTGAACTTGGGTCCTTGTGCTTGAGAGGCAGGTGGTGGAACCACTGAGCTAAATCCCTGGCCCTTCCATTTTCTGATAACCTCTTAGATCTCTCTTTTCAGAGTGCTATAGTTTTCAGAGTAGAGGTCTTTTATTTCTTTCTTTAGATTGATTCCTAGGTATTTCATGTTTCTGGATGCTATTGTGAAAGGAGTTGTTTCTCCAGTTCCTCTCTCAGTGAGTCTGTTGTTCGTGTACAGGAAGACTATTGGTTTTTGTGTGTTGACCTTGTATCCAGCTACTCTACTGAATTTGGTTATTAAG
The DNA here is from genome assembly GCF_053883595.1 of Heterocephalus glaber. Lineage (NCBI taxonomy): Eukaryota > Metazoa > Chordata > Mammalia > Rodentia > Bathyergidae > Heterocephalus > Heterocephalus glaber. The sequence continues at coordinate 6,440,576 of NW_028258137.1, forward strand.
TTTATATAGAGTATCATGCCATCTGCAAATAATGACAATTTAACTTCTTCTTTCTATCTTTATTCCTTTTTTTTCTTTCTTTTGTCTAATTGCTGTGGCTAATGTTTCCAGAACTACATTGAACAGGAGTTGTTATTTTGCTGAATTTGATTGTGAAATCTAAGTCTTTTGGTGGAGTTGTCAGTGTCCTCTAAATACAGCATCAGTTAATCTGGAAACAGCAATAATTTGACTTCTTCCTTTGCTATTACTTTCTCTCTCTCTCTCTGTCTCTCTCTCTCTGTCTCTCTCTCTCTCTTTTCTGATTGCTCTGACTACAATTTCAATACTATATTGAGTCAGAGTGGTAACAGTGGATACTTTCTCTTATTCCTAATTTCAGAGGGAATGTTTTTAGTTTTTTCCCATTTGATATGATGTTGGCTATGTTTTTATCATATATAACTTTTATTATGTTGAGCTCTTATCCTTCAATTCCAGGTTTCTTCAGGTCTTTTATCATGAAGACATGTTGAATTTTATCAAAGACCTTTGTCCTGCACTTCCTGAGAGGATCAGGTGACTATTACCCTTGACTCTATTTATGTGCTATATTATATTTACTCTTTTGTATATGTTGAACCATCCTTTCAGCCCTGGAGTCAAACCAACTTATTTATGGTGTATACATTTTTCAGTGCTGAACTTTACTTACAAGCATTTTATTGTGGATTTTTGCATCTATGTACCCCAAGGATATATTACTTTCTTTTTTTGTGTCTGTATCAGGTGTTGGTAGGAGGTTAATGCTCCCTTCATAGACTGTGTTTAGAAGGGTTTTGTTCCCACCCTATTTTATGGAATATTTTGAGGATGATTGGTGTTGTTCTTTATTAAAAATGTGGTAAAATTTAACAGTGATTCTGTCCAGTCTTGGACTTTTGTTTGTTGGGGAACATTTTATTACTGCTTAAATTTTATTGCTTATTATTGATTTGTTAACTTTTTAATATTATCTTGGTTCACTTTTGGTAGGTGTCTAGAAAATTGTCCATTTCTAGATCTTTCAAATTGCTAGAACATAAGTTTTCAAAATACTCCCTTGTGATTCTTTGGATTTCATTGGTGCTCTTGTCTTCTTTTTGACTATAATTTTATTTAGTTGGGTCTTCTCTCTCTTGTTTAATTTGGATAAGAGTATGTCAATTTTGTTCATCTTTTAAAGAACCAATTCTTTGTTTCATTTATCTTTGGATTATTGTTTTAGACTCCATTTCATTTATTTCAGTTCTTATCTTTATTATCGCTCTTTCTCTTTTTTTTTTTTTAACTGATTTTAGGTTTGGCTAATTCTTGTTTTTCTAAGTCTTTGAGATGCAACATTAGGTTTTTGAGATTTCTTTGATTTTCTAATGTAGGCATTTGTAGCTATAAACTTATTTCTTAGTAAAGAAAGAAGCTTTTTTTAGAGCTTAAACTGCTTTCACTGTATCTTACAGATCCTTGTATATTGTGTTTGTGTTTTCATTTGATTCTAGGAAATTTTTAATTTCCTGCCTCATTTCTTCAATGTTCAAAATGTATTATTAAATCTCTATGTGTTTGTATAGTTTCTCTTGCTGTTCATTTCTAGTTTTATTTCATTATGGTCTGGAAAGATCCAAGAAATTATTTACTTTTTAAATATTTGTTATGACTTTGTTTTTTGGCCTAAAATGTGACATTTTTGAGGAAGTTTCATAAACTCTTGAAAGTAATGTGTATTCTGCAGCTGTTGAATGTAATATTCTGATCTAAACCTATTTGATTTATAGTATAGTTTAACTCAGATGTTTATTTTTTGTCTAGACTCTTTATGTATTGATGATATTGAAATTACCCATTATTATTGTGTTGGGGCTTATGTCCAGTAATTTTTATTTTGAAACTAGGTTCATCAAATTTTAAAGCATATATGTTTACAAGGGGGCCATTGAAAAATACAATGAATGATTTCAGTTTTTAATAAGTATTACAGTAAGACACGTTGCCATCAATCCCCCCTTAGAATACTTCCCCTTGTTTCAAACACATTTATCCATTATTCTTGGTGCTTTCTGAAGCAGTTCTGGAAGTTATCTTTCATGAATGTCTTCACAAGACATGATAAAAAATATAATAAATGTTGCCAGATGTCATCTAATGGAAATGCAGGCTCATAAAAACATTATGGTGTATTCTCATTCATCTTAGTCACTGAGTCTTGCCCTGTGCAATTTCTGGCTGTTCCCAAAGTCAAAATGACCATGAAAGGTAAACATTTTTAATTGATTCGGGACATCAAGACAGCCATGACAGTGCAACTAGTGACACTTATGAAAGAGGGCTTCCAGGACTGCTTCAGAAAGTGACAAAAAAAGATAGGTCAAGTGTGTTTGAAGTAAGTGGGAGTATTTTTAAGGGGATTAACAACAACATATTTTTAATGTACTAATTTCTTAAAAATGTAAACATACACTGTATTTTTGATCACACCTCCTACACTACTTAAACCTTGATGGATTGTTCCTTTAATGTAGTGAAATTTTTTGTATCTCCTGACTAATTTTGGCTTGTAGTTTCTTTTGCCAGCTATGAGTATAATACTCTTGCTTGCTTTTGGATTCCATTTGCTGGACTATCATTTTCACTTTTGGTCTCTATATTTCTTTTCTGGCAAGGTGAGTTTCTTATAGGCAACAAATTGTTGGGTATTTTTTTTTAATCCAATCAATCTGTCTTTTAATTAGAGAGGTAAGACCATTTACATTCATGATTACTATTTTTTTTTACATTCATGATTGCTATTGAGAGATATATACTAATTCCTCTCATTTTGTTGTTTTTCTTGTTCTTTCTAATAACTTATGTCCATTTCTTTCTCCCTTATTCATCTTGGAGTTTTGATACTGAATTAATGATATTTGATTTTTTCCTAATTCTCATTTGCTTATATACTCTTCTAGAGAGATTTATTCTTTCCTATTCTTTCATAGTTGTGTTTTTCTTGATTTTCCTTCTGTGTGTAGGATTTCTTAAAGTGTTATCTATAAGGCTGGTTTAATGGCCATAAATTTCATTAATTTATGTTCACTTTTGGAAGCTCTTTGTTTCTCCTTTAATTCTGAAGGGTAACTTTTCTGGTTACTTAGGTGGACAGCTCTTTTTATTTCAGTACTAAAACACATTATTTCATCCTCTCCAGACCTTTATAGTTTATGCTGAATAATCTGCTGTTATTCTGATAAGTTTGCCTTTATCATTGACATGGTGCTTCTCTCTCGTAGCTTTTAATATTCTTTTTTTCTGTACTTTTGACTTTTATTACAATATAATGTGGAGATGTTCTGTTCTGGTCATATCTATTTGGAGTTCTAGATTGCTCTTGTACCTGGATGTCCCTATCCTGCCCAAGATTTGGAAAATATTTTTAATTCACTGAGTAGGTTTTTTAATAAGATATTTTGCTTATTTTTATTGGTACATTTTAGGTATACATAATGATCATATTCATCATAGGGAATTTGTACTTTTATACGAGGTCATGTAAATTGTGAATAGAGAGTCTTATAGCTTACTTTTTCATTTGGACAATTGTATGTCTTTTTCTTGTCTAATTAGTTTAAATAGAACCTCAAGTTCTAATAATATTGGATAGAAATGGAAAAACCAGTCAACCTTGCAATCTTTGAGGGACACTTTCAATATTTTGTCTGTGAGTATGGTGTTAGTTGTGGGTTTTTCCTAAATGCTCCTACTAAAATTGATAAAGTTTCTTTCTATTTCTACTTTGTTGAATTTTTTTTTATCATGGAAGTGTATTGCATTTGATTAAATTGTATTTTATGAAATACCTTTCTGTAAAAATTTAGAGAAACATTAATGCCTTTCTTAATTCTTTTAAGGTGGTTGATTTTATTGATCAAATCTTGTATACTGGACCATCCTTGCATTCTTGGGATGAATCCCACTTGCTCATGGTGTGTGATCCCTTTAAAATGTTAATGGGTTTGGCTTAATAGTAGCTTGTTTGGCTTTTGTATCAGTGTAATGCTGTCCTCATGGAGTGAATTAGGAAGTGTTCCTTCCTCTGTTTCTTTGGAAGAATTTGAGAAAGTAATTAATTCTTCTATAAGAGTTTGATAGTATTCACCAGGGAAGAATTCTAACCCTTTGCTTGCCTTTGTTGAAAAGTGTTTGATTCATAATAATCCAATTTCTTTTAGGTCTGTTTATATTTTTATTTCTTCTTAAGTAAGCTTTGGTAGTTTTTACATTTTTAGGAAATTTTCATCTCTCCTACATTATCTGATAGTGTTCAATTTTTCATAGTAGTTCTTAAATAATTACTTATTGTTTTAGGGTTGATAGTAATGTCCCTATATTTGTTCTTGATTTTTGTTATTTGTGTATTCTTTTTTTTCTTACTTTAGCTAAAGTTTCACCAATTTTGTTGAACTAACTTTTGGTTTCATTGATTTGCTTTATTATTTTTCTATTCTCTGCTTCATTTATTTTGCTCTAGTCTTGTTAGCTTTGTGCTTAGTTTGTTGTTCTTTTTTGTAGTTCTTTGAGATGGAATGTTAGGCTATATTTTTCATGTGCTTATTGTGCATATATCTTTTTGAAAGTTTTTGTTCAAATCTTTTGATTTAAAAACATTGTGTTGTTATGTTCTTACTATTAACTTGAAATAGTTCCTTATATATTCTGCTTTTTTTTTTTGGTACTAGGTATCAAACTCAGGATCTTGCACTTGCCAGGCAGGTGCAGCACCACTGAGCTACATCCTCAGCCCTAGTTCCTTATGTATTCTGGATGCAAATATTTTTCATATATAGACATTCCAAATAATTTATCTAGTCTATATCCTGTGATTTCAAATATTTTTGAAGATTAAAAGTTTAAGTTAAGTCCAATTTATTAATTATTTTCTTTTATATTGAGTGCCTTCTATGTCCTAAGTAATCATTGTCTACTTCACAGTTGCTAATTCCTATATTTATTTCCAGAAGTTCTGTGAGTTTTTGTTGTTGTTGTTGTTGTTTTTGTGTTTTTGAAACAGACTTGCTACATAGTTCAGGCTGGCCTTGAACTCACTATATAACCCACACTGGCCTTGAACTTGCAGCAATTGTTTTGCCTCAGCCTCCAGAGTAATGAGATTATGGGGATGTCCCACCATGTCTGGCTACTTCTAGAAGTTTTATCCTTTAGATATATGTCTAAGATTCATTCTGGGTTAATTATTGTGTTTGCCATTAGATGATGGTTATTTAGGTTATTTCCAATAGATCTGTAAATGTTTCAGTGCCTTTTGTCCAAATGGCTCTTCCCATTGAATCAAATTGGAACTTTGTTTTTTTAATGCAAAATCAACTGACTATATTTGAAAGTGAATTTCTTTGTAGAATCTTGTTTCTGTTCTTCTATTGACTTATAGTCTATTCTTTTTTTTTTTGGTACTGGAGATCGAACTTGGGATCTTGTGCTTGCGAGGCAGGCTCTGAAACCACTGAGCTAAATCCCTGGCCCCGACTTATAGTCTATTCTTATTACCATGTTTTTTTATTACTAAAGTTTATGAGTAAGTCTTGAAGTAGGTAGTAAAGGTAGTATAAGTTCTTCAGATTTTTTCCTCTTCCCTTCTCTTCTCTTCTCTCTCTCCTTCTTCCTTCATTTCCTTTCTTTTTTTTGCAGTACTGGAGATTGAACTAAGAACTTTCACACTGAGTGAGCTACAACCTCAGCTCTTCTTTTATTTTTTATTTTGTGACAGAGTCTGGCTAAGTCACTAAGTTACCTAGGCTGAGCTTGAATTTGCAATCTTCCTGCTTTTGCCTTCCACAGTGCTGGGATTATAGGCATATGCAACCACTTCTTTTAAATATAATATAAACTATTTTAATTGATTTACAGTGTTATATCCTTTTTAGAATTAGCTTCATAATTTCTACAAATATTTCTAATGAGATACTGACAGTAATTGCATTGAATAATAGGTTAATTTTATGAGATCTGACACTGTTAGTACATTGAATCTTTCAATGTATGAATATGGGATATATGTCCACTTATCTAGGTCTTCTTTAATTTATTTGAACATTTTTTATGTGTACAGTTCTTGTAAATATTCTGGAAAGTCTGTACTTCATGTTTATTATACTATTATAGATGGTATCTTTTTTTTTTGGTACCCGGGATTGAACTTGGGACCTTGAGGTTGGAAGGCAGGTGGTGGCACCACTGAGCTAAATCCCTGGCCCATAAATGATATCTTTTACAAGTTTCAGTTCTCGTTCTTAGATTGAAAGGCAAGTGATTATTATGTGTTATGTTTTTATGTCTTTGGACATTGATAAATTTCATAATTCCCATAGCTTTAAAATATATTTGTTATGACAGTCTTTGAATATGACAATACCATCTGTGAAAAGAGGTCTTTTACTTTTCTAAGGCTCATGCCCTTTATTTCGTTTTCTTTCTTTGTTATATTGGATAGGACCACCATGAAAATCTTGAGTGGAAGTTATAGAATGAACATTTTTGGAGGTTTCTTAATAATAGGAGGAAAATTTACAGCCTTTTTTCATTAAGTATCATGTTAGCTGTTAGTTTTTCATGCATTTTCATTATCATTATCAGCATGAGAACAATGTCTCCTATTTCTATACTTCTCAGAGGTATTGCCATGAACAGTGTTGAAATTTGTCAAATTCCTCTGTGGTGTCTATTGATGATCATGAGGTTTTAGTTTCCAAAGTGTAAAAATGGCTACTTTGCTTTATCTTTGAATATTAAACCAACATTGGATTTCTGGGTTATAGCATACTTGGTCATCACATATTATGCTATTTACATATTGTTGGGCTTGATTTTCTAGTATTTATTGAGGATTTTTTTGGTCTATGTTCATGAGGAATATATACTTTAATTTTTTTTAATGTCTTCTTTTGTTGTCAGGGTAATATTGGGCTCAAAATTGTGTGGGAATATTACCTTATTGTTTTTCTGAAAGAGTTTTTGCCTGATTGGTATTATTTCTTACTTAAATGTTTGAAAGAATTCATCAGTGAAAGCTTTAAGATGGAATTTGTGGAAACTTAAAATTTTGAATTCAATTTTTTTTAACATAAAAGTGGTTTTTCAAGCCTTATATTTCTTCTAGTTTCAGTTTTGTTATGTAGTGTCTTTCAAGTAATTAATCTATTTCACCAAAGCTGTCACATTTATTAGCATGAGCTGTTGATATAGTCTCTTATTATCTTTTAATGTCTGCAAGATCTATAGTGATGTGTCATTTTTATTCCTAATACTTTGATTTGCTTCTTTTTTTCTTGGCCACTTTCTTTATAAATTATTATTTTAGTTCTTCTTTTAAATAACTATGTTTTACATTTACTGAAATTCTCAAGTATTTGTTCATATTTGATTTCATCTTTATTATTTGCATCATCTTACATATTGTTATGTTTATTTTTTACATTTCTTTTTTCAAAATGAAAAATTTATTAGTATGTTTGAGTATATAATGATTACATTCATTTTAGGGAGTTGGTACGTATACATAACACATCATAATTCTTTTTACTTTTCCTTCTCCTCCCCCATCTCTTCATCACTAGATCCCCTTCCCATTTGCAAAAAAGCTATCTCCCTGTCATCTGTCTTTCATTTTGCTTTTAAAATTATTTATACTTTGAGTTTCACATATAAGGGAAACTGTAATATTTAAATTTGTGTGTCTGGTTTGTTGCATTCTCTTACCTAGAGTAGGCTTAACTTCCTCTTTTTTCTTAACTTCTTAAGGTTAAATTAAGTTTAGATAATTGATTTTGGATCATTCTCATTTTCAAATAGAAGCTTGTAAAGCTATAAAATTCCTTCTCAGTAGTCCTTTATCTGCAGGCCATAATTTTATATACTTTGTTTTCTTTACTGTTCAGTCAAGACTATTTTCTAATTTCCCATGTGATTTTTGGACCTACTGTTTTAAAAGGATGTTGTTTGGTTTCCATTTATTTAGAATTTTAAAAAGTTTTAGATTTTTAAGTTGAGTTCTATTTTAACTTATTGCAATTATATAAAGTATTCTAATGATTTCAATCCTTCTAAAGTTATTGAGATGTTTTCCTTGGCCCAACATATGGTTCTATCTTGGGCTATGTTCCATGTGCACTCAAGAGGAATGTGTGTTCTGCTGGAGTTAGATATAGTGTAAGTTTCAGTTAGGTTCAATTGGTTGATAGTGTTGTTCCAGACTTCTACATCTTTGCTGATATTCTTTTTGCTAAGTCTAGCATTGAGTTAAGGGTTCTATAATCTTCAACTATTATTATGCATATATCTGATTCTCCTTTTAGTTTTGCCAGGCTTTTGCTTCATGTGTTTTGAGTCTTTGTCATTTAGCACATAGAAGATCATTATATCTGTTATGGCTTGTATCTAAATGTCCCCTCAAAGGCTCATGTGGTTACAGGTGGAGTATTTTGGAGGTGGTTGTATTTAGGGTGTGTGAATATGGATTAGGGGTGTGATACTGGGATTAAGGGTGTGGATAATGGAAGCTCCACCTTGGGTATGATGGAATCAATCAATAGGCTTGTAGCCTGGATGTAATATAAAGGGACAGAAAGAACACAAGCTTGCTGCTGTTGCTTGCTGCCTCACTGTCTTCTGCCTTCTCTGCCATGGACTATTTCTCCTCTGTGATGCCCCTCTGCCATACTGCTCTTCCTTGGAGCAGCCAACTATGGACTGAAACCTCTACAAACTGTGAGCTGAAATAAACCTTTCCTCCTTTAACTTTGAGTGTTTGGTATTTTTGTCTCAGCAATGAGAGAGTAATTAAGACAATATTTTCCTTATGAACTGAACTTTTTGTCATTATAACATGTCTCTTTTTATCCTTAAGGAATACATCTTGTCTTGAAGTGTACTTTATTAATGTAGTTACTCCAACTTTTCTATGATTGGAGTTTCATGATATATCCTTTTACTTTTGACTTATTTGTGTCTTTATGTTTGAAATTCATTTCTTACAGATTTATGGTCTATTTAGTACATAGTAGGAGTTTATTTTTTATTTAGTCTTACAATTGTTTTAACTAGAGTGTTTAGAGCATTTATATTTAGTGTAATTATTTAGTTCTCTTTTAGCCTTTCATTTTGGTTCTTGTATTCTAATTCTGTTCTTGATTCCTTCTTAACTCTTCTCTTTCCTACTTTACATTAATTGAATTTATTTTGTTTTTAGTATTCTGTTTTATCTTTGTTATTGGCTTACTTGCTATGCCTCTTTATTCTTTTTTAAAATGAAGTTGTCCTCTGAATTATTATATATATGTTTAAACTTATCTCGGTCTCTTTTTAATTAATATATGTCATTATGTATGATGTAGAAACCTTACCACTGATTATTTCCATTCACCATCTTGTTCTTTGTGCTTTTGAATTGAATATATGTTTTTTTGGGTTTTTTTGTTTGTTTGTCTTTTTGGTACCGAAGATCGAACTCAGGACCTTGTGCTTGTGAGGCAGGCAGGAGAACGATTGAGCTAAATCCCCAGCCCTAAACTTTCTCCTTTCTATTTTTTTTTGATACCGGGGATTGAACTCGGGACCTTGTGCTTGCGAGACAGATGGCAGAACCACTGAGCTAAATCCCCGGCCCCTTTGTGCTTTTGATATCATACATATTTTATTAACTCTAAAACATATTGCTATCATTTTTGTGTTAAATGGTTAACAGTGTTTTAATATACATTAAAAAATAAGAACAAATTTTATATTTACCTGCACATATACCATTTCTGGGTCTCTTAATTTCTTTTTGTAGATCTAGTTTTCCATCTGGCATCAATTTTCCTTCACCTTAAAGTATATTTTTGCACCTTTCTTACAGTACAGGTTGGTTGCAGATCAATTCTTTAAGATTTTGTAAGTTTGAAAAGTGTTTATTTTACCTTTATTTAAAAAATTTTACAAAGTACATATATATTTTACAAAGTCTCCTGCTATGGTCCTTGAAACTTATAAATCTCCCAGTTTGCAAGATCATTGAATTTAGATCTTCACAGTTTCACAGCTATTAAGCTGTGTACAGCTTAATATTTATCAGCATACTGAAGACCCTTCTGAAGTTTTATTTTGTTCTTTTTTGATGTACTTCCCTCTTTCTGATACATGCCTTCCACAGCATAACTGCCTCTGCTGCCCCCAAACCCAATCTCTGTGTCTTCAGCTCTGCAGGACATTTGGTTTCTTCCTGCCTGTGCTGCAGTGTGGAAGGTCCTTTAAACAGAGTGGCAGGTGAATGATGGTGTCCTTGTCTGTTTTCTTCCCCTCGGGCTCCTGTCCTGCACTGCTTGCTGTCCAGGGTCTGTACATGCTGTTTCATATTTTTCCAGTTTTTAATTTGTTTACAGTGGTGGAGCAAGTCTGATACTAATTACTTCAACAAGGCTTAAAATGAAACTGGGCAATACTATTTAATCTTTATTACAATATAGTGTGGAAAACTTAACTGTGAATGTAAATTTATTTATTTATTTATTTGTGATATTGGGGATCAAACTGAGGGTCTTGTGCATGCTAGGCATGTGCTCTACCACTGGGCTACACCTCCTGCCACCCAACTCTGAACTGAAAACACAAATAAAACAAAAATTTTCCTATATTTTTAGAAATAGTTTTTGGAAGTATTGACGGATTTCAATAAATTAAATAGGATTAATAATTACAACATGTTTCCCATCTTGTTTAACTCTTTACTTACGTATTTAGCTGAAATTTTAACTAAAAATAGTCACAGTCAGCATCATTATATCCATTATATTATATTTTAATTATGCATCACATATAATTATACAGTTATAATGCTGTAGAGTATACATTATATTTCCTTTTAATATTTTTCAGGAGAATTTTTAAAGTACTATTCTCAAAATAGTTGCGATGAAATAATTTATTTTTAATATTATTTTATTGGTACTTTTTAGGTATACAATATAATGTCATTCATCATGGGAAATTTGCACCTTTACATAATCTCTCTTGGTTCTTATTTTTCCCCCTTCCCCTGCCCTCCCTTCAACCCCTCCATCCCTCCCTATTTACACAAAGACTTTGTTTCCATTTTTTCATTTTCTCAAATTATTTACATTCCCTTCTTTCCTTTTCCCTAGCCCTCCCATGTCCCCTTCCCCTTTGGCCCTTTTCTTCCTATTTCACATTATCTATTATACCTTTTAGTCCTTATTTACACTTTCAGTTTCTCACACTAGAGAAACTATTCAGTATTTACATGTGTGTCCTATTTATTTCACTTCAGAATATCACCTTAATGTACATCCATTTAGCTATAAATGTCTCTAATTTCTCATTTTGTATGGCTGAGTAGTATGCCATTTTATCAAAAAACCACATTTTCTTTATCCAGTCTCCTGTTGATGGACATTTGGGCTGCTTCCAAGTTTTAGCTATTACAAATTGTGCAGCTATGAACATGAGTGCACATATATTACTGTAGTATGATTCTTTTAATTCTTTTGGGAAGATACCCAGCAGGGGAATAGCTGGGTCAAATGGGACTTCCAGTCCTAGTTCTTTGAGGTATCTCCATGCTGATTTCCACAGTGCTCACACCAGTCTACACTCCCACCAGCAGTGGAGCAGTGTTCCTCTTTCCCCATAGCCCTGGCAGCATTTGTTATTGGTTGATTTCATAATAGCAGCCATTCTTTCTGGAGTGAGGTGGAATCTCAGCATTGTTTTCATTTGCATCTCACGAATTACCAGTGATGTTGAACATTTTTTCATGTGTTTATTTGCTATTTCTACTTCTTTGTCTGAGAAATGTCTGTTCATTTCAGATGCCCATTTTTGGATTGGGCCTTTAAATTTGGGAGGTCTGATCTTTTTAAGTTCTTTATAGATTCTAGATAGTAGACCTTTGTCTGAGGAACAGCAGGTGAAGATTTTTTTCCCACATTGTGGATTCTCTCTTCACACTGCTGGTGGTTTCTCTTGCTGTGCAGAAGCTTTTTAATAAGAAGAGATCCCACTTGTTGATTGTTTGTGCTAGTTCACAGGCAACTGAGGTTTTGTTCATAGAATCTTTTCCTACACCAGTGTCTTCAAGAGTTCTACCTAGCCTCTGTTCCAGCTGGTTTAGCGTATCTGTTTTAATATTTAGATCTTTAATCCATTTTGATTTTAGTTTAGTGCATGGTGAGAGATAGAGGTCTAGTTTTAGTCTTTGGCAAGTTGAAACCCAATTTCTCCAGCACCATTTATAAAGAGGCCATCTTTCTTCCATTGAGGGTGTTTGGCTTCTTTGTCAAAGATGAGGTGGCTGAGTGTGTCTGGAGTTGTTTCTGCATCTTCTAATCTGTTTCACTGGTCCTCAGGTCTGTTTCTTTGCCAGTACCATGCTGTTTTTATCACAGTAGCTTTGTAGAATAGTTTCAAGTTGGGGATTGTGATACCCCCTGCCATGTCTCTGTTACCTAGAATTGCTTTTGCTATTCTGGGTCTCTTCTTGTTCCAAATGAATTTTTGGATTGTTTTCTCAAGGTCTGTGAAATATGCTGCTGGGATTTCGATTGAGATTTCATTGAATCTATATAGCAGTTTTGGAAGTATGGCCATTTTCACTATGTTGATCCTTCCTATCCAAGAGCAAGGGATGTCTTTCCATTTTCTGATATCATCTTCAATCTCTCTTTTCAGAGTGCTATAATTTTCAGAGAAGAGGTCTTTGATTTCTTTTGTTAGGTTGATTCCCAGATATTCAGTTTTTTGGATGCTATTGTGAAAGGAATTGTTTGATGTATTTCTGTCTCAGTCAATCTGTTGTTCGTGTAGAGGAAAGCTATTGATTTATGTGTGTTGGCTTTGTGTTCAGCTACTCTACTGAATTTGGTTATTAAGTCTAGAAGACTTTTGGTGGTGTTCTTGAGGTCTTCTATGTAGAGTATCATGTCATCTGCAAATCAAGACAATTTGACTTCTTCATTTCCTATCTTTATTTCTTTTATTTCTTTCTCTTGTCTAATTGCTGTGGCTAATGTTTCCAAAATGGTATTGAATAGGAGTGGTGATAGTGGACATCTTTGTCTTGTTCCTGATTTTAGTGTAAAGAATTTCAGTTTTTGACCATTTAGTATGATATTGGCTGTTGGTTTTTCACAGATGGCTTTTATCAGATTGAGGTAGAGACCATCTATTCCAATTTTTTGTAGGGTTTTTATCATAAATGTGTGTTGGATTTTGTGAAAAGCTCTTTCTGCATCTATTGAGATGATCATATGGCTTTTGTCCATGGCTCTATTGATATATTGTATTACATTTATTGATTTGCATATGTTGAACCATCCCTGCATCCCTGGGATGAATCCCACTTGATCAGGGTGTATGATCATCTTGATGATCTTCTGCATTCTATTTGCCAGTATCTTATTAAGGATTTTTGAATCTATGTTCATTAATGAGATTGGCCTACAGTTCTCTTTTTCGGTTGGGTCTTTCTCTGCTTTGGGGATCAAGGTGATGCTTGCTTCCAGGAATGAATTTGGGAGTATTGCTTCCCTTTCGATTTTATTGAAGAGTTTAAACAGTAGTTGCAGTAGTTCCTATCTAAATGTCTTGTAGAATTCAGTAGTGAAGCCATCAGGGCCTGGGCTTTTCTTAGTTGGTATGTTTTTAATTACATTTTCAATTTCATCGATTGATATTGGGTTGTTTAGAATTTTTAGGTCTTCTTCGTTCAGCTTTGGTAATTCCTATGTATCTAGGAATCTGTCCATTTCTTTTGTGTTTTCCGTCTTATTGGCATATAGTTTACTGAAGTAGGTATTGATGATCCTCTGGATTTCTGCTGGGTCTGTTGTAATTTCATTGCAAATTGCATGGATTTGGGCCTTTTCTTTCCTTTTTCTGATAAGGTTGGCTAAGGGTTTGTCAATTTTGTTTATTCTTTTGAAGAACCAACTCTTGGCTTCATTAATTTTTTGTTTCATTCTCTTTGTCTCCATTGAATTGTTTTCTGCTCTGATCTTTATAATTTCCTCCCTTGTATGAACTTTGGGTTTGTCCTACTCTTCTTTTTCTAGAAGCTTGAGGTTTAGCATCAGGTTGTTTAATTGGGCTCGCTCTGTTTTCCTAATATGTGTATTCACTGCTATGAATTTCTCTCATAAGACTGCTTTTATTGTGTCCCATAGATTCCAATATGTTGTATTGTCATTGTCATTTATTTGAAGGAACTGTCTGATTTCTTCTTTAATTTCCTCTGTGACCCATTGGTTATTCAGAAGTGTGTTGTTCAATTTCCATGTGTTTATGAAATTTTTGTGGTTTCTTTTGCTATTGATCTGCAATTTCATCACGCTATGTTCTGATAATATACAGGGAATAACTTCAATTCCTTTGCACTTATCTAAATATGTTCTATGTGTGAGTATGTGGTCTACTTTGGAGAACAACCCGTGTGCAGCTGAAAAGAATGTGTATTCTGATTTTGCGGGGTGGAACACTCTGTAAACATCTCTTAAGTTCATTTTTTCCAATGTTTGATTGAGTTCTAGTATTTCATTGCTTATTTTTTGTTTAGTTGATCTATGTATTTGTGAAAGTGGTGTATTGATGTCCCCCACTACTATTGTATTAGTGCTTATATGATTTTCATGTCCATTAGTATTTGTTTTATATAGTTGGGCACACTAGTGTTTGGTGCATATATATTAATGATTGTCATCTCTTCCTGTTGGATTGTTCCCTTTACAAGGATGTAGTGTCCTTCTTTGTCTCTTTTAATCAGTGTTGCTTTGAAATCCACTTGATCTGCAAAGAGGACAGCTACTCCTGCTTTTCTTCAGGTTCCTGTAGCATGGAGTATTGTTGTCCACCCTTTAACTTTCAGTCTATGAGTTTCTTTTTGAATTAAGCGTTTCTTGTATGCAGCATATTGTTGGATCTTGCCTCTTGACCCATTCTGCCAGTCTATTTCTTTTGATTGGTGAATTGAGACCATTAACATTGACGGTTATAACTGATAAGTGTTGACTTATCCTTGTCATGACTTTTTCTTTTTGTTGCATTCTCCTCCTTTACATTTAATTTCTTGTCATGCCCGGTGGATTCATTCTGCTGTGCTTCCTGGGGTTGTGATCCTCATTTTCTTTTCCTAGGATATTGTCTAAAATTTTTTGGAGTGCTGGTTTGGTATTCATGAAGTTCCTAAAGTCCTCTTTGTCATGAGAGTATCTTATATCTCCATCAACTTTGAATGATAGTTTTGCCAGGTACATCAATCTGGGTTGGAGGCTGTTTTCCTTTAGGGCTTGAAATACATCACCCCAAGCTCTTCTTGACTGGAGAGTTTGCATTGAGAAATCTGCTGTGATTCTGATGGGCTTTCCTTTGTACGTGATTTGTTTCTTTTCTCTAACTGCTTGTAGAACTTTGTTCTTCTATTGGGTTTCTGGAATCTTAACAATTATATGCTTATGTGTAGATATTTTTTCATCAAGGCTAGTTTCGTATGCCTCACTTATCTGTATGTCAAGTTCTTTTCCCCTCCTTGGGAAGTTTTCTGCCATCACTTCTGTGAGCATTTTTTTTATGTCATGTGCACTCTCTCCTGATTCTTCATTGACTCCAATCAGTCTTATGTTATTCTTTTCTGCATCATCTAGCAGCTGCTGGATTGATTTCTCTTGGTCCCTTACAATTTTGAAGCAATTTTCTTTTTCCTGGTCACTAATTGCAATCTTATTTTCTATATCTGAAATTTTGTCCTCACATTGGCTCATTCTGCTGTGTAGACTTTCAGTGGAGTTTTTAATCTCCTGGAAATCTGTTTGCCTGTGTTTTATGCCTTCTATTTGTTTCCTATGTTGGGATTCCATCATGTTCCTCAGCTCCTCTCTAGATTTATTAATCATGCCTTGCACTATGGGCACAATCTCTGCTGTAATCTGAGAAATTATTTCTGATTTCATTTTTTCCTGATCCTCTTTTGTTGCCAGTTCAGGGAGTTTAGGTGGTTGAGTATGAGGGTGTTCCCTTTCATTTCCCTTTGTGGTTGCTGTAAGTGATGTGGACGTCTGGTTTTCAGACTTGTTTATGAGTCTTCTCATTTCGATGGGGGGTGGGCACACAGGGGGTGTTTGTACTTCTGGTACCCTCACAGCTCATCTTCTCTGTGCTGGGAATGGTGGAATGGTGGCCTGGAAGCCCCTTCCTCTGCACTCTGAGTGGTGGTACAGCAGCCTGGAAGCTCCTTCCTCTGAGCTGGGAAAGGTGGTAGGGTGGCCCAGAAGCCCATTCTTTTGTGCTGGGAATGGTGGTATGGTGGCCCAGAAGCTGAGATAAAATAATTATTTGAAAAATTTTCTCAGCTCTTTGAAGATGAGAATATCTCTCTGTAGCTTTTAAACATAAATGACAACTTTGGTTTAATGTAGCATTTCTGTTTTGTACATTCAAAAAGTTTCTCTACTGAGTTTTAGAATTTATTATTGAAAATGAAAAGCATGATTTTAATTAATTCTTTTAATTCAATTTGATTTTTAATTCCTTTGAAGGTAACAGCTGTTGTTCTGCTGTTGTCCTTGTGAGATTTCCCAGTTCTTGAATTTCAGTTTGTTTTGAATATATGCTCTGTTGTGTTCAACTCACTAAATTGTCTTAAAAATGGTTAATGAATCCAATCTACAATATCAAATATGTAAGTCTATAAAATTTTCTTTTGTAATATCTATTATTATTGTTTTCAGTACAATTGTTCTTTTTTCTTTTCCAAGCACACCTTATGTGTGTCTAGGGTGTATTTCTGGAATTTACCTTTCAGGTGTTTGTTTTCTTTCATCTTCTAAATATATGTTTAAATATTGTGTATTACTTGAGTTTCTCTGCTTCGCTCATTTGATTCTCTTCAGTGTTATACATACTCTTTAAAACTGCTCCTTGTATGTTTTAAACTTTTTTGCTGTATTTTTAAAGAGTTAAAAAATTAGGTAAGGTTTATTTTGTCTAGACGTCCCAATTTTTTTTTTTTAACCTAGATGACCAGCATATTTTTACAGCTTGTTGTATATATTCCTCAAAATTTCTTCATAGTTTAATGAAGTAACCCTGATCATGGGAAGATTGAATTATTTTCATGTTACAATACTCCAGGCCTGGAATTCTCTTGGCCAAAGCCTCTTTGTATGCATTCCATTTTTCTCCCAAGTCATTTTGAGTGATGAGTAATTATGCTGGATGAGTCATTTTAGCTCTCTTTGTTCACCTGAGTTTTCACAGATCAGACACATCAGTTCTAAAGCTGGAGGGCACCTTGGAATTTGGGCTCCCCACCCTGTTCCTGGCCCAGACTGGGTTCCTTTTCTAAGTGTGCAGTCCCATCCACATCTCCTGGCAGCACAGATGATTTTAAAATATAGAAGAGAGGAAAGGGGACCTTATAGGAAAGTCCTACTAATGACATAAATGCAAGGGGAAGACACTGCTGTTAGCCACAGATTTACAAGTTTAATCTGAGACTAAGGAAAGCAGAACCAGGGGGAGGCACTGACCCTCTTCTCGGTCATTTTTCAGGCAGACTGCTGCTCTCTTCCAAACCAGTTCCTTTCTTCAGTCCAGAAAAGGTGCAGCTGAACAGGCTGGATTACACTGTGTGTTGTTCCTGTCCCTGCCCCTGCCCCACCTCCCCACAGCAGGAGAGGCCAGTAGGCTTCTGTTCATCAATTCCCAGACCTTTACTTGCTTTCAGAGTTTAGCAATACTTTTCTACTGTGCTATGCTAATATTTTAGTTCTTGCTTGCTTTCAAACATCTCAAATATAGTCAAGTGTTGCACGATGACATTTTGGTCAGTAACAGACTGCATACATGAAGGGGTGCATAAGATTATAGTGGAGCTCAAAAATTCCTTTTGTCTAGTGCTGGTGTTGTCACGGTGATGTCAGAGTGCAATGCCTTATTCAGATGTTTGTGGTGGTGCTGGTGTAAACAAATCTACTCATCTGCCCCCATATGAAAGTATAACACATACTATTATGTTTGATAATGATAATAATAGACTGTTATCAGTTTATATATTTACCATTCTTTAATTTCTAATAATTATTTTATTTTTATTAGTACATGTTTGCAGCACATAATGATTACATTCATCATGGGGAGTTGGTACATGTACACAACACTTCTTAATCCTCAGCTTACGATGTTTGTTTTCCACTTGTATACAACAGTACACCACATCACACCACCAGGGCCTCATATGCCTTGTGTTGACCTCACCCTTGATTGCATCAAGAGGCCACTTGAAGTGATTGGTACATGCAAGTGTGTGTGTAAGTGCATAGCATTATGGTCACACAGTGATGAAATTGCCTGACAGTGCATTTCTTAGAATATGTCCCCATTGTTAAGCCATGCTTTGCTATATGTATAGGATATTGTTTATATATGTCGACATTGTTAATGTAATATCAACTATATATTTAAACAACATTAGAGGAAAGATACTTGAATGGCATATTTCCCAACTCTTGACTAATTCTCTCTTTCTCTTGTCTTCAACACATGTGTGATTTAAAATATTGGAACTATGAACTTTTTCCCTTGAAACTCTATGGCCACTACTTCACAATCTTATGGCATGAATTGCTGCAGTGGAGAAATTCTTGATCTATCTTATTTTTATTTCTCATTTAGTCCTTATTTTATTCAGGTAAAGCATGTATAGTATTTTCTCTTTTAGGTTCAACTTCACAAATACTTATTAAATATATACTAATTTTACACATTTTTATAAAACCTGAGACTACAGCACTGAGAGTTCTTGTTGCTTTGAGTCAATTGTGGATGACTGATTGTTAATACTTAATTAGAAGTATGAGGAATGTTATCAGAGTTAAGAGGGCAATAGTGGACACATAGCTAGAATAATTTGATCCACGGAGGAAAGAGAAACTTTCCTGAGGAAGTGACAACTTAAAAGAGGAAACCTGCATCATAAGCTAACATTGGCCAGGTTGAGAGATAGGAAGTGAGAGGGAAAGAAAATATATAGACAAAGAAAAAAATTCTATGCCAGTGCAGGGGTGGAGAAGGAGGTGCCATATCAGGCAATACTGCAAGATTTCATACAAAAGAGATAGAGATGGTTATAGTATGCAAGGAGGAGGGTTTCAGAAGATTGAGGAGGTTTTTTTGGTACCTGGGATCAAACTCAGGACCTTGCACTTGCGAGGCAGGCTGTGGCACCACTGAGCTAAATCCCCAGCCCTCAAAAGATTGAGTTTTAAGTTATTATTCCAAAAGAAGAGCCAAAGTGAAAGTTTTAAATAGCTATGGATGGTAGGCTTGGGTAGTTAACACAACCAGCCTTTTATTCTGAAAGATCTCTTTGGGTGCAGAATGAATGGATTTGAGGAGAGACGCACGTTTTGTTGCTAGGAGGCCAAATTGAAGGCTACTTCAGGAACATGGTTGAAAGATAATTGAGGCTTGGGCTAAGGTGACAGAGTGGGGGTGGAGAGAACTACAGAGATGTGGAAAACATTTAACATGTTGAACCAACATGTTACTGACTGTTCTCTGTGTGTTTGTGTATGTGTGTGGGGGGGGGAGGAGTTGAAATTAACTGAGATTTCTGGTTTGAACAGTGAAATACATATGGTGTCATTTGCTGAGTTATAATGGCACAAGAACAAGTTTGAGAGAGAAAAGTAATTATGATGTTAAGTCTAGCTACATACAGGAAATAAAACATATTGTTTTGGGGCTTATAGGGTAGCACTGAGCTGGAGATTTGGGTTTGGAGGTTGTCGGCACATTGATGGCAGCAGAAGCTTGGAGAGAAGATGGAATTGCACACAGAAACCATGTGGATGAAGGCAAGAAGGGAAGAGGCTGGTGGATTAGCCAGTGTTTAAAATGGAGAAAGGGAATCCAGAAAAGGAGAATGAATAAAATTACTTAGAAAAGGTGGAAAGGAGAGGAAAAAGATGTCTCCCCCCAAACAGTAGGCAGTGGTGTTGAATGTTCAAGGCTAATCAAATAAGACAAGGATTTAACCACATCTGTTAAATTTAATAACAAGAAGACATTTGTTTTTCTTGCAAGAGATGTTTCAGCGGGGCAGGGGGACATCACAATTAACTGGTTGAGAATAAACCGGAAGATAAGGAAGTGAAGTTTACAACAGCAAACCATGCCTTCCAGGAATTCCTCTTCTCCCGACTTCTGGGTTGCCTACTCTAAAAGATGCTTTTCAGTTCTTTATTTTTCTTTGAAAATTTGACTATTATATACCTTGGTGATCACATTTGCTTGTCCATTTTGCCTGAAATATAGTTGGTTATTTTAGTCTCAGAAATGAAAAATGTTTTAGTTTGTATACATTTTCTCTTATTGAAGTTTTGCTTGTTGCTTTGATCTGTTAGCTCTGTCTTCCTGCAGAAATGTCTGCTCATAAGCTGAATCTTTGTAATCTACAAAATTTACCTGTCAGTGCTTCTAATGTACTCATTTATACTCATTTTACTCTCATTCCATATTGATTTTATAATAGTTTTTAGAAATTTTATAACTGTGTCTCAAATTAAAATTAAATGTGCATCTTTAAATTGTGTTGTAGCATTAAGTCCTGTCTGTACAATTGTTCTTTTTTTATTTGTAGTACTGGGGATTGAATCTAAAGCCTTCACGTGGAGCTATATCCCCAGGCCTTTTTAAATTTTTTATTTTGAGACAGGGTCCCATGAAGTTGCCAAGGCTGGCCTTGAACCTGCAATCTTCCTGCCACAGGCCCCTGATCCACGGGGCTTGCAGGCATGCACCACCATACCTGGCCAACTGTTCTTTCAATTAAAAAATTTAAATGGACTTATGTTTTGTGCCAGATTGTTCTTATTTCATAGAAAATACATCACTTGCGCCTAACTGAATGTAAGAGGTGCATTTTTCTGAACTCTTTAATTTAATGAAGTTTAGTACATCATTTATCCAGGAGTCTAAACAGAAGAGTGTGTGATGTAATTGTCATATACTTGCTGTATCCTTGACTTTTAAAAACCACTATCTACTTTTTAAAAATCATTTATTATAATGATTGAAGAAGGACTTCCCGAAGTGAATGGTGTTTGCGAGCGCCAGTGAACTGTGTCTGTAACGGTGGGGGTTGCAATAGATGGATGAAGATTGTCTTTCTCCAATGCTGTTTTATACTGTGAAAAGCTCATAAATTTCACAGGATAAATGTCATTTATTACTGAGTAGGAGATGGCTCAGATGTAGAGGCCGAAAGAGAAACCAGAAAAGGGAAATTAAAGCTGGAAAAAGCAGGTAAGGGATCTTTTCATCAACGCTGGAACACTGTTCCTTCCTTTCATTTCTGTGCTGTTGTTTGTCATATCAAGTCCTGTCCACGGGACCTCTGCCACAGACCAACAAGGATTTCCTGAAAAGAAAATAAAAAATTCATTTAAAAAGTCATTCATCATTTTTTACATATGTAGTATTTTTACAGGGCACAAGTGCAAAGCAAACTCTGTGTGTAGGAGTAAAATATATCTGTTGTGTTTCTACTGTTAAATATTTAGATATTTGTCACTCCCCTCCCAGTTTTGGAGATTGTTTTAATGGATCCGAAAGGATGACATGTTTAACACCTTCAGTTAGTTTATAACATTTATGTTAGATAAAAATTCTTGTAGGATATATATGCTTTTAAAGCTAATTTATTTTTTGCTATATCACAGGTCACACAGAATTTTCTGAGATCCCTTTTTCTTTTTATCACTGTGCTTCTTTGAGGTTATGATATGCAAATCTGGAAATACATTATTCTGTAAGAGGTCAGATCACAGATATCCTAGTTAAATGATCTTTCATTGTAAAAGTATTTTATGGGAAAAAATCTCCTTTGACCCTTATGTTGCCCTTCACTCCTTTCTCTTGAACTTCAGCAAGTTTTATAATTTCTCTTGATGTCTTATCATAGCATCTCCAAGCCCACTCTGCCACTTGTTGTTGTGGAAGGAACAGGAAAAGCAATTGGTTACTGCCACAGTGGCTGTGACATCACTTGTCAACATTTAGAAGTTGACAAACAGATGACTTGGTTACCTTATTATTTAATATTTTCTTGGCCCTGCATAGCTTCTAAGCAAGAGAGGTGACCAGGGAGGATGGTTTTACACTTGCGAGTTATAAGCATGAAGGTTGAGAAGGATGGTAGGATGATTCTTACCATGGTACTCACAAATATACAGACTCAATATATCACTTTCATCCATCCAGAATTTATTTCGTTTGTCCTCTGCAGACACTGCTAAACCCACCACCTTTTCTTCTCCACCTCTCTTCATCCACATTTACATTCCTTATCTGATGTGTGAGCTCATGTAGTTTTTTGAGACATCATTTAAAAAAACGTATTAGGGTATATTAATTTTACAAAATATTGAGTTTCAGTGTGTGATTTTCATACCAGTGTATAGCATATTTTGATCATATCCATTCCCCTATTTCTCTCTGTTACATCTCCCTCCCCTCTCCCCTTACTCTCTTCCTCTTGTTTAATAATAGCTGAGACATCAATGTCTTAAAACCATGATGTTTGTCTAATCCTGATTTGGGAATTCTTTCAATCACTGTAACATTATATTCTAAAAACCCTATCTATGCATCTCCATAAACAGAACCTCCTACAGTTCTCTTTTCATATATAATGCTTAACCCCACACATATACTGTCTTAGTTTACTGGACAATTTTTCAATCTTGAGCCACATGACCCATCAGACTCTACACTGATTTTTATTTTCTGTCTCCCCCTTCTCGAATATACAGTGATATATCAAGATCTGAGTGCTGGAGAACAATTAGTATTGTTCATCCTTCAGCCCTCTGTGAGTCAGGACATCAATAATCTCACATTCATCTTTTAAACTCAACTGGCCACATGGTTCCTTATTTCCTAAAGTGCAACTCTCCTTACAAGTGAGTGAATGGGGAATGGGGAGGAGAGCAGACAGGTGTGCTAACAAATGAGAGTTATGCTGTGTGGTCATAGCTGTACTGTAGGTCTGCACAAAATACCCTGAGACTGGCAAATGCTCAGGGAAGTGTTATTCATGACATCCCCAAAGTAGAAACCATCCAAATGTCCATCAGCTAGTGAATGGAACAAAATGTGATATATTCCTACAGCAGAAATTACTTGGCAATAAAGCAGAATGAAATACTAATACCTAGTACAACATGAGTAAACCTTGAAAACATTACTCTGAGTGAAAGAAAGCAGTCACAAAGGAGCACATACTATGTGATTCCATTTATATGAAATGCCCAGAGTAGACACATCTATAGTAACAAAAAGTAGATCAGTGGTTGCCTAAGGATGGCAAGGGGAGGAGAATAGGAGAAGGGATGCTGAATAGGGAAGTGGAACTTCTTTTTCAGAGTAATGAAAATGTTCTTAAACTGATTGTGGTGATGCATGCGCAACTCTGCAAATATACAAAAGCTATTTGTGAGTTATGTACTATGAATGGATGAATAGTTCTGTATGGATGTCATTTCGGTAAAGCTGATACAAATGCTATGGGAGCAAAGGAATTGTATGAGTCATTGCTGATACCATGGGGATGGGAAGTAGCATTTTCTGAAGGCTTAGTTCTCAGGCCAGCCTTCAGGTAGGTGCCGTAACCACCATCTTCAGAGAATCAAACCTGTCCCTAACCACCGAGCAGAGCCAGGACAAAGTCCCAGATCTGCAGGACTCCAGTCAGCAGTGTTTCTTACTTATTCCACTTTCTCATACAGGAGGTGATGGTTTTGCTCCTCCTTGAAGTATCAGCAGGAGCTCATGAGGAAGAGATGGCCAAGGAAGGGCATTCAGGCAGAGAGAGGCACATGGTCAAGATCCTGGTGGAAAAGAAGTGGTGCCTACAATCCAGATAATTTAAGGTGAGATCAATAAAGTATATGCAAAGGTGTGGGCATAGTTTGAGGAAATCAACCTGGGCGTAGCAATAACCTGAAGCATCCTAGGTCTGACAGGGAGGGAAGAAGCCATTATGGGAACACAGAGAGGGGATTCATATACACATAGCTGCCTTCCAGCTATATCCATGGGATGCAGTAGCAATGGGATTCCAGCATGGTGAGAGGTCAGTCAACAACTTCCCTGATTCAGTCTCCTTCTACCCTCTGATCTCTGCCAGTTCCTTTCATTCACTGTACTGAAGAAGCCAGAGGGCAAGAGAGTCCATTTGTAACCCATACAGGGTGGCACTGTGGGCAGAGAAAGTCATACAAGGTAGACCAAGAGGGACAAATGGAAAGTATTCAGCACAAATATAGAGACATTAAAATAATGATATGTTCTAGGATTGGTAAAGGACACAATGAATCATGATACCATTATAGTCATCTACTCTGATTCCCATTCTTCCCCACTTTCTTTCCCTGAGGTTATGTTTTATATTTGGTAGTCCTAAGAGATGTACTCAAGAAGCTTTTCCTAGTGGGCTCCAAAAGCCTTCCTTCTTTTTTCAAGGCATTGCATCCTTACCATCCTAATTCTTCACAAAGCCCATTCTTCTCCCCACTGCTGATCTTAGTTAAGCCAGGCCTTCCAAATCAGGTTAGGAACTTCAAAGTCTTCAGGAAATTAGTGTTCATATCATGGAGTAAATGAGCTCCCCAGTGCCAAGGAAGACTAGAAATTCCTCTTCCTAAGATGGTTGAGGAAAGGGTTAAAGACTAGTAGTGATTGTGGGGGTGCATGGTGCACTCATGTTTGCCACCAGGAGGCAGATGCCCCAGTTTTTAGGACACTGGTACCCTTGGAGAATATAGAAGAGAAAAATGTTGACTTGGAAAATAAACTGTGACTGTTAAGCTTAATTGTCAATTTAACTGGATTAAAATACTCCCAGATAGATGGTTGGATCACAGAGGCACTGCACTCATCTGTGGGTATTGTTAGGAGGTAAGACCCAGTCGGAAGTGGGTCACTGGAAGGTGTCTTTAGGGGGTATATTTCTCACTTTTTCCAGCCACCATGAAGAGAGCTGTTTTGTCCTCACCATGCCCTTGTTCTAAAATGTTCCTGTCTTGGAAGTCAGCCAACCATGGACTGAAACCATGAGCCAATAAAACATTTCTTCCTTTAAATTGTAGGTGTCAGGGGTTTTTGTTACAGCAAAAGGAAATCTGACCGATACAGATAATTGGTCCTATAGAATTACAGTCATTACCGTGACTATACCTGACCATGTGTTTCAAAGCCTTTGGAACTGGTTTCCAAAAGGCATTTGGAAAGGTTTAGAGATATGAGCTAGAGACCCCTACAGTGCTGTAAGCAGAGCCTGATAGATATTTCTGGTCAGAGTTCAGAAGATTAGAATGTTGATAAAACTGAGACAGTAGAGGCTAGGATCAAGATGTTCCAGAAGGGACTGTATTGGGAATTGAAGTAGAGGCCATGCATGCTCTGGCAAAGAGCTTATCTATATTTTGCTGATGTTATGAGACTTTGTGGAAGGCTGAATTTAAGGGCTATGAACTGATTTATCTCACAGAGGAAATTTCAAGGCAGCCCAAAGTTCAGGCTGTGGCATGAGTAGTGCTGGCTGCTTTTAGCCAATTTTACAAAGAGAATCTGGAGCAAAAAGTACAGAAGGACTTGAAAAACTTAAATTTTGGCCAGAAAAGAAGCATGTATAAATTTGAGGCCAAAGAAGGTGTGGTTGCTGATGGAATCAGCATCATTAAAAAGAAACCAAGTACTTTGAACCAGGACAAGAAGAAACATGCTGTGAGGGAATTTAAGGAATCAGTGAAACTCAACCCATTGCTGGCTCAAGAGTACAAAAATGTAAACCCAAATCACATGTTCCATTGTTTCAATACTATTTTATTTTACTCCTAATTGTTTCACTTATATTATTAGTTTATCTTAGTTCATTGAAAAGAAAGTTTTGTTATTATCTGTGTGTTTCTTCTTATAAGAGTCTTTATGGTCTATGCCTTGTATTCTGAGTAACTACTTTAAAAATAATGATACACAGTGCATTAACTGTTGTTATTCTCTTATTATTTTGTTTTATTTTTCATAAAATAAAAAAGTGTAAACCTGTCATTTGAAGAAAGAGCTCTAGGCTTGCTATTTGAGAAAAGCCACCCAGGGAATTAGTTCCCTGGGATTCATTGCATCATGCTCAGCCAGCCAGGCATTCAGGGACCACTACAGTCATGGTCCAAGGGGGCCCAGGTACTGCTCACCTTGGTGGCAGACCTTGTCCATGTGATGCTGATTTTACTTTATGCAGAATTCAAGAGCTGTAGGGTCAGGGAGGCTTCTACACATAATTCACAGGAAAGCATGGGAGGCCAGGCAATATACTCCTGAGAGGGTATTGCATGAAACTGTGGGGAATGAAGCTGATAGTACAGTGGAACTGCCAGGAAGTTAGAGATACCAGGAACATGGAATTTCTGCTGAGAAAACCTGCAGGTAGCAAGCAAAGCCAGCCTAAGACAGAGGCCATATGAGCTGTAACTAGCAAGGCCATAGGGGTTGGGCTACCCAAGCATTTTGGAACTTACCTCTCACCACTGTGTATCACAAGTGCTGGAGATGGGGTACAGGACTTAATGTTTGCCCTGCTGGATTTAAGTCTTCCTTTCATGCTGTTATTTTTCATTTCCCATTCCTCCCTTTTGTAATGAAAATGTTTAGCCTGTATAATTCTATCTGTTGAATATATAACTTTTTTTTTATTTCTACAGGAGTTCACAGCTAAGGGTTTCCCTTGAGTCTCAGAGGAGACTTTGACTTCAACTTTTGAGCAATGCCAGAAGTGTGGAGACTATGGTGAAGGGATTAATGTGTTTTTGGTTGTAAGCAGGATAGCCACATTATGACCTTGTCATTGTCTGTATTTGGAGATTAAGTATGATTTAAGGAGATGTGTTTGGGTGTCAAGTTGACAAGGGGTGGAATGGGGCAGTTAAGCTCAGCTGTCAACTTGACTGGATTTAGAGATTCCTGGATAAGTACTTGGATCATGTGAGCACTATACTTATCAGTGGTGGATTAATCCTATGATATTCACAGCTGAAGTTTCTGTTAGGAAGTGAGATCCAATTGGAGGAGCTGGGTAACTGGGAGGAGCATGTTTTTAGTGTGTGTATCTCTTGCTGGTGCTCTTCCCTTGTGCACTGCTTCTTGGCCACCATGAAGTGATAAGCTTTGCTATACCATGCTCTTCCACTATGATGTTCCTGCTGTGGAGCCTGCCAGGCCTACACTGAAACCTCTGGAATCGTGAGCCAAATAAACCATTTCTTCCTTTATGTTATGGGTGTCAGGTATTTTGACCCAGCAGTGGGAAAGCTGGTCAGTACAGAAACTGAACTTTTGTTTTACTTTTCTCTTTTTTTCTGAAGTTACGTTCCAGTCAAGAAAAGAATGCAAAACCCAGAAGCAGTCTCTCTGGGAAATGAGCAATGAGAGGTCTCTCCATCTCTGAAGAGCAAGAAGCTAGGTCTTTCTTCCTTTGTCTCAGAGCGATTTGACCTAGGATCACAAACCCACATGAGCAAGGGCTCTCAGAAATCAAAGTATATAATAGAGACCACTTAATTTATTCACAATAGGAAACAGTCTTGGAGAAACAGAGGAGTTATCAAAGTTTGATTAGCATATTCTACATGTGCAGAATAGCTTCATGGGAAAACAAATAATAATCAGAAGGTGGCTGGAAATGAGAATAATGTGAGTTAGTAGTATGATTGGAAGTTTATTGCCATGGCTTGCTGTGTCTGAACTCATAACAAGGATGTTTCTGCTAGATGAGTGAGACGTTTGCAGTGGTTGTAAGAGCAGCCTGGTCCTTGGATGACACTTAAATGGGAAACCCCAGTATTTTCCTATATTCTTTTATGGTTGAGCAATATTTCTTTTTTCTTTTAAATTATTTTATTGGTACATTTTAGGTATACAATACGTTTACATTTATCATTGGGTGCTTGTACCCGTACATGATGAATCTTGGTTCTTATTTTTTCCCCATTACCTGTGTGCCCTTCACCCACTCCGCCCTTGCCTATTTACATAGATTTCATTTCCATTTTTTTCTTTTCTCATAATTTTTCCTTTCCCTTCTTTCCTTTCCCCTTCCCCTCCCACCACCCCTGCACTTTTGGACCCAGTCTTTCTTTTGAGTGGTAAGCATTGTCTCTCTTCTTTTCTCTTCTCTTCTGTTCTTATCTATCTATCTATCTATCTATCTATCTATCTATCTATCATCTATCACCTATCTAGCCATCTTTCCATGCATGCCTCTATTCATCCACGTGTCCTGGGAAGTCAGCTTATATTCTAGTATTAGGGCCTAAGAACCATCATGGGGTTTACAATAAATGTACAGATATTTGTTGTAACTCATATGCTTTGATTTGTAGTTTTTGCTCTCAGAGGACAACCTTTAGTTCATCTAGATAATTATTTCTTTGGATTATTGAGGGGCCAGAATGCACAGCTTGAGATTGTGTTAAAAATGAATGGGCATAATCAGAGCCCTCAATTATCAGACCTCACAGTGAGGATACGAATACCTCTGAGAACCTAATACCTGATGGAGAGGTCTAAGGCTAGAAAGATAACTCATCCCTCAAGAATGAAGCCAGAAAATAGTTAGCAGAATTGATTTTAGTGGGGTTCTTCATTTCTTTAAGCTGTCTCAAAATTTAACCCCTAACGCGTTATCTCATTCTGACAATTTATGCACCTATGGTTGCTGGGATTCCAGTACATATAACCCTTTTCCAAATGTCCTGAGAAATGTTAAAGTTGAATAAAGTAACAATATGCCATAGATTGAGATATGCAAACTATGGCTCAAGGATGAATCCAGCTTGCTGCCTACTAAAGTTTTATTGGAATACAGACACTCCCCCCATTTGCATGTTTTCTATGGCTGCATCCACATTCTAATGGCAGAGCTGAGTAGTTGCAAGCATGAATGTGTGGCACACAAAGACTGAACTATTTATTTATTATCTGGCTTCTCACAGAAAATATTTGTAGACCCCTGCTGTAGAGGAACGAAAACAAGCTTTTAAACTAGACATGTCCTAATTGTGTGACCTTAGACAAATTATTTATTTCTGTGTATCTCAGTTTTAACACCTACAGAAGGAGAATAATACTATTTGCCTTTAAATTGGGTTTAAATTAATTTATTTAAAACACTTAGTATAGCAAATTAAAGCAACACTGAGATTCCATTTCACTGCAAAAGAATGGGTATTTTCAAGAAATCATAGCAAATACTGGAGAGGCTGCAGGGGTGG
This sequence comes from Heterocephalus glaber, assembly GCF_053883595.1. Classification (NCBI taxonomy): domain Eukaryota; kingdom Metazoa; phylum Chordata; class Mammalia; order Rodentia; family Bathyergidae; genus Heterocephalus; species Heterocephalus glaber. The sequence goes on from NW_028258137.1 coordinate 6,469,957, forward strand.
GAGTGTAAACTGATACAACCACTATGGGAATCAGTATTGAAATTTTCCCAAAAACTAAAACTAGAAATTCTATTTGACTCAGCAATTTCCCTTCTAGGTATCTTCTTGAAAGAATTAAAAACCTCATATCACAGTGATTTATGCATACCCATATTTATAACAGCACAATTCATTATAGCTAAATCTTGGAAGCAACCAATGTGTCCACTGACAGATGAATGGATAAAGAAAACATGGTATTTATACCCAATGAACTACTACTCTGCCACAAAAAAGAATAAACTTGAGTCAGTTGTAGGAAAAGACATGCACCTTGAGACTATAATGTTAAGTGAAGTAAATCAGACACACAAGCTTCAATATCACATTCTTTCTCCTATATGAGAAACCCAAAATATAAAAGAAGAGAAAAATGAAAGACAGAAAATAAGAAAAATACATCTAGCATAAAAAGCCCTCTGGAAGTTATTATTAATAAAGTGCGAAATTTTAACATAGACTGTGGGGGAGTTAAAATGAAGGACACATACACTAGAAACAATGACTATGCCAGCAAATTTCAGCGGGAACAACTGATGAAACAATTCAGCAGAAAGACGTTGATTTTCTAGAACTGAGCTGCTCAAGATGGCACCCACCTGTGGCTACAGAGCATTTGAAATGCAGCGAGTCCAAACTGAGCTGTTTTATAAATGTGAAATACATACCAGGCTTTGAAGACTTAGTATGGAAAAATGAAAAATATCTCCTTTATAATTTCATATTGATTATATACTAAAACATAATATTTGTCAGCTCCCCTGCTGCCATCCCAGGCTCCTAGGGCCAAGAAGGTGAGCCGGTCCCAGCACCTGGAAGGAAGCTCCCCCACCGCCATCCCAAGCTTCTAGGGCAGAGAAGCTGAGCCGGTCCCAGCACCAGGAAGGAAGCTCCCTCGCTGCCATCCCAAGCTCCTAGGGCAGAGAAGGTGAGCCGCATGGGTGTCAGAAGCACCCCACCCCCACCCCGTGGAAATGAGAAGACACATAAACAAGCCTCAAAAATAGACTTCCAGATCACCTACAGCAACCCCAAAGGGAAATGAGATGGAACACTCTGATACTCAACCACCTGGATTCTCTGAACTGGCAACAAAAGAGGATCTGGGAAAAATGAAATCAGAAATAATGACTCAGATAACAGCAAAGATTTTGCTCATGGTGCAAGACATGATTAATAAATCTAGAGAGGACACAGATAAAAAAATAGAGGATCTGAGAAACAGGATGGAATCCCAACATAGGAAACAAATGGAATCCATAAAGCAGATACAAACAGATTTCCAAGGGATTAAAAACTCCATGGAAAGTCTGCGCAGCAGAATGAACCAATGTGAGGATAGAATTTCACACGTAGAAGATAAGATTGCAATTAGTGAGGAGGAAAAGAAAAATTGCTTTAAAATTGTGAGGGAACATGAGAAATCAATCCAGCGGCTGTTAGATGATGCAAAGAAGAATAACATAAGACTGATCAGAGTCAATGAAGAAAGAGGAGAGAGTGCAGATGACATAAAAAAACTCTTCACAGAGGTGATGGCAGAAAACTTCCCAAGCAGGGGAAAAGAACTTGACATACAGATAAGTGAGGCATATAGGACTCCAGCTAGCCTTAATCAAAAAAACTCTACACATAGGCATATAATAGTTAGGATTCCAGAAATCCAACAGAAGAACAAAATTCTACAAGCAATGAGAGTAAAGAAACAAATCACATACAAAGGAAAGCCCATCAGAATCACAACAGACTTCTCAATGCAAACCCTCAAGGCAAGAAGAGCTTGGAGTGATGTATTTCAAGCCCTAAAGGAAAACAGCCTCCAACCCAGATTGATGTACCCTGCAAAACTATCTTTCAAAATTGATGGAGAAATAAGATACTTTCATGATAAAGAGCACCTCAGGAACTTCATGAATACCAAACCAGCACTCCAAAATATTTTAGACAATACCCTAGGAAAAGACAGTGAGGATCACAACTCCAGAAAACCCTGCAGAATGAATCCATTGGGTGTGACAAATTAAATGCAAAGGGGGAGAATCCAACAAAAAGAAAGAGTCATGGACAAGGCTTTTAAAACTTTGACTTCATCTCCCTAATGAGTGTATAATTCAATTTTATTATTGTACTGATTAGTATTTTTCTGATTCTAGAGTTGCACACCATTCCTTGTGCTATACTGGCTATTTATCATCTTATGTCTACATTTTAATTGGGTTGCCTATTAATGAGCTCTAAGAATTCTTTATATATTCTGCTCATAGGTTATATGCATTGTAAATATGGTCGGTTTAAGGACTACTTTTCATTTTAACGATGTCATTTAAAGTTCTAAATTTTGATGGAATCTCATTTATCAATGTTTTTCTTTTATATATCATGTTTTTTGTATCCTAGGTAGCTCTTGTCTACCCTGAATTCATAAATATTTTCCCTTATAATTTCTTCTTAAAGTTTTATACTTTTAGGCTTTCTTATTTAGGTTCATAGGTCCCTTCAAGTTATTTTCATGTATGGAAAAAAAGGGTTGAGATTAATTTTTTTGTATACGGATACCAGGTGTTCTAGTGCCGTTTGCTGAAAACACTATCTCTTCCTCAGCTCTTGAATCAAGTTTATATTCTATAAAATGCTAATGTTAAATAATCTTTCAAAACTCAGTGGACCATATATGTGTGGTTCTATTTCTAGGTTCTCTGTTTTATTAAAATGATCTATATGTCTTTCCTTACACCAACACTGCCTTGATTACTGTAGCTTTAGAAGAAGTCTTAAAATTGGATTCTAAATGTCTTCCAGCACTGTTTCTGTTTTTGTTTTTGGCTTTTCTGGGTCCTTTGTACTCCTACATAACTTTAAAATTTCAATATCCAGTTCTTCATTTATAGCAAGTGTACACAGACCTGAATTTTTATATATACCTTGTGTTTTCTAATCCTGCTAAATTCAAGTACAAGTTCTAGGGGCTCCTAGAGATTTCTTAGTATTTTCTCTGTAGATGATCATTTCATCTACATATAAAGATTTTGCTTCTGCCATGCCAATCCTATCCTAGTTGTGTCATTTTATTGCCAGACTATTTTGGTTTAGACCTATGTTTCAAAGTCTAATGGACAGATGAAGAGTAGGCATATATGCCCTTGTTCCCCACTTTAGGGAGAAAGCATTGTATCTTCTCCATTCATAGAAGGAGATTTTTTTGGAAGTATGGAGTACATGTCTTTGATCTGTTGAGAAGGTTCTGTTCTATTTCTAGTCTCCTGATAGCTTTTACCATGAACAGCTGTAGAATTTAGTCCAATACTCTTTCTCCAACTAGTGACAGGATCATATGGCTTTCTCCTTTCCTCTGTTAAAATGATTACTTTTGTGGGTGGATCTTCCAATGCTGAACCAACACTGCCATCCCTATAACAAAACCACTTTCTACATCCTGCCAGATCTGACTTCTAATAGTTTGTTTTGTTAAACAAATTTGTATCTATGTTCATACTTTTTTCTTCTATTATCTTTATCCAGTTTTAGGATTAGCACAATGTTGATTTCCTAAAATGAGGGGAGAAGTGTTCCTTCTTTTTTCTGCTTTAACTGTTCGATATAATTTATCAGTTAAAATGTATATGAGCCTGCTGTTGTCATATAGGTAGGTTTTCAAGCTAGGAATATACTTTCTTTAATAGGTGCTATTCAAATTTTATATTTCCTCCAGAGTTAGTTTCATTAATTTGTCTTCTAAGTTACTTCTTAGAAGTTGTCAAATTTATTTCAAAAAAGATTTTTGAAATATGCTTTCTATATCCTGTTAAATTCTGTAAAATCTGTGGTAATGTCTCCTAGATCTTAATATTGTAATTTAAAAAATGTATAACTGATATTGTGTAACAGGAAGAAAAGGTCTAAAAGAGCAGGGGAATTGGGAGGGGTAGGGGAAGGGAAAAAAGGGAAAGGATAAAATATGAGAAGAGGAAAAAAAATGGAAACAAGGTCTTTGCAAATAGGGAAGGGTGGAGGGGGTGAAGGGAGGGCAAGGGAAGGGGAAAAAAAAAAGAACCAAGAGACTCATGTAATGGTACAAGATCCCAGTGATGAATGTAACTGTATTTTACACCTAAAATGTACCAATAAAGTTAATGGAGAAAAAATAAAAATAAAAATAAAACATAATATTTGGGGAGACAGGATTGAATAAACCATAGTGTTCAGTTTAATTTTCCATGTCTTTTTGCCTTTTTATTGTGGATATGACAATTTAAAAATCACGCCTGTGCTATGCATTATATTTATATTTCTCCCCTTGCTCCTGTGCTGAGTGGAAACTCATCTAGAAGAGCAGAACTTTAGTTACACAACTACTGAGAAGTTAGTTTGGGGAATCTTTGCAGCTCAGGAAGAAATAAGGTTTGGCTGGAAAATCAAGTTTACAAATATGAACCAAGATATTTTGTTTAGAAGTTGGAGGGAATGATTTCTCCTGAAAGGATTAAGTTTCAATGGAATATTGCCTTCTCATCTTCATGTTTCCTAAGGAAGAGTGAGATATTATAGTAAATGTTCAGTGAATGTTGAATTTGCAGAGATTTGGGATAACCAAATTTATAAAAAAAGGAAACGACCTATTAGAGTATTCTGAATTTGATGGTATACTCAGTTTTACCCGTGAGTTTTATATTATTATACATAGTCATGAGCTAATTAGTGTCTTTTAGTTTAAAAAACTGCCTTTAGCATGTCTTCTAAGGGAAGCCTAGTGGTAATGTACTTCCTTAGCTTTTTTTCGTCTTGGAATGTCTTTATCTCTCCTTCATTTTTGAAAGAAAGCTCTGCAGAATGTAGTGTTCTTTGTTGGCCGATTTTCTTTCACCATTTTGAATATATCATCCTATTTCCTTCAAGCCTATAAAATTTCTGTAGAGAAAACTACTGATAGCCTGATGAATTTTCTCTCATACAAAGAACTTCTTTTCATTTGAGGCTTTCAATTTTCTTTGTTTGTCTTTGATATTTGACAGTTTGACAGATGGTCCCTGACTATGAGGATGTGAAAGAAATACTCATTCATTGGAAACTGTAGTTTGATTTTTAAATTTTGATATTTTCTGAGGCTAGCAATACTCTTATGATACTGGGCAGTGGCTGAGGACTGCAGTTCCCAGTCTGACGTGAACATTAGGATAAACAATGGGTTCTCTACAGTGTGTTGTGTTCCTAAACTCTGATGTCTAGGAGTCTGATATATCAAATGCATTTTTAATTATGATATTTTCAACTTACTTTATGCTGTGTGATCAAAATATATGGTGAATATCTAAATTTAAAAAATTTATTACTGTAAAAGACAAATTGCCATAACCCTCACTTCAGACACACTTATCCCATTGTTCTTGCCACTTTCTGCAGCAGCTCTGGAAGTCCACTTTTGTGAGTGTCTTTGTGATGAGCCATAAAAAATGTAATGAATGCTACTGCCTAGTGCCATCCAGTGGAAAGGTGAGGTTGTGAAAACATTAGGGTGTAACCTCACCCACCTTATTCACCAGCTCTGGCACCATGTGGCTTTAGTTCTCCCTCTAAGTCAAAATGACCATGAAAGGCAAATAATTTGAATCAGTTCAGGAAATTAAGGCAACCATGAAAACCCAACTAAAGACATTCACAAAAGAGGACTTCTGGAACTGCTTCAGAAGTAGCAAGAACGAAAAGTATGTTCAAAGTAAGTGGGAGTATTTTGAGGGGAATTAATGCCAATGTCTTTTACTATAATACAGTTTAAAAAACTTACACATCCAAAATATTTTTTGGATCTCATTGTATCCTGATGAAAACTTTGGTTGACTTGACTGGACATGCACACTTTTGAATTTCATGTGCATGTATTCCATATCTCTCATCAGATTTGGGAAGTTTTCATCTATTATTAAAAAAAAATCATCCTGCCCCTTTCTTTCTCTTTTATCCGAGATTCCCATAATGTAAATGTTAGCTCCTTTGACGACACCCTATGGTCCCATAGGCTTTCTTTATTACTTTTTATTCTCTTTTATCTATGACTATATATTTTCACATGATTTGTCTTTAAGCTTACAAATTCATTCTTCTGCCTAATCAAGTCTACCATTGACATTCTCTATTGGATTTTAAAAATTTTATGCATTGTACTTCATTAGTTCCAGAATTTCTGTTTTGTTCTTTTATAGGATTTCTATCTCTTTGTTGAACTTCTTTCCATGTTCATGTATTGTTTTTCTGATAATGTTGAGTTGTCTGTGTTTTCTTGTACCATGCTGAACTTCTTTCAAACTATTATTATTTTGGATTATTTTCAGGCAATGCAGAGGTCTCCTTATCTTTGAAGTCGGTTGCAGGATTGTTATGTTCCTTTGGTAGTGTCAAGTTTCTTCGAATTTTCATTTTTGTTGCACTATTCACATTTGAAGTTTTTTTTGTTGTTCTTTTCATATTTGAAGAAACCCTCACCTTCTCTAGTCTTTAGTAACTGTCTCTAGGAGATAAATGTCTTCACCAAATACTTTAACCCAGGTAGGAATTCTGAGGCTCTGAGACCTTTGTATGGTTACACTGGCTTCACCCGCTTTGTTCTCTCTGAGGATGGATTTCTTAACATTGTGTGTCTTCTCTTGACCCTGAAAAGCCATTCCAAGTGCTGATGATCTCCTGTTTGTTTTCTCTAGGATGATGCTGTGAAATACTCAAGTTGTACTTTCCCTCAATCTCACACAGTTGAGCTGGCTCTTTGTGTAAAATGCTGTTTACAAGAGTGTGCTTGGGGGCCAGCCTAGGGGAGATGGCATTGAGGTTGAGGAATGTCTGGAGTACCCATGGGCCAGTTGGGAGGCATCTCATGGGGCTCCTGGGTGGGCTTTCCTGCAGACCAGTTAGTAGGACCTGCTGTTTCTTTTCCTGGCTCCAGTATCTCCCAGCCACTCAGTCATGCTGATCACCTCCGTAATTTGAGTGGGGTGAGAAAGAGGTAGACCTCTTCGGCAGTGACCTGAGTGGCTGAGGGAGCTGGGTATCACTTTCCCCATGGGAGAAATCATGGGCTAAGATGGTCTCCTGGTACTGAGTCACCTATGGGTAAAATGAAACTGTTCTAACCTCTTAAATGCACCTATTCTCAGATTTCTGCTCCAGCAGTGTGCTGGAACATCTACGCTGGATTCCTGGGCTCCCACAAAAATTTCCTTTTCCATTAGTGTTTGTTAAGAACCAATGGTTTTGGGGAAGATGGTAGAAAGCTACTGTTCCTCCATCTTGCTGATATTACTCCTCATTTCCAGCTCTTCACATTCTTTCCTACATTTTGTCTCTGAGCTCTGATTGCCTTATTTCCTGAGCTCCAGCATGTCTGTGTTTTACTTCTGTAGTTAGTGTCACAAAAACAAGAATCTAGATAGATCCTTGAGTTGGTGGTGGAGTCCCTGGTTAGTACTTTCAGCCTTAAATTTCATCTGGTTAGATATTATTGCTTCCATCCCTCTTTTTTCCTGTTATTATTTTCCTGGCATCCGTTTGTTCATTGCTTTATTTCCAACTTTTCTTTAGCATAAAGATTGATATGCTTAATTCTATATTTTATATTAAGATGTGCCATGTATGGATACCAAATACTCACAATGAGCATAAACATTATATGTCCTAAACATGAGCTAAGAACATTAATAACAATAAGAATGAAGAGGGGAAAGGGGATTTAGAGACAGAGGGAGAGAAGTGGGTGACAAGGGGAAGGGAATTAAAAAAGAAATGAGCTGTGTTATGCACATTCACCTACTCCCCAAGATGAATATAAACCTCATGTACTGCAAATATTGTACTAATAAATTAAACTTAATCAATCAATCAATAATGGAAACTCTTGGAAAAATGTTTCATAATTACTATTTATTTTAATTATCAATTCTTCTTTCATATTATTGCTCATGTTAGGTCTTCTGCACCCAGCCCAACTGTCATCTTTTTTCCCATATTTGCTCACCTGTGCTTGCTCTATGGGCTTCTCCTGTGTATTTTCCAGTCACAAGTTTGTCAGTCTTCACTGACTCTCCTCTCTTCAGCTCACCCACTGACTCGTTTAACGGTTGGGCTGCAGGTAAAGTACACAATGATGAATTAAATGTGAATCTCACATAGTCAGTAGATACATTTTAGCATATGTATATTGTAACATATCATGGGACATAATACATTAAAATGCTTTATTTATATGAAAGTCAAATTTAGTTTAACTTAATGGAGACATTCTATGGTTTTTGTATGTAGTTTCTTAAATTCTGGCAACCCTATTCATTGGAGAAATCTTTATTTTTCTTGGGTCTACTTTTTAAAAAAATCAATTTTATTGGTGCAATTTAGATATACATAATGATCACATTCACATTCATCATATGGAATTTGTACTTGTACATAATATATCTTGATTCTTCTTTTCTCCCCAATCCCCTCCCATCCCTTCAGTCCCTCTTCCCCTTCTAATTTACAAAGCTTTCTTTCCATTTTTTCTTTCTATTCTCCCCACCCCCTTTTACCCTTTCACATTTGAATATTTTCTTCCTATTTGCCAATATCTATTATACATTTTGGACCTCATTTCCCTTTCAGTTTCTCACACACCAGAGAAACAATGTGATATTTAAACATGTGCATATGATTTATTTCACTTAAGAGTATGGTCTCAAGGTGCATCAATTTACCTGGAAATATCTCAAGTTTATCCTTCTTCATGGCAGAGTAATATTCCATTTTAATAAAAACCCATATCTTCTTTATCCATTCATCCATTGGTGGGCATTTGGGCTGTTTCCAAGATTTATCTATTACAAATTGTGCTGCTATAAACGTGGGTGTGTATTTGTCTCTGTGGTATGATGCTTTTAATTCTTTTGGGAAGATAACTGGGTCAAATGAAAACTCCACACTGAATTCCACTGTGGTTGCACCAAACTACACTCCCACCAACAGTGGAAAAGGGTTCCTTTTTCCTCACTGTCCCACCATCATTTGTTATTGGTTGATTTCTTGATAACGGCCATTGTTTCTGGAGTAGATGGAATCCCTGTGTTGTTTTCATTTGCATCTCTCAAATGACCAATGATATTGAACATTTTTTCATATATTTACTTGGTATTTGTACTTCTTTATCTGAGAAGCTCCTATTCATTTCAGATGTCCGCTTTTGTATTGGGTCTTTAAATTGGGGAGGGGTCTGATTTTTTAAAAAGATTTTTATATATTCTATGTATTAGTCCTTTGTCTGAGGAACAGCTGACAATTTTTTTCCTATTCTGTAGCTGATCTCTTCACTCTGTTGGTAGTTTCTTTTGCACAGCAAAAGCTTTTTAATATGATGAGATCCCAGGTGTTGATTTTTTGTAATGCTTCCTGTGTGACTGGGATTTTGTTCATAGTCTTTGCCTACACCTATGTCTTCAAGAGTTTTACCTATTCTATCTTCCAGCAGCTTTAGTATTTCTGTTTCAATATTTATATCTTTGATCCATTTTGATTTTAGTTTAGCTCATGGTAAGAGATATAGGTGTAGGTTTAATCTTTGGCATGTGGAAAGCCAGTTTTCCCAACACCATTTATTAAAGAGGCTATCTTTCTTCTGGTGAAGATATTTGGCTCCTTTGTCAATGATAAGGTGGCTAAATGTTTTTGGAGTTGTTTCTGCATCTTCTAATCTGTTCTGTTGATGCTTGGGTCTGGTTTTGTTGTTGTTGTTGTTTTTTTTTTTTTGCCAGTACCATGCTGTTTTTAACACAGTAGCTCTGTAGTATAATTTCAAGTCAAGGATTCTGAAGCTCCCTGCCTTGCCTTTGTTGCCTAGAATTGCTTTTGCTATTCTAGGTCTCTTTTGGTTCCAAATGGATTTTAGGATTGTTTTATCTAATTCTGTAAGATACAGTATTGGTACTTTGGGATTGCATTACATCTGTATAACAATTTTGAAAGTATGGCCATTTTCACTATACTGTCTCTTCCTACCCATGAACAGGGGCTATCTTTCCATTTTCCAATATTCTCTTTGATATCCTTTTTTTCAGAGTACTGTAGTTTTCAATGTAGAGGTCTTTTACTTCCTCCATTAAATGGATTCCTATATATTTCATTTTATTCTGATGCTATTGTGAAAGGTTTTGTTTCCCTAATTTCTCTCTCAGTCAGTTATTATTTGTGTCCAGGAATGCTATTGATTTTTGAGCATTGACTTTATATCCAGCTATGCTACTGAATTTGGTTATTAAATTTAGAAGTCTATTAGTGGACTTTTTGGGGTCTTCTATGTAGATTATCACACTGTTGGCAAATAATGATAGTTTAAATTCTTCCTTTCCTATCTTTATTCATTTTATTCTCTTGTCTAATTGCTCTGGCTAATGTTTCCAGAACTATATTGAATAAAGGTGAGGATTGTGGGCATCCTGGTCTTGTTCTTGATTTTAGAGTGAAAGCTTTCAGTTTTTTGCCATTTAGGATGATCTTGGCTGTTGGTTTGTCATAGATGGCTTTTACCAGATTGAGATAAAGACTGTCTATTCCAATTTTCTGTAGGATTTTTTTTTTTTAGCATGAATGCGTGTTGGACTTTGTCAAATGCTTTTTCTGTGTCTATTGAGATGATTGCATGGTTTTTGCCCTTGATTCTGTTAATGCGATGTATTACATTGATTTATTTGTGTAGGTTGAAACATCCCTGCATCCCTAGGATGAATCCAACTTGGTCAGGGTGTATAATCTTCTTGGTGATTTGCTGCATTTTGTTTGACAGTATCTTATTGAGGATTTTTGCATCTATGTTCATTAGGGAGATTGGCCTGGACTTCTCTTTTTTTGGTTGGATCCTTCTCTGGTTTTGGTATCAGGGTAATGCTTGCTTCCAGGAATGAGTTTGGGAGATTTGCTTCCATTCAATTTCATTAAAGAGTTTGAGGAGTAGTGGCATTAGATCACCTCTAAATTTTCTTAGATAACAACTTAGAAGAGCAGACGAGACAGAGCAAAAGAGGGACAGATGGAGCCTGTTTATAAACAAAAGCAAACAACTTTTTCTTTAGTTACAGAGCACTTAATCTTAGGATGAACTTCACTGGAGGATCAGTGATTCCCTATTTTCTTTCATAGTTGTGAGGTGAAGACTCTTGCACCTCTCTCAGCAACTTGGGTATCAGCTTGAGAAGGCTGACGTGGCCAGGCAAGCCTGTTCTGCTGCTGCTCCCTCCATGGAGCCCTCTCGGCACCACCCCTCCTTCCTCCTCACCCCTTGTGCCTGTCTATCTGCCTCACATTTATTTATCTTTTCCTTTTTCCTATAGTATGCTCCTCTCACCATAACCACATGAGGTAAGGGCCATGTTGGTTTTGCTCAGTTCTGTGTTCTCCTCAGTACTTAGAACATGAGAAGACTTCAATAAATACCAGTGAAGTGGAAGACTAAGTCACCAGACAGTACAGTCCTGATCATCACAGGTGTGCACCAACTGGGTTCTGTTCCACCAAGGAATGGAAGGTTGACTGCTGGAGGCAAAGGCATATTTCACTTATTTACATTTATGCATTTAATTTTTAAAATGTCACAAGATTTTATAACTTGTTTACAGTGATGTTTTGGAATTGCTGCAGACTCATAAATAACCAGATAAGTTAAGGCTGAAGAAAAAAACACTGCAGAATTAGTTGCTGGTTTTAAAAACAAATCACAGTGCATTTCTTTCTTATCAGAGAGGCAGGAAGCTCTATGTCTGTAAATCTTTAAAACTAAGCATCTCTTTAAAAATGAGGACAAGCTTTTAAACCCCTCTGTTAGTCAGTCTCTTCCTGAAGGTTTATGATGTAGCAGGATTAGAGGAGCTGATTTAAGTGGGTTGCATGGGGGAAAGAAGAATATACAAAAGAAAACTCAAACTTTATTTCACCTCAAATAACAACCAATAACTACATAAGAAATAATCATGATGTTTGAAAAAAAAATATAGGCAGTCTTTTACATTGCTACTGATAGCTTAAAAATGTGCCCTAGCAGACGGAACAAGGCATTAACGTTCCTTTTCAAGGACTCAAAATAAAAAGGTAAATAGCAAAGCATTTGCCAAAATAGGCATCTTGCAGTAACTTCTTATCCCAGGACTCTTGATGCCTTTGTGAAAGAAATAGCAATAAAGAACTTTCTTCTAACACAGATAAGATTCTGGAGATCTGGCAGTGAGAATCAAAGGCAGAAGGAAAGTGAAAGAAGCTACTGCCATTTTTACGGTCAAGGCTGCAAGACCTGAAGCTCCCTTGGTTGGTGCGGTTTGCAACGGGCTTGCCCGATTTCTAGGCATGGTGATCATAGTGGCAGGGAGACAGTGCTGTAGGAGTGTAGGTGACCAGTGGATGAGTGCTAATCAGCCCAGAAGTCTTGAAGGATTTGTCCAAGGACAGGAGGATCCTTTGCAGCCATTTGTTAGTCACAGAAGTGAGTCTAGGACATCACCATATGTTGGCACTGTAGGGTTTCATCAATCTGAAGAATTCAAATGACTGATTTAGTTTCTGGGTTTTTGTTTTATTTTCATTAAAGTATCATGTTCATTTCCTATGAAGAAAAATGCACCCACTGATGGTGTTCATCTTGATCTATTTTGTTAGGATTGTGAAGCAGGGTAGCAGGAAGAAAAAAATTGTTTTAGTTAAAAAGTCAGCCTTATGGGGAAGAATAGCATGCTTGTTGAAGGCAAATGGCCCTTTGATGGAGAAAAAAATCCTTTGGTGGGACTGTAGCTGACGGAGATGAGCCCCTATTTTGCTTTTTTATCCACTTCCAGGCAAAGCCTAGATCTGTAAGGGTGAGAGGGCTCAGCTGCTTCCATAAAGCAGTAAGGCTTTGAGTGTTTGTGGACAGCACAAGAATATGGGCTTGTGGGGCCCAGCATGTGAAAATAAGGCCCCAGAAATGTGGCAGTAGACAGTCCCAGGGGAGAAATCAAGGGTGTGAGAGGTTCCCAGTGGAGAAGGAATTTTAGGGCAGGATGAGAAAATGATACTGTTTTCAATTAGGTGGTGCCCTGGCTGTGAAGAAGTGGTTGGAGAGAAACCACTTCTCGGATCCCTGCAAGCCTCAGTAAAATTTAACCACGCACAACAGTTTTGTGCTAGTGTTGGTGTTGGGGGGAGAGCGATAAATTGTGTTCAGAAGAGGCTGGGTGAAGAGGTGATCAGTAGAAATGAAAGTCTTCCCTCAACCCCCTTCCTACTCTTTCAGGTGCTGGGATGGTCACAGAATTCTTCAAAGTACATGAGATTGGAGGTTGAGCCATTTCATTTAGATAATTACAGAAAACAAGCTCTTAGTAAGCTAGACAGTGTTGGGGGAGATCTAGTTTACAGAGTGGAGTGAATGACATGCGTTGTCAAGCAATGGCGACATCTTGCAGGTTTGCAAAGTGGGTCCTGCTTTGTCTTGGGTGTCCTTGGACAAATGTTTCCTACACAGATTGTAGACATTTCCCCAGGACTTTCTCAAGGTCATTTGGTGACAGAAAGCACCCCAGAGCTTTTGTAAGGTGCTGGAATCTAATCCTTGGCCAACCTGGCTGCAGGAAGGTGAGGAAGGGAGACGTGGTAGGAGGTGGCTCTGGGGTTGTGCAGCCTGGGGGCAATGGGTTGGAGCCAAGGCTTTCTGATGGCATCACAAGCTTCAGAAGACAGACAAATTCTCTGCCGTCTTCCTGAGTCAGTCTGCTGAAGAGTTCTTCGTTCTGCTGCACTATAGGGAACATGTCTGCTGCGTGTCTCCCTGTAGCAGTGAGAGTGCCCAGCTACCAAGCAGCACAAACACTGTTCAAGAGGCTTCTTGCCAAAGGCGAAGAGGTGGAGATGCTAAGGTATTTGCTGCAGTTGTTTTTCTTGTCCACTTTTATTATCTTCCATTAGTGAGGAATAGTCATGAAAAGCCACAAAGTGTCCAAATGGTAATGACTTGCCTTTCCTTCCATTCCTACCTAGGGTGTTCAAATGCACCAATTGAAATAATCATTGTTGCAGTGCTCTGGGTCTCATAAACTCCTCCCTCTCCTGGATCCTTTTGCACTAACTCAGCCCTAACACACTAATCTTCAGTTTCTTTCTCTTGGTTTTCCACGGATCTTGTCCCTAGATCTTCAATTAGCTTGTTCTTCATTTCTCATATCTGAGCTCAAATGTTAACTCCTCTGAAAGTCTAGGGCATTGCTCCCCACCTCTCTGTTAATCTATAGGTCTTGATGAATGCCAACTTTATGAACACAGTATCGGGTGGGTTAGGGATGCAGATTTCAGTTTGCAAGTCTTTTCTGGAGAGAAATAAAGTCAATAAGGAAAGTGGCTGACTGCTTTAGAGGGCCAAGTAGGGAGGAAGGAAGCAGAGGGTCAAAGATTGAGTTGAGTGTCATCTCAGTTGTCTGTTGCTGAGACATAATGGATGACACTTATAATTTAAAGAAGGAAAGGCTTATTTTGGCTTATTGTCTGTAGAGGTGTCAGTCCATATTTGGCTGGCTCCAAGCCAGGGTGGCATGGCAGAGGGCCCTTGGTAGAGGAGAAACGGGAGCGGAAAGCAGAGATCAAGGGAGAAGGGAGGAAGACAGACCCATGACGGCCCCACCCACCATGACCCAGCACCTCCAGCCAGGCTTTGCCTTCCAACATCACATTTAGCTATAAACTCATGAGTGGACTGATCCTTTAATGAGTGTGACGCCCCATGATCCAATCACTTCCCCCAAACCCCACCTATGTATGCACGAGGCTTTGAGGGGTTACTGTTGCGAGAAGATGGCAAAGCTGCAGAGAGAAGGCATCCAGGGTAGGAAGCAGCTCTTGGGAGCTAGGAACAGCCTGTGGGCTAGTGTAGCTGCAAAAGGTGAAGTGAGAGGCATGGGGTGGAATATGAAGGCCCACTTGTTTCTAGCTATTAAGGCCATGGGTTCCTGTAGTGGGTTGAAATTTATGTGCCCCCAAAATGTATGTGCATCTAGAACCTCAGAATGTGACTTTAATTGGAAATAGGGTCTCTGCCAATGTAATCATGAGAAGAATGGAGATCAGATCATACTGGATTAAGATAGTACTTAAATCTCATGAAAGCGTCTTTATAAGAGACAGACAAGAACACACAGAAACACAAAGGAGCAGGAATGTGAGGATGGAGGCAGAGATTGGAGTGATGCTGCCACAAGCCAAGAGATGCCAGGAGCCAACAGAAGTGAGAAAGGAAGGGAGGAGTCTCTCCTCAAGCCTTTAGAGAGAAAAGGTGCCCTGTGCACACCTTGGTTTCAGACTTCTGGTCTCCAGAGCTATGAGAGAATAAATTTCTACTGTTTTAAGCCACCAAATTTGTGGTAGTTTAGTACAGCTGCTTTAAGAAAGTAATCAAATCTAATGGAGAATTCAATGAAATCTATGGATCCTATCGCCAGATAAAAACATGGATGCACACACAATTTTACTTTCAATTTAATGGAGGTCGTGGAGCCCACCCGTGGGTCCCAACATTAAAAGCTCTTCCTCTAGGGGCCGGGGATTTAGCTCAGTGGTTCCTCCGCCTGTCTCACAAGCGCAAGGTCCTGAGTTTGATCCCCAGTACCAAAAAAAAAAAAAAAAAGCTCTTCCTCTAGATAATGCGGCACAGTTTTAAGTGGTCCAGTCATTTACTTGACCAATAGGCCTGAGTGGGAGGACAGTGATTGTGCAAGCAACACAGAGATAAATAAGAACGAAGGGAGTTTTTAAATACTGAGGAAAGAGTCAATGCACAACCACTTTCCTTTCATACTTTTGCAAAATATTGCATTTCTTTCTGGAAACATTTAAATACAAAATAAAATTAATAAGGTTGCTTATCATGTGTCCCAGGCAGGATTTTCAATGAAATAAAAAGAACAATGATTTCAATTCCTGCAGTGTGCTTGAAAATGATGATTCTGCTGGGAAGAGGAACACTCAAGAATAAATACTCCTTGTCTCAATTCACTGGAGTTAGGCAGAGCGGCAAAGGAGAGACCAACGCGATGACGGGATTCTGGGGCTTCTGGGCTCAGAGGTGATGCTGCTGCTGCATGTTCAGTACCTGGGATGAGGCAGGTGCCTGACGAAGTGGTGGCCTTGGTGTGAGTGGGAGGAGCAATGCTAGTCCTAGATCCACGGAGAGTGGGCACCAGATGAGGCTCTGGTATGGTTTCAGTGTTTTTCCTTCTAATTTCATCTGCTGGAAACATGATCCCCAAAGTCTGATGCTAATGTTATGTGAAGGTGGGATCTTTGGAAGAGATTCATTCATTTGCAGACTAATGGGTTAGCAAGAGAGTGGCTTTCTTATTAAAGTGAGAGCTCTCTGGTATGCTCGTTCTGTCTCACCGTGTGATACCTATGCCACCTTGAGGGTCCTGACCAGCAAGAAGGCACTCACCAGATATGGCCTATTGGCTTTGGCCCTCCCAGCCTTTAGGACATGAATGGAGTAAAACTTTGTTCTTTTAAGGTACCCAGTCTGTGGCATTCAGTTATAGCAAGAGAAAAAGGACTAAGACAGGCCCTCAGCTTTTGTTAACACATCTTGGGGTGTCTGTTCCCTCCTGTCTCTATGGCAACAGTACTTCTGCCTTTACACTTTGGGGCAAAGATGAAGATGCTGTTCCTTGGAAGGATCTTTTAGGAAATAGCTTTATTCTTCTGCTGGAGTACATTTTCTAAAGTAGTCTGTTTTTTCTACCACGGTAGGATCGCGGAAGGAGCCAGACAACAGATTCAGATTTATTTGGATAAGTACCATATCCAAGCCTCACTTTCCCTATTAGAATAACAGTTATGTCAGAATTAAATGAGACAATTCCTGCATGGCAGACATTGTCTGCGTCCCGATCAGTACCCATCCCCACCCACACTCCTTGTCTGCTAACAGCATTCCAATTTATTCCAGGATGAGAGAACCTTATCTCAGCCTGGGGACTGGACTTATATCTGGATTTGGAGATGAAAGGGAGATTTGTCAAACAGGGTTGGTCTTACAAATAAAAAGACCAAGTCACAGGGATAAAGCCTTTTTTTCTTCTTCTTTGACTTGAACAGTGGATGTGGTATTTGGGGCTTCAGCAACCACACTGTAACCACAAGAACACAGCCAGTTTGTGAATGATGGCTGAACAAAAAGAGCCTACATCCTGACCATATCATTGTAAAGTTGAACAAAAGGCAGGAGCCATTAGTTTCTAGGCCTTTTGTTATATAATTTCCAGCTCTTTATTGCATGCTGAAAAATGCAATCCTAACTGAATCCTAAATGTGGAACAATATGTATTCATTCCAGTACTTAGCAATAGTAGGATTCAGTAAACTCTAAGACCTTTACTTTTCTTTCCCTTCTTCTTGCTTGGTTTTTAGGTTTTGCTTTTCCTGTGTCATTTTCCCAAGGACTCCATTTCTTTCCTTCGTTATGCATTTAATTTTATTCAGTGAACATTGTATTTGACCACATGTCAACTATCAACAAACTTACCTTCCTCTGACACAGACTAGAATCCAGGAAAAAATAAACAAACAGGACAATTAGGGGCAATTGTGCAGAAAATTAGACGTGAGAAACTTCATACTCTAAAAGTAGTATGAATCTAAAAGTAGGTAGCATTTAAACAGAGAATGTCAGATCTTACTTACAGCTTATAGACTCTTACTTTGGGTATAATTTTTTATCAAAATTTGGCTAAATAGTTTCCCAGCCTGCAGCAAATTTAAAGTGGACTATGATTGGGAGATTGCTCAAAGCAAGATAATGATGACAATATAGGATGGTACTCCCCCCAGATGACTCCATAAAAAGCAAAAATATGAAGCAAACACAGTAGTGGCTCTGTCATTTAATGTAGCTGCAAGCACCCTGTACATGTGGAAATCCCCAAGGGGATCAGTATATCACAGCACAGTGAGATACTTGACATTCAGAATCATCCAGAGACTATGGAAAAGGTTAATCTATGCTACATATATTCTGCCTATGGCAGAGAAATGTTTTAACTCCTTTTCAAGGAGTTCCATAAAGAATGTCCTTATATAGCTTTTGTTTGAAAACTGTAGGCTTCCCATAGGTGGAACCTTTCTCTTTCAATATTTGAATAAACACGTTGTTTTGTTGTCTAGACATTTCACATGTTTAGGGATTGGCTTCCCTAGCTCTTCTTAATTCTTACTGCCCCAAACACTTCCTCCAGGGTTAAACCATCACAGACATGAAGTAAAGGACTCCCATTGACTTGCTTTTACTTGTAAAAGGCACTAAGTATTATAACTTCACTTACTCTTCAGCCTTTATGATTTTGAGGATTGGTGTCACACATAGAAGAATTCAGTCCCTCCTCCAAGTGACAGCGGTTATGCTGGTCATGTGTGTGATCTCAGGGCCTTGTCCACAGGGAAATGTGTACACTGTCAGAGCCCACATCAGGCAGTGTGCGCTGGGTGGATGTCGACCCCCAGGGCTGGTGCTGCTGCAAGCCCTGGCTGCTATGGGTTTTCAGCAGGAGCTCTTTATGGCGCCCTTCCAGTAGGAGGAGGAAGACGGTTTTCCACACCTTCTGGAAGGGCGCGAAACGGAAGGCAGGTGCACAGAAAGGCCAAGAGAGCCTAGATATTGGGCAAGATTCAGACAAGAGAGCTGAGTGTTCCCCAGCCTTTTCTGACATGTGAAACAGCCAACTAGAAATTTGCAAAAAGGAAGAGAATCTCCATAAAGACATGTTTGCAGGCAGCTCAGGATCCCAAACAACCTGCAGATCTCTGGAGAAAGCAACCGCATGGGAGAGGTGGAGGCTCACAGACCAGATGGAAGAGGACAAACCTGGCCAGAGGAGAGCCCTTGCTATCTCCCTTCATGGTTCTGGTTAAGGACTGCATCTCTTTAGAGGGACGGGCCACCAGCTCAGAGCACCATGTGCACTTCCTGGTGTGATGTTGCTAATGAGAGAGAATAAATGCGCAGTTCTTGTTGCAGATTTGAGAATCATTTGTTCCCAGAACATGTTTCATCAACTTAATAAAAACCTAAGTTACACAACCCAGGTCTTGTTTGGTATAGTTATTTGGACCGAGTAGACTCATGTTTGACATCCACTGTAGACGACAATCTGCTACATGGTGCTTCTGGGCCAGGTTTCTTCGTCTAGATATCCGTGGGTTTTATCTTGGTGGAATAAGTCTCTGGAAATCTACACAAAATTCTGCGTCTAGCTGTATATTTGCCTTTTCATGATAGACAATCAGTGGCTTTCAATAGTCCCAGAGGTCTGTGACCCTAGTGAGGATAAGCAACAAAGCCTTTTAGAAAAGCTCTCAACTTTTTAATGTTTCTCTAAGACACAAATAACATTGTTGAACTTTTCAAAAACACGTATGAAGGAAAGGGAAAATTACATGAAATACTAGCTATTTCTTCAGTTTTTAGGTACTTTATACACGTAGAAAAATATGCTCACTCAACTAAAGTATACTTGAAAAAATAGGAATAAAGTATACATGAAAATATATCTCTGTGTATTACATACACTATATATTCTTACACTGAAGTAATGGAATATAACAAAATATTTGTACATAGTTTTCTTTTTTATTAAATCATGTATGTATTTTCTAGTATAAATAATGCATTCATATAGTCATCTTTACTGGTTGTTTAGTATTCCACTGTATAAATATATCATCGTTTATTTAACCATTTAAGTTTTTCTGGATTTTTTCCCCTATTTTAAATGACACTGAAGTATGTATATATTTTTATCCACTTATCCCATTATTTCATTGGATAAATTCCAGGAAGTAGAATTTCTGAGTTATTTTTTAAGTCTTGCTATTTTGCCCAATGCCATTCTGAAAATTTTTATTCTAGTAAGGTATGGTGGCATATGCCTGTAATCCCAACACTTGGGAGACTGAGGGAAGAGGATCACCATGAGTCTGAGGCCAGTCTGGGCTACACAGTGAGTTCAAGACCAGCTTGAACTGCAAAGAAAATTTAATATAAAAATTTCATTCCAATTTCTAATGCCTCTTTCCCTATCATTCTGTCAACATTGTTTATGATCATATTTTATATCTGTTAATAAACAAATCTCAATATTTCCATTTCTTTGGTGATTAGTGAGGTTAATCAGATTTTACATTTTTTTGGTAGCTATTTTTATATATTCTTTTGAGAATTGACTTACCAATGTGATTGGCTCCTTAGGACATGTGCCTTTTTTTTTTTTTTACTTCTAAGAGTTTTTTATATATGAATCCTCTAGCATGTATGCTACAAATACATTTTCTTGGTTTATTGTTACCTGAATATTTTGTAGAAAAGTAATTTTAACATTTTATGTAGCCAACTCTAAATTGTTTCATTTAAATGTTATTCTTCCATGTTATATTTAAACAGACATACATTATGTAAATATCCAGTATTTTCTTCTAAGGACATTGGAGTTTCTTTTTTTCTTTTTGTCTTTCTATTTCTGATTCTGTATCACTCAACATATTTTGAAGGTGATGCTTGGTAACAATGGTCCTAACATTTTTTCTTGAACACCTCACATTTTGGCTGGTGGCTAGCTTTGGTGCTATTCCTGGTGTTCCTCATTCTAAGACCCAAACTGAAGAGGCAGCCTCTATCCAGTTCTCTTGGAAGAGGATGAAAAGCAATGGGGGAAGCAAGCAACAGCAAGAGAGCTTTTACTAGAACATGGCATATGTCACTTTTGTATACATTTCATTGGCAAAATCAAGTCATGTGATTGGGTAGGTCATGGATATAATCTCATGGGAAGGGCAGTGATAATTCAGAACCAAACACAATTTACCCTACATTTGCAGTGGGGTCTAATCTTATATTTTTCCAAATACTTAACCAATTGTTTCAATACCATTTTTAATACTTGTATTTGACACACTGCTAAGTTATGTCTTTCTTATCACAAACCACATTTCTATGGGTTCTTCTTTTTGCTCTTGGATATTTTGGGGAGCATCATCAATCTGTTTTTCTAATTTTGCACCAAAAATGTCTTGTGATTTTCTGTTCTTTTCATTCTAGATGAACTTTTGGAAGCCTGTACTTATTTCCAAAAGGAAGTCCTATTGAGATATAGGTTAAAATAACATTACATATATGGATTAATTTAGAGGAGAGCTGATCTGTTTGAAATACTAAGTCTTCCATCCATGAACATAGTATGTCACTTTATCTGTCCAGGTCCGTTTTTATTTTTCTTATAATTTTATAGATGCAGAAAAAGTCTTAAATTTTATTTTTTGAAAAAACTTTATAGTTTTTGATAGTTTTATGAAATTATTTTTCTCTGTGTTATTAAGTGAGTGGTTGTGATTGGCATGTGGGAAAGTTATTATGATGCTTCATATTTATTTTTTAGTTTGCTACCTTTTTGAACTAGTTTATATATTTTAAGTTTTTTGTTTGATTCTCTTTTGCTTTTGAACTCAGACAGCTATACATGTTATTTCTTTTTCTGATGTGTTGCACTAACTCAAAATTCCAAGACAACATTGAAAAACAGTGGTTTCTTACTCCTGATTTTAGAAGAAGAAATCTTACTGATGTTTGCAAACAATTCTTGTGATTTTAAAGCCAGGAATGCATTTGAATTATATCAAAAATTTTCTTTTTCATTCTTCAACATCTCCACAGGATTTTCTCCTTGGATATGTTATTTGAATCATACTGATGATTTTGTAATGTTAAGTGATCATTGCACATTTGGAAGTAATGCTGGCAGGACACAGAGTGATAGTATTTGAATACAGAGTTGTATTAATTTGTTATCATTATTTAAGTGAATTTTTCACAATTATAACTTACATTGTAATTTGTCTTCCAATTTCCTTTTTGGGGGCATTTTTGTTAGCTTTTTTTTTTTTTTTTTTTAATAGTATCAGATTTATACAGAGTTGAAAATTAGTCACTCTCTTTTTTAATATTTTGGAAGAGTCCACACTATAGAAATTTTGCTCCTTCTTAAAAGTACTCACCTATAATCCTGTTTGGCCCTGAGACATGTTAGAGAAAAAAGTGTTTGAAAAATTTCTTATGTATCATTTGTATTTTTGACTTTTATACTTGAGGTAATTTTAGTCATTTTCAATTTCCAACAAAATTTTACCTCTAATAAAGATTTTAAAATTAATTGACATCTTCTGACATTTAAACTACTTCAGAATTGTAAATTAAAAATAGTTTTAAAATTTCAATTTACAGGATTTGTTTGATCTGAACCAAGCAAGAGCAGAGGTGTCAACTCTGTCTACTACCAACAGATGGCGGTAGTACTCACTTTATATTGTTAATTTAGATTTAAAAATAGGTGGACTTTGTTCCAGAACCTGATCTCTTCAGAACAAGACCTTTAATCATTCTGAATGTTATGTAACTGCCTTGGTTTTTCCTTCCATCTCTCCAATTCTCTCCCTTTTCTTTCATTCTTTTCTCCCTCCTGTCTGGTCTCTTTCCCTTCCTTTTTTCCTTTTTCTTGCCTAGTCTTGGAATGAGTGTGGATTTTTTTGACTGCTATTTATATCTTTATTAATTCTTGATTTTAAAAATTCATGTCCTTTTCAGCTTTTAAATAAATGCTGAGTGCTTGGTTTTTTTATTTTCAATATCATTTAATACGGGAAGCATTTAATTCCCTAAATTCTCCCTAACCTTAACGTTGATTGTATTCCATTGTTTTGTTTTGTTTTTGTTTTTGGTACCGAGATCAAACTCGGGACCTTGCGCTTGCGAGGCAGGCGGTGGAACCACTGAACTAAATCTCTGGCCCTATTCCATTGTTTTTGATATTATCTATTTATATGATTAACTACTAAATAATCTGTCATTGCAATTTTCATGTCTTCTTATGCATAATTATGTAGAACAGAATTTATTTTGTGTTTTATGAAAGGAAGTCTTCAGTATCTAAGTCTGTATAATTATGAAGTTGTACAGGGCAACAAAATTGTCATAACGTAAAATGTTTGGGATAAACTAACCATTTATAAAATTTATCTTCTCTAAAGGTCTCATTACTGATAAGACCAGAGTCTATTCCTGTCCATTTGGTTCTGGTGTCTTTGTCTAGTAACTTCTAGCTGATTATTGTATATTTTTCTGGGAAAACAAAGTAGATACATTAGATTAAAAGGGGATCCTGAGGCAGGTGCGGTGGTCACTCCTGTAGTCCCAGAGGCAAGAAGATCTCTTGAGCCTGAGTTTGAGGTCAGACTGGGTAACACAGCAAGACCCTGTCTCAAAAACAAAACAAAACCCTGAAACTATAAATGGCCCTTCAAGATTTCATGAAGTTGATAAAGGTGATGTTGAGAACTGCTGGAATCACTCACATTTCTTTGACAAATAAGGACCTGGAAGAATGCAGCTGAAAGAAGTGGAAAATCTGCAAGATGATACACAAGAGCTTCAGAAGAGAAATATTTAAACAGAGAAGCATTGAAGGACCTTTGAGAAACTGAAAAAGCCTTTGATTTATTAAAAAAATAGGACTCTTTATTATTCAAATATGAAAGACATTTTATCATGAGATTCTCAATTTTGTTGGAACAAGTATGCCAAAAATCAGAATTTAATGTTTTATTCTTTAATTTCATTAAATATGCAATAAAATAGACTTCCTTTGATAATTTTTACTTTCATTTTTCAAAATAAAGTTCCACTCCAGCTTTTCTTCCTCATTATGAGAATTTGAATTTCCTTTTAAGAGGACTTACTTTAAGAGGATTATTCTTAGGAAGCATTATCCTCAGGTAATGCTTGTTATTAATTTATAATAGTATTGCATTGTTTGCATTTTATTGATGTGTTCTATATTTATAAATTTTCCATAATTGCTAGGAAAATGTACTCTCTCTTCATCTCATTTAAAATTTCTTTTTAAATTTAAAATTTTTTAGGTTAAAAATTTTTAATAGTACTTATTTGTAGTACATAATGACTACATTCATTGTAGGGAATTGTAATGTGTAGATAGCATATTTCAATCACTTTTTCCCCTTCCTTCCAACTCCTTCTTTTTTGCCAGCATCTGATTCATTTATTTCTCTTATAAGTCCTTATAAAGTTAATTATCATACATACAAACCACCAGATTTATAGGCCAAAAACATATAAAGGATAAGACAATTATACCAAATCAAGGTACATTTTTAGATACATTGTCCATGGTTGATTACATTAACATTTTTCTCTCTTTTGTCTTGCCTGTCTTTTATGATGTGCTTTACTTATACATTGAGTATTTCATATAAAAGAAACCATGTGATATTTAAGCTTATGTGTCTTATTCACTTAACATTATCATCTCAAGGTGCATCTATTTTCCTACAAATGACTCAAATTTACCCTTCTTTATGACAGAGTAGTACTCTATTGTTTTCTTTATCCATTCATTGATGGACATATACGCTGTTTCCAAGATTTAGCTATTACGAATTATGCTGCTATAAATACAGGTATGCATGTATCACTGTAGTATGATGGCTCTTAAAAATTAAACTTTTAAAACTTTTTATGTTCTAGATCTTTTATTTTTGTCTGATTAATCTGCCCAAACAATAATAATTTGCTTAAGTTTGTCAAAGCTGCAGTGTTTTTATCAGTTTTTCTCTGTATTTCTAATATTTTTATGTATTTAAATAGAATATTGTGAGGAGCAGAACAACTGAAGAAAATGATACATCCTACTTTAAAGGTTAATAGTAATTTCACATAATTTTATTTTCCTGAAAAAAATCTTGAACATTGATAAGCATTTGTTGAATACTGCATCATATTCTTATTTTGAAATATATCCCCTATTATTGTATAATGTTCCTCTGTAAAAATTAGCATTTTTATCTATAGTTTTTTCATCTAACATTAATTTTACATCTATACTATGGCTCTTGTATTCTTTTTAAACTTGTTATATAATTTTTAATTTAATATTTGTATTTAAACGAAAAACATGTAGTTTGGGCCTAACATTTTTTAGAGCCTAATTTAAGAGTTTTCGCTTATCTGTGAGCATTTCTTCCATTCACTAGTTCTTATAATAAAGATCACCCTTGTCATTCTAACCTGTTTTCTGTTGTGACACTTCCTAGGCCTTTCCTTATTTTCTATCTTATGCTGTATGGGTACGTTGACTTTACTATATTCATCTGTGCTTTAGAGGTTAATATATCATGTAAATTCTAGTGACAGTTATCTTTGGTGTTTCAATTTCATCTTCGGATTTTTCTTTTTCTAATTGTAAGGTAAAAGGAAAAGCATTCTCTGAGCTTTCCAATCTGTCCTCCATTTGAGGGAAAGTATTTAGTTTAATTTGCTTTCCTTTTCGGCACAGGTTTTCGTGACAGATTATTATTACACTGTTACTTTTACTTTCTGTTTTAAAACGTTTTAAAACAGCTATTTAGGTTTAAGTATTTTGACCTGTTTCAGTGGTTAGTGCTGTATCATTCCTAAAATTTTAATTTTGATTAGGCATTTTTTTCAAGAAGAGCATGTTGAAACTATATTTTCTGAGTTCTTGTTTATATGAGAATGTTATAATGTTTTCTTTATATATACACCACTGCTTTCTTTGTATAAAATGGTTAACATTTTACATTTCTATAAATAGACCATCAATGTTTTCTTCTATTATATCTTTAGATTCTGGTTCTGTTCTATTTTTCTTTTCAATGTAACTTTTTAATCATATCTTTGTTCTCCATTATTCATATTTCATAATTATCATATTTTTCTTTTTCTAAATTGATTTTAATTGTATAAGAACATTTTATGTTTCTTTGAAAAATTTTGCATCATCTTACTTTTAATCTCTGTGGCTTATTCATTACAATTTTTTTTTTTTTTTTTTTTTTTTTGGTACCGGGGATCGAACTCGGGTCCTTGCGCTTGCGCAGCAGGTGGCGAAACCACTGAGCTAAATCTCCGGCAAATTACAATTTTTAATAGTAGCTCCCTGGTCATTGTTTTAAAAGCTTACATTTTGCTCCTTTATTGAGAATACCAACAGTTTTGAAATTTTTCTTCCAAATTTTGGAATAGCTCATAGCAAGGCAAGCTCTTCCCTTGAGTTTTCCTCTTCCCAGATTTCTTATTGTTTAGAAGGTATGTCTTTTCTTAGATAAATTTCCTATTTTTCCACTTACTTTCTGATAAACAATACTTAACTTACAGCCTTTTAAGTATTAATATATTCAGGAAAATGTAATAGTTTATTCTCATCTTAATGAAGAGAAAAATATTCCCATTCTTAGAGTCTAATTTTTAGTTATGGTATTAATTTAAATCAATAAAATAATACTTTTAACTTTAATGACCTCCTACCTGTCTTGAGAATTTCTGAAAATGCTTTTATTGTATTTTTGTATAGAACTGTGTTTTTTTTTTAAAGAAACAAACCTTATTCTTAGAATACTTATGAATTTATGGAAAGGCTGCAAAGATAATGTAGAGTTCTCATATACCACTTCACATTAGTATGGTGCATTTGTTATGAATAGTGACCAATATTGATACATAATAATAATTAACTAGAGCCCCTACTTTATTCAGATTACCTAATATCCTTTTTTTCTGTTCCAGGATCCCATGCAGAGCAAACACCACATTATATTTAGTCATCAACTCTCCTAAGGCTCCCCTTAGCTATGGCAGTTTCTTACATTTTCCTTGTTTTTGATGTCTTTGACAGTTCTGAGGAGTCCTGGGTGTTTACTTTGTAGTGTCCCTCAGTTGGAATTTGTCTGCTGTTTCTCTCATACTTAGGCTGGGGTTATGGGTTTTCATGGGGAAGACCACCATTTTTTATATCATACCATATCAAGGGTGCATGCTGACAACACAGCTTGTCACTGTGGCTGTTGATCACCTAGTTGAGGTAGTTTTTGTGGGGTTTCTCCACTGCTGGATTTCTCCCTACCCACCCTTTTTCATACTTTGTTTGGGAGGAAGTCACTATGTGCAGCTTACTTTTACAGAATGGGGAATTATACTGCACCTCCTTGAGGTTATAGCATCTACATAAATTATTTGGAATTCTGCACAGGAAAATTGTATCTTCTTACCCATTCATTCATCCATTGTCTTGTGAATACTTATTTTATACTTTGAATATCATCTAATACTACTTTATTTTGTTACTGAAACTGGCTCCTTTGACAAGCCCTCCTCATTGTGGGTTTATTTATGTTTGAGTAATTTTTAAAACAATTTGTGGCACCATGAAATGTTTCAGGCTCATCTTGAAAATTTCCAGAGCTAGTTACAGAATTAACCATTGGTCTAAAGGGCCCTGATTCCTTTCATTGGAGAATGGTTCTAGAAATCAGGATCTGGGCACTGGGTGTGGTTAGTATCCCTGGTGAGTTGTTACTTCTTGGCCCTCTCAGCTGGCAGAGCAAGGGAGCATCTGAGCTAATCCAAGTATACTCACATATCTATAAATATTTCTAATATACCACCATCTGTACCTATATTAAGCTAAGTATGTTCATACTGATATCTCCAACTCTAATCCATGCCACATAGATTGTTCCAGCTTCCTCCTGTCGCTTCTCTGTGTACTCCCAGTATTTTGTTTTTTAAAAATTTTCTTAAAAACAGTATTCCCTAGTTCTATAAATATGTCCATGCTTATAAATGTGTATATTTCTATTCATTGTAGAATACTTAGAAAATTCAACAATGTCTATGGTTTTTTTCCTCCAAATTTCCTTCTAGATCAATAGCGGTTAACATTTCCACACACATGTATGCACATGCACACACACACAACACGTACAGGTTTTTTTCATTAAGTTTATTGGTACCTTTTACATTCATCATTGGGATCTTTTACCTTTATGTGATTTATCTTGGTTCTTATTTTTTCCCCCTTCCCCTGCCCTGCCTTCAACCCCTCCACCCCTCCCTATTTACAAAGACATTGTTTCCATTTTTTTCCTTTTCTCATATTTTTCCTTTCCCCTTTTTTCTTTCCTTTCTTTTCCCCTACCCCTCCCATTTCCCCTACCCCTTTAACACATACACTTTTTGAACAAAACTATGACCATGCGAAGCATCCTGTTTTTAATCTGCTTTTTCAACTCAACAACATACAATAAGGTTTCTTCCCATGTCATTAACTAATTTTCTTAAAGAATATGATTTTTGTTTCCTGTAGAATATTAATTTCTCATTATGGACATTTAAGTTTTAATAATTTTTGGTTTTATAAATAACTGTAACAAGTACTCTTAAGTATAAGTCTTTAGGCACATATCTGATCTTTAAAATTTAGACTATTTTGAGGAAGTTAAATTACTGGGCCTAAGATCACAAACATTTAAAGTCCTGTAATAAACAGTGTCAAACTTCCTTTCAGAAAAGATAACAGTAATTTGAGCTTCCTGCCAAAATTTTACGTGACCCATTTTCTCTATATTCTTATCAATACTAGGTATATTAAAAAATACTGGATCAATTAAAATGACGTCGCACTTTTGCTTTACATTGAATTTCTCTTATTACAAGTATATTTGAACAGTTTATTTCATACATTCATCAGCCTTTTATAGTTCTTCATTTTTATACTGCCTATTAGTGACTTTCTCCCTTTTTTTCCCCTGGGTGTTTTAAAAAATTATTTCAAGGGCTGGGGATTTAGCTCACTGGTCCTGCCGCCTGCCTTGCAAGCGCAAGTGTAAGGTTCTGAGTTCTATCCCTGGCACCCCCCCCATTATTTCAAAATAACGTTTTAATTTCCCACTTGAAAGATCTCTGGGCCTGATGTCTACACAGCTTTTCTGTGGAGCTTCCTTCATCAGAATGCCTGAGTCGGCCCAACACGATCTGGAGCTGGACTATCCCCTAGATGCACAGCACTGGTCTCGAAGTCAGAAGGATTTCTGCAGGATCTGCTCTTCCCACCTCCTGAATCTGTTCCGCTGTCCCCTGAGCCGCTGCAGCAGCCACACGCTTACCGTGAGGGAGGGAAGCCAGGCACAGCTGCTGTGCTTCATTTTCACATCCCAATCAGACACAGCCTGTCTGAGTTTCCAACAGCACAGCTGAGATATGGCTGTAACTTGCCTAAAGGTGTCCGGAAAGGAGAAAATGAAAACCGGCTACTGGGTCATTCTGAGCGCACATATCCAAGTTCTTCCTCCTAAGAACCCAGCTGACACTGCCCGAGCCATTTCCTAGGCAGGGTGACCTTTTCTTTTTCTTTTTTCTTTTCTTCACTCTCCTTCATTCTTCAATGGTTTCCTCTAATGCCTTTCTCCTGGATGGAGCGTCAAGTTCTCTTCCCCCATCCAAGGACTCATTTGGCAACTCTAGATTGGCTGCCACCACGATGATTGACAGTTGCAGTGGCCACTTGTCTCAGAAATAGAAACCCAATGTGCGGCCCACAGGGGCGGAGCTCTTTTCAGATTTCCTTTCTCCCAACAGAGGGTAATGATGAGGCCTCTACGAGTGTTCTGAAGTGCATTGATTCGGCCTAAAACCGAACCCTTTCTCTATAGAGTAGTGGAAATCCAAAAAGATAATTGCAAATGGCTGCCCATCAACAGGGACTGATGAATGAAGACAGTATAGCTTCGGCGTGGAGTATAACGCTGCTACGGTATCAGAAGGAATAGTAATTCTAAAGAATGCTAAGGAATCACCTCTATGACAAAATGTTTAAGGAGAAAAGCAAGGTAAACTGCAGCACATACCAATATTTATCTAAGAAAGAGGGAATGTAAGTGTCTGTGCATAGTTGTTGAATTACAAAGTAAGCCATAAATCATGAAATGAAATAGTTACTAAAAGGGGAGAGAAGAAACAGGTTGGAAAGAAAATGGTAGAAGCTGGTCTTCTCTAAATATACCTTGTTTGTCGAATTAACTTTGGAACCATGTAAATGTTTTTTACAATTAAAAATTAAAAAAATTAAAATGTAGTTCTTAAAATCAAAATCAAAATGAGAACAAATGAATGCAAATGTATGAGTTGTTGACTCAACCAGGCACGAAGTTATTTTAAGTGACTTTAAACAAAGTACACCTTTTGTGGTTTACAACTCGTTTTAAAAGAACTGAAAAAAATTTCTAGCTTTGTTCACTGAAAGGGCCTAGAAACAATGATCAATCCATAGTCACAACCTGATGCTCATTTAGGGTACATTAACACCATTTTCCAGTTAAAGGCAGAAGAAATCAATTGTAAAATGGCAGCTCCCACGTGTGGGTGGTGCAGGAAATGGCCACAGTGAGATTGAATATCTTATAACAGCAAGCAAAGATGCTATCAAGGAGGGACTCAGGGGCCAACTGGAAGAGGCACCTGCTATCCAAAGCAGGAGCAATTTGAGCAATGAGAAAAGGCAGGATGGCAATGGGTGAAACATATTAAATATGCTAAAATTCATGAGTCTGCAATCACACTTCAATACCTTGTGATCCTTTGGAGGATATTAGAGAACCAATTCATTATTTGGAAAACTCGTAAATAAAGGGAAAGAACAAAGCATTTTGCCAGCCTTTCCTGTATACATGTACCCCACGGAAACCAAAGAGTTGGTCAGGGATGATCTCATTGACATAAATAGCTGATAAATAAGGAAAGAAAACAGACGGTTACCATTTTGAAACCCCAAGTAACATAGTAGGATCGTCAATGGCTGCTGAAACTACAAAAGGAAAGACAAGGAAATATGATGTGCCTTCTGACAAAAGTGCACAACACCAGCTGTGATGTACTATTGTTCCCAAACAAACCCAAATCTGAGCAAGCCTTTAAATCTGGCCATCAGTACATAGGACATACTGGGTAGAGAAGAACATGCTAAGTGACACTGCTGACAATTTCTCTAACAGAGAAATTGCAAAGAAAATAAAAAGAAGAAGGAGGAAGGTATTTAAAGGTTACAAGGATTTAAGAGCCATAGAAATGTAATATATGAATGTTTGGGTCCTGATTTATACAAACTAACAGAAAGCATTTTTGAGACAACTGGACACTAATTGAATGCTTGATGATATTAAAAATTAATGTTAATTTAGTTGTGATGGTGAGGTCGATCTTTAAGAGAGTAGTTCTCGTCATGTATGGATAGATGTTGACGTATTTCCAGATGAGGTCAAGTCACATCTGAGAATTGCTCCAAAATAGTCTAGTGGGTGGTCATGGCATGGAGCAATGACATAAAAATGGTGTCAAATTGGGGATTCTCATAGTGGGGTAGTGGGAACAGGCAGGATCATTGACCTATTCGACTTTTGAATAAGTTTCCAATTCTTGTTTTAAAAAGTTGAAAAAGAAGAATAAGCAGAGAAAGAAAAGGAAGAGGAGGAGAAAGAGAAGGAGGAGGAGGAGGAAGAGGAGGAGGAGGAGGAGGAGGAGGAGGAGAAGTCCCCCTGTAGGCTTCACCAAGACCTTTAGGGTGGTCTCTTAGATTTTTCCAGAAGCTGATGGTGAAGGGCGATGCTTTAGTTCCTGAGGATTCCTGGGTTCCTTGAGCTGTGGAAACTTCCTGGACCAGAACATGCACACTCATCCCCCAGGTATAGGGGCGATGTTTAAAAAAGAAACATTTTTATCTAATCTGCTAAGATGCAACTTCACCCACAACAAGGATAGCCTTTTACATGGTTCTGTAGGACTATGTTCTTCAGAGTGTGCTCCAGGTAACTTTGGGGCCCTGAAGCTCTTTCAGGGATCCATATGGGTAAAACTATTTTCTTACCAGCACTCAAGTATTTCTGCTTTTTGCATTCTCATTCTCTCCACCAGTGAACAGAGGATTTTCCTAGAAGCTCCAAGACACTACATGGCTTTATCACTCTGACAGCTGAAGGAGTGTGTGCTTGTGTGTATCTGTATTCCTATTTATTTTTTTTCAGTTTGGTTCCTAATATATTAAATATCAATGGACACAGCCCACATGAACAAAAGCTTCTTGGAGTTCACAATCATGTTTAAGCATGTTGAGAGATGTTGAGACCAAAAAGTTGAGAACCTCTGATACAGAATGCAGCTTAGGCACTTAATGGGCTCATCTTAATTTCACAATAACATCACTGATTTGCTCTGAACAAACTAAAATTACATTTTGGTCTTTCCAGATAAAGGGACATTGGGTTCACAAACAAATCTAGATTCCTCTTCTTATGGCATGCGCGTGCGCGCGCACACACACACACACACACACTTACTTAAAATTTTGCTATTATTTGCTCCTAGCATCCACCCTCCCCACAAATCTTCAAAGCCTTAGGACCAGTCCTTACTCAAGGCTTGAGACCCCAACCTTAGGTTTTCTATCTCCCCAATGGCTTCTGCCAGAGTTAACTCTTCCCCAGGTACAGGAAGTCTGAGCCTACACAGGGCACCAGATGCCCCACCTACCTCTCCCAGAGCATGTCTTAAGGATCATGAGCTTTTCTTCTTACAACTATAAAATGAGGCCAATGTTTCTTGCCTTGCTGAGGTGATAAAATGATACAGCATGGATAAAAGCATTGAATTCCACCTAACATGCTTAGGAGGAATGGCAAGTTTACTTTATTACCAGATCACCAGAGTCCACAGAGAACCCAATGCATTTCTTTACTTTTCCCTGTAATGAAGCTCAAAGGCTATATGCGTTGGGTTTCAGAGAAGTCCTTCCTTTGTGCTCCTCCATCCTACCAGCCCCAGTACAGGTGTAATTTGTATCCAGGTCCTCAAGGTTCTGAACATTCATCTCATGTCCTTCTGGTGGGACAGCAGCAGATCCTTACACTGTGAGTGGGGGAAGCAAGAAAGGAAACAAAGATGGTCACACATGGAAGGCGTGTACCTAAAATGGTTGCTCATGAGTGATAGCTCTACACTACCTAGAGGACCATTTCAAGTGTCCTTCATGCTGTGGTCCCTAACAATCTTCATTCCAGTCCACGGACTGACAGTGCTGTTTGTACCGCCTCCGCCCCATCCCCGTGTTATCATGTCTCTCTGTATCTAGCTTAGGTTCTATAACCATCCTTCCATCCTGTATAATCACTTCCTTATGCCTACTCCACAATCTCTTTCCTTCTAGTAAACCCACGTGGCAGATCCCGAGTTTGGTGAAACCTGTGCCCCACCTACTCCAGCCTGCTCCTGAACAACTGAAGGTGACTGGAGACATCACAACCATGATTACCGGTCTACTGCTCTGACTCTTCACTTCTGACCACAGCACCTGCCAGCAACACCATTCTGTTTTCCTAGTCAGTCCACTCTTCTCTGAGTTGACTCTTCATGGTCCTTTAATCTGTCATCAGATCCTCGACACTAGAAAAACCATTCCTATATTGTCTAAATCTAGATACCTTTGGGCGGGAAAGGAGGCACTATTGATAATTTCGGGGAGAGACAACACACAAGACTAAAATTGCTCCAGATCACATTCCCCTATTTCTTTTTCTTCACTTCCATCTGACAGTTTCATGGCTTATTTCAGGGAGAAGCTACAAATCATAGAAGAGAGCTCCAAACTACTAATCTAAGTTTGCAACCACACACCAGGCTCTCCTGGTTCTTCCAATGGGTGATATATGAGTTTCCCGTGGCTGCCATAAGAAATTACCACACACTTGATGACTTAAACCAATAAAAATTTATTCCCTCAGAGTTCTGGAGACTAGAAGTCTGAAATGAAGGTGTTGGCAGAGCCATGCTCCTCCCAAAGGCTCCAGGGCAGGGCACTTCCTGATCTCTACGCTTCTGGTGGCTGCTGCCAGCCAGGTATTCCTTGGATCTCTTCAACCTCTCTCTCCATCTTCACATGTTCTTCTCCCCATATACCTCTGTCTCTGTTTTCTCTTCTTATAGGGACTAGTTACTGGATTAGGGCCCATCAGAATCCTGTATGACCTCATCTTAACTAATTATACCTGCAAATGAGGTTATGTTCTGAGGTTCTGGGTGAACATGAATTTATAGAGGACACAATTAAACTCAGTCTACATGGACTCTATGTGCCTAAGTCTAGTCCTCCATTGTAGCTTTTTGCATCTCCTCTTGATTGGATTTTTTTTTTTTGGTACCAAGGATCGAACTCAGGACCTTGTGCTTGCGAGGCAGGCTGCAGTACCACTGAGCTAATCCCTGGCCCTCCTCTTTACTGGAATCTTATTGCAATTCTCCCCTTTCCCTATTGCATGACTATTTCCCTACATTCATTACATTATTCCTGCTATTGTACAAACTGCTGAAATTGCTTCTATATTAAAAGCCTTTCTTGCATTAACACCCCCTCCACCTACCGACCCACTTCCCTGCTCTGTATAGCGAAAGGCCTCAAATGAATCACCTGTGTCCACCATCTGTACCTCTTGTCTGCCAAGGCTTGCGAACTTATTTCAGCCTAGCTTTCGGACTTTCCTGCACCTCCTAAGCCAGTCTCCATCCTGTCAGGCTCTGTCATCATTTTACCCAACCTCCCCCAACATTTAATGATCAGTCCTGCTGTGTTTCCCTTGGATCTGAGACAGCACACTTGGGTGCTTCCCTTCTCTGTCCTCCAGCCCTTCTTGGGCTCCTTCACTGCTTCCTTTCCCTCTTCCCAAATGCAAGCAAGATGGAGGGCTTCCTCACTGGCCATCTCCTCTTCCAGGCCGGTGCTCACTACCCAGTGACCACAGTGTCCCCTTTCCTTACCACCCCCTCTGCTGACCGCTTCTACCCAAGGGTCCAGGCTGAGTTCCTGACTCTTATCAAATACCTCCTCATCTCCATTGAATGTCTTGAGTCTCTACTCATCTTAAAATTAACACATCCAAGACTGAACTACTGATTTCTCCTCACCCAGCCTAATGCTGCCTACCAAATTATATCCCCAATTTTCCTTATCTCAGTTAATAGCTATTCCATTGACCCAAATACTCAGACCAAAAATTTAGGATTCTTCTTCCTTATTCTTACTCTATGTACAACCCAAACAGAGCTCTTCACCTTGACGCTTCCTCCTCACACATGGACTCTGTCCAGCTCATTCCAATCTCTGCCCAAGAGCCAGCGACCAGACTGTGCCGTGCCGTTGTTCGTTCCCTTGCTCACTGCTCCCTCCCCTCTAGACCCTGCAAACGACCTCTCACATTACTTAGAAGAATCCAGATTCTTGTTTTGGATTTTTGAGACAGAGTCTCTCCATGTAGCCCAGGCTGGCCTTGAACTCGCAGCAATCCTCCTGCCTCAGCCTGGTGGGATTACACACGTGTGCCACCATGCCCAGCATAGCCAAATTCTTGACATTGACCTACAAGGCACTTGGTTAGCTGCTGACTTCTCTCTTTTCAGGCTCTCTCTTGCTCAGTGGCTTCAGCCACACTGGCTTAATTGTGTGACCTTGAACACATCAAGATTCTTTGGATCTGGTGCTTTGCCTTTTCTATGTTCTCTTTCTGACATTCTCTGCCCTTGGGTGTGATTTTCATTTTTAACGTCTGCTCACACTGTTTGGGTTTCTGCTCAGGTGTTTCCATGTTGGTGAGATCTTGCCTTCTCTAAAGCCATATCCCCTAGCCCAGCACACCCACCTCAATTCCTCTCTCTCTCTTTACTGAGCTTCACGCCCTCCCCAGTTCCTCCCCAGTTCCACTAGTTGAAAGAATAGTTTATTATGCACACATTCTGTTTTCTTGACTTACGTATTCTCTCTCTCTCCTCCATCGCACTATAAGCTCCAGGAGGGCAGGGTATTATTTGTTGTTTAGCCAGAACAACACCTGGCATATTGCAGAGATAGAATAAATACGACTTTACTTCAATTGTTATTATATTGTGGAAGTAAAATATTTTCAAAGTAATGCTGAAAATAAAGTTTAATAACAAGAGTTTCTTCACAGCTTGAAAGCAATATTCATTTGGAAGGTTTTATTGGATTTACTGCCTTTCTATAGAAATCTTGAACATTCAAAGGATATTAATGAGAGACATCTCAAGTTTGAAATGAGTAACGGTAGTTGTTATAATAATTATAACAGGTACCACTATCCAGCCCTTATTTGTGGCAGGCACTTTGTGAGGATTGTCTCATTTAATTCTCAAGACATCCCTATGGGGGATTAATCACCTCAATTTATAGGTAGGGTGTGGTAGTTTAAAAATCTGTCTGTAAATTCTTTGATAGTTTTCCCTTTAAAAAGTGGAGCCTAGGGCTGGGGATTTAGCTCAGTGGTGGCCTCGAAAACGCAAAGTCCTGAGTTTGATCCCCGGTACCAAAACAAAACAAAACAAAAAACCCAAAAAGTGGAGTCTGATTTGCCTCCTGTTGAGGGTGGGCTTAGCTTAGTGGTTCAGTTAAGGATACAATATGGTGGAAGTGACAAAGTTTGGCACACACAGTGAGATCTTCAAAGGCATTATGGCTTCCCCCGCTCTCTTCTGGATCACCCATCACCTCCGCATCAAGTAGCCTTAGCGCAGGTGATGACATTAGATCAGCTGCCGAGTGCCGAGCAAGCTGCTGCTTTGGCAACGCGCGAAGTGTTGCGCGGGGGGAGATGGGAATGGTACGAGGGTGCTCACAGCCCAAGGAAGAGACCTGTGTGGCTAACGGCTGAGGCCTCCTACCTTGAGAGGCATCTTGGAGGCGGATCCCCAGTCAGTCCAGCCAGGCTTTCTGCTGACTGAGTCCCAGTGGACCCTTTCACTGCACTCTCACAAGAGACCCTGAGCCAGAACTACGCACGTCTGCTACTCCCAAATCCATGTGCCACGAAGTCAGTGAGATTAGACAGGCCCCTTGCTTTAAACCACTATGTTCTGGGGATAATGTATTGTCATAGTAAGTAACACGCATCTGGAAATGGAAGGACAGAGGGAGTAAGGGCCTTAGGTCATACAGTTAGTAGTGACGATGCAAAAATTAGCATCCAGTCAGTGTGGATGTTCAACCACGGCCCACCACAAGAGGTCAAGATTAAGCCTCGGTGACTTGCTTTAGTGTCTCTGTTAGGGCTGTGAGTACCACCTTCCCCTGGATAGTAAACTGTCTGGTCTTGCTTTAGAGTAAGGCCATCCCAGGCAGCTACTTCCTTTGCTTCTGAGTCCCGTTCTGTCCCAGGTTTGTTTTAGCCTACAGTGGACAACTATCTTTGCCATAATCCTTCTGGTATTCCTGTGAACTTCTGCTCAATCCCACTTCCGGTTCTGTAATTTGGCAGAACTGCCAATCTTCATATTCTCTATCCCCATAGGTGGGTTTATGGCTCAAGCCTGGCCAATCGTTGTGTATTATCAGTGATTGAATACGGTGATTGGGTCAAAATGGAAGCACATGAGCCAAAAGGAGCCCTTCCCTGGGAGGTATAAGTCCTGCCATGTTTTCAGCCACATGGAAGAAGCCTATCTTCAACAGGTCCAATGTCAGCATACATAAGGAAGCAGAATGAGAGAGATCATCTTTATATTCTATGAGATCTTGAAGCAAGCTAATCATAAGGGCAATTCCATTTTTCCCCAATCTACATGACTGAATACATTTTAAGATAAAAAGAATGAAGTTTCGTATCACTTGCCCTTAAGCTATGATTATTATGAAGAGTCTTCTTCCAGCATGTGGAAGATGGCTGTTATCTTCCACGCTCCAAGGGCAGCCAGGGTTCTCCATCACTGAGAACCTGGAGCCCTGGTTCTTATGGGTGGCAAAGACCCTTCCCCTCTTCAACCTTCTCAGGAAGCACATGTCTTTCCTGGAAGCCAGTGGTGGTCTGGGGTAAACTCAAAATAAAATAGTGTGATGACAGGTGGGTGGCTCAGTTGCTCAGTTTCAGGCCTTAGTCATCTGTGTATCCTTTTTTTCCTTAGTTGCCCACCCCTCCCCCAGTCCTCTACAAACAGACATCCTGTTAGTCATCAAGTCCTGTTGATCTGGATCAAATGGTTCATGGAAGTAGGTGGGGTAGCCTAATGAAAGTGAGCTTGATTCCTTCCTCTGAACATCTCACAAATCCAGTTTTACTTCTTCATTTTCCTGCTGCTACCAGGGACCTCTGAAATGGGTTTCCCTGCCTCTAACCTCAACCCTTGTTGTGGATTTCTCACATTTCTTCTAGATTTTGCTTTCTTCTAAAGTATACTTTTCATTGCCACTTGCTTTTGATTGATCCAGTTTTCCATTGCTGATCTGCTAGTCAGACTTCTTAGCTTAGTGTTCAAGACACTACATGTGTTGACCTGCATTTGCCATGCGAGGGCCTATGACCTTCATAGAACCATTTTCTAGTCTTCTTAGAGTCATCTTGTTGTAGAATCGCATGCCATCTTCCCCTGTTCTTTCTCCAAACTGTCCCACTGTCCCTCCTTCCCTGAGTCTATCAGATCCCCTTCAGTCTTACCTCCTCTGTAAAATATTCCCTGAGCATTCCAGTCCACACTGAACAGCCAACCCTTTAGGGAACTCCGCAAACAACTGTTGTCTGGACTGGTTTTTCAAATTTCACTCACATTCCTAGTGAGTCTTTGGCCAGCACAAGTCAAGTTTTTGGTGTTTTCTTTAAACTACTGATTATATATTCAAATTTGGCTGAGCATATTATTTCCAAAGAAACCCAGTTTCTTTCTTGTCTTCTAATTCCAAATTACTTCCTCATGCTATGATAGTGCATTTATTTCTGAGAACAAATTAAAGATCATTAAAATTTGTTTGGCTACCTACAGATAGAGAAGTGCTTATTATTGTCATTATTTAAAACCATGACCATTAGGAAAATGCCAACATGAAAAGGAAAGGGAATTGCTGCAACAATTTCCAGTTTCTAAACCAATTTGGTGACTTTTAAAAGTTTGACAGTCTCTCCATTAAACCATTCCTCCGGGCCTGTCACCGTTCCAGTCTCCAGGAGGGGAGTTAGGAGTCCTGATTCGGACAGAAACTGAGTCCCGCTGGGGTGGCCAGGCCACATTACATAGACAGAGCTCCTCCACTTCTCAGATCATCGAAGTAGGGAGGACAGCAAGTGACCAGCCATGGTTTCCCCATTGAGAAACGACTCAGGGATATGAGTCACGCGCATATAACATCTGAAGAGAGTCAGGAGTGGTGCGAGGAAGACCTGGCCTCCAGTTTCAGAAAAGCCTAGCCACTCAGATCCAGTGATGATTCTGTATCTCTAAATTTATGTTTATATTTATAAAAGGAGATGCCTTTTTGCTCAAGGGTGACCTTTTATCTGTGAAAGATGACTTAAAGGAGGGTTCGGGTTTAGAAAGCCTTTCCAGTCCCTGCAGCTCTGGAGCCTGGCACACAGTAGGACTCCCTCCTCGTCGCGGATGGCTGAACGCACCCTTGCACTCCTTGCAGGCGCATGGCTCATGGACCCTCCGGGATCCAAAGTCCACTGTGGGCAGGGTCCCCGCACGCTCGTACAGGGCCCTTGAGCAGTTGGGTGGACTTTGGGAAATGTTTGTTGACTAACGGATAAGTGTACGGATAGTGGAGCCGAAGGCTTGCGCAGGGAAGGCCGCACCTGGCCCTAAACACTTCGCAGGCTTCATGAGGGTGGCCGGGCTGTCCTGGCTGGCTCTTGAGAGCACCTCTGGACGGGTCATCTCGGCCCTCCTCCCAGTGCCTCTTTTTGCACACCAGCCTGGAGCGGCGGGGGCCGCGCAGCCCCGAGGGGCCAGGTCTTCCCAGGCGAGGGTGGGGGCCGGGCCAGCTGAGCGGGACCGGGGGACCTGCTCCTGCCCCCCTCTACCTGCCACCCCGGCCGCCCCTTCGCGGTCCCGGGCCGGCCCGCCCGCGGGCACCTGGCCCTCCACCCCCGGCGGCCCCCGCCGGCCACCCCAGCAGAGGGCCGAGGCGGCGGGGCGGGCGCGGTGTGACTCGGCTGGGACCGGTCCCCCAGGGCGCGGCCGGGCAGCCGCCCCCGTCCCCCCTCCCGCCCGGGGGCCGGGCCGGGCTCCCGGGGGGCGGGGACTAGCCAGTGGCAGCGGCGTCCGGGCCGGCGGCGGGCGCGGGGCGGCTTCCTGCAGGCGGCGCCGGGGCGAGCCGTGGCCGGCCGCAGCCACCGCCGCTGGGTCGCCGGGTCGCGGGGCCCGCGGCGCTCGGGCCGCGTCCGTGCTCTCGGGCGCGCTGCGCGGCCGTCGCTGCTGCCCGCGCTCGTGCCGCCTTCGCCGCCGCCGTCACGCCAGCCCCGCCGCCGCCGCCCGCTCTGATTCTGCGCATAGGCAGCCCCCAAGCCTGTCATTCTGCAAAAACACAGTTTACTCAACACACCGCACACACGCGCGCACACACGCGCACCCCGGGCCCGCGCGCACACGCACGAAGGGCGCGAGCGAGCAGACGCGCACACCCGGCGAGCCAAGTTCCGCAGCCTGGCATGGCTTCTGGGGACCTTTACGAGGTACGGGGACGCGGGGCGCGGGCCGGCCCCAGCCCGCTGGCGGCGGCGGCGGCGGGAACCGGGCCGGGCCGGGCCGGGCGCGCGCGGAGTTCCGAGCCCGCGGCGGCGGCGGCGGCGGGGACCGAGGGTGGCGGGGGCCGGGCGCGCCTCCTCCTCCCGCGGCGCCCGCGCCCGCTCCCTCTTTCTCTTTCTCTCGCACACACACTCTCTCACTCCATCTACTTTGCGGCCTTGGAGGGGAAGGAGGAAGCCGGGCGGAGCCGGGCGGGGGAGGTAGCGGTCCCGGGGAGGTGGCTCTCGCCCGACGAGCCGCCCCGAGTGCAGAAAGTACAGGTAAAAGTCGGCGCCGGACGTGCCGGGAATGCGGGGGGCCGCGGCGCGGCGGGGGGGTGCGGGCCGTGGGTGCGCGGCCCGGGCTGGGCTGGGGGCGCGGGAGCCCGAGGGGCGCCCAGGGGCAGCGGAGCCCGGCAGGGGCACGGCGAGGTCCTGGGGGTGGTCCGCGAAGGGGGCGCTGGGTGGGGGGTCGGGAGGTACCCACCGAGCCGCTCCCGGGGGGGCCCGGGCCCCTCCCCCTCCCCCCCACCTGCTGACCAGGTCGTGGGCTCTCGAGCCCTCCGGGCTGGGGCGTGGGGGCGGTCCTGCGGGTGTCACTCTCGCTAGGGGCGAAAGGGGGCGCTGCGGAGGGCCCCGGGTGGAAGGACGGAGAACATGGAAGTCGGAGGTGGGTGGTAGCACGTTGCCAGAGGACGTGGATGTGAGTGAGCCGGGCTGCCAGCCCTCTCCGCCACCCTCAGCGCATACCTGTTTCCCGGTCCACGCAGGTAGTGGCCAGCACTGGTTATTTTGAAAGGGTTTCCAAAGTGGTGAAGGAAGACATTAGTCTGGCATTTTTCAAACAATGGAGAAATACCCACGATCTCTGGGGAAGTAGGGCTCAGATAGCCCGGACCACAGCCGTTCCTGCTTTGGATCTGCACATAGTGGGCATAACAAGAACCACCACCATGCCCTGGGTGGATGTGCTCAAAGAGGTGTTGGAGCCAAAGAGAAAGATAAAGAAGCTAAGCCAGGGGCCATCCTCACTCAGAAGGCCTGCTGAGTCTCCAGAAACCAGCATCAGAGTTCAGCCTGCACCCGGACTCCGCTAAATACAAATCGTTAGCGCTAGCCCTGATGCACAAGGTCGGGGTAGAGTTAGCTTTTGGGGTGAGAGGCTGCGGGGATGACCCACAGTGAACTGTTCCTCCGGACCCTCATGGGCAGCCAGACTGAGAGGGGAGTGGAAAATAGGCAAGATAGCGTCTGGCCTCCTGTGTGGCCAGGTCTTTTGGGTGATTCTGGGCTCAGTGAGGCTCCGTCATGAATCACTCTCCAGCAGGCGGGCTCAGGTGGCCATCTTTGCACACCTTTAAAGAACAACACAAATTGCCGTCTCCTCCATTCTATGGCCTTCTTCACCCCTGTGCTGACAGAGAGGATGAAGTTGGTGAGAGACTTGGGCTTTGGCAGAGGCCCAGGCATGCGGACCACTCAAGTGTCTTGGTCTCCTTCAAGGTGGCAGAGCAGTTTCTGAAATCAGAAGTCACAACACAGTGAAATGGAAAGTTTGTGTTTCTTGAAGTATAACCAACATTACCGAGACAATGGCCCAAAGTATATGTGGTTCAAGGGTGAAACCCATCTTGTTTGGATCATGGAATTTTCCACCCTTTGAAACTGAGTCATCTTAGACCTCCTGACTTGCCCAAGTGACAAGTGGTATCACGGAGACATTAAGAGAACATCTTAGGAGCCATCAGTACTTCCTCATCTCAAGTTTGGAACTTACGAACCTTCTGGGGATAATTTCTTGTTTAATGTTCATGTG
The DNA here is from genome assembly GCF_053883595.1 of Heterocephalus glaber. Taxonomy (NCBI): domain Eukaryota; kingdom Metazoa; phylum Chordata; class Mammalia; order Rodentia; family Bathyergidae; genus Heterocephalus; species Heterocephalus glaber. The sequence goes on from NW_028258137.1 coordinate 6,512,273, forward strand.
AAACTGCCCTACTTAACATTGGTAATTATGGTTGCCAGACGAGTCGGAAGATGGGAGTTTTTACAGCGGCCTTGAACTATCTTAGCACTTCAAGAGTTCTTAGTGAAGTTCAGTAAGCAGGACAATAATAATAATTACTTCTGTAATAGTAGGTAATTGTACTCGAAGTAAAATGGCTTTCCTTTGGCTCTTTGCATAATCATTACTAAAAGGGCTAAATTGCATTATGAGAACATAACCAATGTCAACATTTTTATAGCCTGGATCTAGATTATGTAACATACACTGAGAAATTTTATTTGTTGTTCAAATTTAACTTTCAAAAACAACTCAGAAGTGTTAAGTGTACATTAGCACATAGATTTCTAACTGTAAAATTGTTGTATGAATAAAAAATAGGATGGTGATTCAAGAAAAATTCTTGGAATATTCAGTACAATGATTGATCTTGAAAGAAAAAAGAAGGAAAGAGATCTTGTTCTAAATTCTTGTATTACCTTAATTAAATATACTTGTGTACATAAAATGGCTTCTCATAACTTTTAACCAATATTAACCAATATTTTGAGTGGGCTAAGAATGATTATGTTTGTAATTGATATATTTCACCTGTCTGTCTGCTGACATTATCTTTGACCCTTTATGGTGAAGATGTGATTTTGATTGTAGAGATTCTTCATCTTCTCTTTGGTGTTTCAGACAATTCAATTGTAAAGAATAAACCTTCTCCAGATAGCATTTAAAAAAGAAATAGTTGCTGATTTTAAAGACATCACAAAAATGAGAATTTTGTGGCTGTGCTGGTGCTCTTTAATCATAGTGAAGAAATACAGAATCAAGTTCGGGTTCCACAGTTTTGCATCTTAGATTGTCCTGCTTTGTTTCTCTGCTAGCAGAGCTCTCATCCTCTTCTGATGTGTGATAGCCATCGCCTGTATGAAGGTGATTTGAAATATTGATTGATGTCTTACAGTCACATATCTGCCTGGATATAAAATGAAATTCCTTTCCAGGTGCTCTAGTCTACTTCTGCTGAACGTGGGGGTCCTAAGTGACAGCCCATGAGCCAAGTGTAGGCCATGCATACACACTCGTGTGCATGCGTGTGTGTGTGTGTGTGTGCGTGCATGCCTTGCCTAAATGGTAGATAAGAAAAAAGGATTTGCTGGATCTCTAGTTTGTCGCTGTCCTCAGTGTTCCGTGCCACCACACACTCATTCTCCTTCAGTCCTACACGACTGATCTGGCTCTAGTAGGCACTACAGTTGCGATCTGGGGATTCTAGTCAATCATTTCTGAGGAGTTTGGGTGTCAGGAAGACATCATCAGGGGAATAAGGAACCCAGTTGTGTTGGCTTCTCTCTCTCTCTGGGTCCCTACTTCCTTGCACATTCAACTACTCATTGACTGCATCATTGAACAAAAACTGATTTAAGTGTATATAAAACACCCTGGGTGACCTTTGTTATTTTTATGTGGAGTGCTACCCTCTCTTTTCTTTTTCCTCCAGCTCCAAGTCAACCTGGTGGTGGTAAAACCATGTGTAGAGCAGCTCAGTTCTGTGTCTCTGGGAGTAAATGTATCTAGTCATTACCAGAAAGGCAGCCTGCTCTCCACTGGAAGGATTGAAAGGATTTGAGCCCCAACCATTTGACTTCCTTGATGTTACATTTGACGCCCCCTCCTCGTGGTTAGCTGAAATCTCCAAGAAGGGTCTCCACCTTGTTGGCAGAAATGTTCAGAGAGAATGCTGTGTGTCTGCAGAGGAGATCTGTAGTGGCCAAGGTCACACTTCCTGAGGTGGACCTGGCATTTCCTTGAGGGTCCACATTCAGTATATTTATACTTTTCAGAATTCTCTCTTAAAAGGATGAAATGTTTTCCAGGTGTGTGGTAGGTCTTTCTGGAGGTTGATATGCATCCTGCCCTCTCTATCCATAGAACTATAGATACATGTGTGATTATCTGTATGTTTGTATAATATGTAATAAAGTGCTTTCATCTCATTCCAAATAAAATAAAATAATAAAAGAATTGTAGTTGTGTTGAAAACAACTTAGTGTCCAGTGGACTGTGTTCTGTGAGCACCCCAGGCACCTCCACTCTGGCACTGTACTGTATATATATGTCCTCCAGAATCGGGGACTAAAAGTAACGGAGCTTGTGGAGAAAACAGTGTTGAAGCAGACTACTGAAAACCTGTAGAACTTGTAATTAGAATGCTAACAAAACCAAAAACAAACCTCATAAAAGGATAGATTGGTTCAGTTCCACTGGCTGGTAGTTTGCTTTTAGGAAGCCGATCCATTTTTTTTACAGGGTTTAGATTAAGTTTTCACTGCTTTCTCTCTGTAGATCATAAAAGCCATTTTCGTAAAAGTTAAATCTGGTCCAGGGCATAGCTTCTTCATGCATCAGTGTAGGAAGAACTATTTTCATAGCTTCTTCACCTGTTCTTACACTCTTACCGAGTAGGTTAACGCAGTGGAGGCCCAGAGGTTATTTGGCATCACTAACATGGCCTCTGCTCCCATGGAAGGAGGTCACTTGAACATCTTTCTAGCGCAGTCTTGGGTCTTCATGTGCTGCGAAGTCTTCTCATTCCTTGTGAGAGTGCTTGCCAATGATTGCTTCAGAATATTACCAAGTTAGGAAAAGTTGAATCTGAACCAGCACAACTTTCTTGTCCACCTGGTATCATCTCTATTGACCAACCGAGGCTCAGGGAATTCCTGTCAGAGAAATGTGTGCTAGTGGGACAGACAGTCTGTAATACAGTGTGAGCTGGAATCTCAGAGACACATCGCTTCAGATATCAGGTGAGCTGGATTGCTTCTTTGGCACATACTAAGTAGCTGATAAATACAGGGTGGGTATATGATACTCCCACCGTTTGGAAGTTATTTCAAGTTATCCCCAGCAGGAACACATCAGCTTATTTTCAAGTAGACTTTTGTGTCAGGTCACTCCTTACTGCGGAAGATCATTTCCTCAGGAACTTTAACTGTCCTTGAAAGGAGTTGATCCTTGCAGCCTGATCCATTGCTAAGGAGCAGTCCTGGTAATTATAGGGTTTTGAGGTCATGAGTTTTGAGGCATGCATTTAGATGTCAGAGATCTTGAGTAGTGGATATGTGCACTTAGATTTCAAAAATACTGGTTCTTTTACCTCTGTTGGGTGGTAAAAAGAAGTCTGGGTTGGCTGAATTCATAGAACCATCATTCATTTGTTCCTTTCCTATTTATGAAATACCATATTGATAGAATACTGTATGTGCTTGGGACCAGGGAAATGATGATTGTACTTAATGAGTCCGTGATCTAGTGGCAGAAACAGTTAAGAAAACAGGCGGTTTGTAGTACGGCGGGGAAAGTGTTGCCACAGGGAAAAACGGAGCTCTCCAGACCTTGCTGAAGGGGATATGTTCTCCAGGCTCTGGTGGACAAGAGAACACTTCCCAGAGATGGTGAAGGCGAATGAAGACTTTAAACTAGGAAGTGAGCAAGATTAGATTTTGGGGGAGTTACTGAGACTACTGTGGTCTTTCCAGTGTTGGAAAGCAATTTATATTTATTGTTGTATCTTTAAAAAATATAAGCAAAAAGGAAAAATTATAATATTTGAGGTAACTGTTGTTAGGCATTTAGTATATGATAATGTTCAATAATATGAACATGATACCTGAATGGAAACGTTAGCTCTTTGGTGTAGATACAAAGTTAAGATTGCAATTTTTAAAAATTGGGAAATAAGGTAATACTATCTATAACCTATTTTTTTTGCTTACATATACTCTGTGAGAGGAGAGCATTTCCTCAATCCAAAAATATTACTCTACATAATGATTTTTTTAAATGGCAGGTCAATTTTCCCTTGAATGTACCATTTTTTTCTATAACTAATCCCCTGTTGTTGGACATATAGATTGTTTCCATCTGTAAACCAGTATAAATACTGCTGTAAGGAACATCCATAGACACCATTATCTGTATGCATATCTTACTATTTTCACAGAATAAATTATGAGAAATTAATAGTTTGAAGAATGTGAACATTTTTAATGCAATTGATATATAATCCCAGATTGACCTTCAGAGATGGGCAGTGAGATTGGAGGAAGACTAGAAGCAGGGTGACCAGATAGTACTGTATGCCTTTTCAGAGGTTGGAACAAGAGATGATGGTGGCTTAAATTAAGAGTGGCGATGGAGAGAAATGAATGGAATTGCAAGATTTAAAATGAATCAGCCTAGTTTGATATATCAGTCAGGATTATGTTTGGCAACAAGTAATAGAAAATGTAGAACAGTGACTCAAACAATATTTGTTCCCTAGGACTAGAAGTCCCATTTGACCCAGCTATTCCCCTGCTGGGTATCTTCCCCAAAGAATTAAAAGAATCATACCTCAGCGATATATGTGCACCCATGTTTATAGCAGCACAGTTTGTAATAGCTAAAGCTTGGAAACAGCCCAAATGCCCATCAACTGAAGACTGAATAAAGAAGATGTGGTTTTTAAAAAATAAAATAGAGCATTACTCAGCCATAAAGAACGAGAAACTTGAGACATTTAGAGCTAAATGGATGCACATTGAGGCCATACTCTTAAGCAAAATAAATAGGGCGCACATGTGTAAATACCGAATAGTTTCTCTGGTGTGAGAAACTGAAAGTGTAAATAAGAATCAAAATGTATAATAGATAATGTGAAACAGGAAGAAAAGGTCTAAAGGGGAAGAGGAAGTGGGAGGAGTAGGGGAAAGGGAAAACTATGAGAAAATGAAAAAATGGAAACAAAGTCTTTGTAAATAGGGAGGGATGGAGGGGTTGAAGGGAGGGCAGGGGAAGGGGAAAAAATAAGAACCAAGAGAGATTATGTAAAGGTGCACATTTCCCATGATGAATGTTTTTATATTGTATACCTAAAATGTACCAATAAAATTAATTTTTATAAAAACAAAACAAAACAAAACAGTATTTGTTCACTTAACACAAGATAGTTTTGAGTTGGGCAGTTAGGGTTGGCATCAAGCTTTGTGGAGCTCTCAAGGTGCCAAGCCCCTTTTTCTTTGTTATGACCTCTTCTACTGTGACTTCCATCCTCACATCATTACATGGTCTGAGGTGGCCTTGGAGCTCTAGTCATGTTTTCATAGGAGGATGGAAAAGGAAGGAAGGAGGGGGGAAAATAGAGTCATATCTTCATAAACATACAATCTGCAAGTTCCATACAATCCTGCTTTCATCTCGTTGGCCTGAACATAGTGATGTTATCAGACCTAGCTGCAAAGGAGGCTGGATAGAAAATAATTTTCAGCCGTTGTCTCCCCTGTCCTCGAATACAGCTTGATTGAAAATATGTAGGGATGAGGGAAGGCAGGAGTTGGGGGATAATCTCTAGGTTTCTAGACCCATTTAGTGAATAGGGGAACCCTGGAGGAAACATTATTTGAAGGAAGGAGCACAGAGGAAAGGGTACTAATTCTGGAGTGTTCGTGGAACCTCATTTATAGATACTCGTAGCGGCAAGTCACATGAGCTTGAGGCCCAGGGTCAGTGTCTAGCATGGAGATAGAGATGGGAACCATTAGCACATCAGTCCCAGTTAAAGCCAAAGAATGGTGTGTAAACATGAGGAGGGGCCAATGATGGGGAAAATGGAAATTTTTAGAGATGGGAAGAAAGAAAGAAGTTCAGATTTACCAGGAGTGGCAAAAGAGGTAGAAAAGAAGGGTTTTGCTATTATGGAAGGCAGTGGAAGCTTGTAGTTTTAAAAAGAGGGGATGGCCAGCAGTTTGATAATCAGTAAGTCATCGGTGACCTCTGTACGCAGCTGTTCCATTGAATATGCTAGTGGGTTGCAAGGGCAGGACAGTTGTGATGATGTAGATGTAGAGGCGTCTTGTGTGGGCAGCTCTTGTAGGAGTCTTGGGTGTGATGGTGAGGAGAGAGTGAATGTGATACCCAGGATGAAGTGAGAAGATGCATCAACCATCTCCATTCTTCCCGTTCTACACATGCTTTATCACTTTGGATTGTCGTGTAAACTTTGGGTTATTGGATATAAATTCAAAGATGTGATTTTCCATAAACCTTACAAACCCTTCTCCCACAGACCTCTGATGTTGTGTCTGATGTCTTCAATAATTTTAACTGGAGAAAAAAATGGGACATACAATGTAATATGACTATTATATAATGACTGTTAATAGACACATAATGTATATGACTATATAGAAATTTTCCAAGTAAAATTTGTTCAGGGAAAAGATCTCTTAAGTTGAGGACAAGGAGATCAAATTCTTCATGAAGGGTTTGTTACAGCAGCACTCACCTCAGAATACAAGTAGGGTGGGCAGAACACACACAGATATTGGTAAATCAATGTGATGGTCAGGTTAGGTATCAGCTTGGCTGGGTTCAGTCCTCAATTTCTCCCTCAAACAGTGATCTAGGTGTTGCTGTACAGGTCTTTTGTAGACTTGGTTGAAGTCCATAATCAGTTGACTTTAAGTAAGGGATGTTATCATAGATGATCTTGGTGGGCCTGAATTAATCAGCTAAATGGCTTTCTGGAAGAACTGGAAATTCCACTTGTGGACTGCAGCTGAGCCTATGCCAGGGAGTTCCAGCTGCCCTTCCTGATGACCTCTTGTCTCATGGACTTTGTTCTTGCCCGGCTAGCCCCACACTGTATACAGCAGCTCCTTGCAACATCCCAATGGCTCTGCCTTTGCATTCATACACCACCACTTGGTAATGGTGTGGAGGTAGACAAGCCTTTTAATCTTTTGAACTTTGGTGGCCTGTACTTTAAAAGGAGATTTCATATCTTTGAAAACTCTCCTCATAAATCCATGATTTATTCAAATGAATGCCTTGCTCATTAGTAGCTGTATCACTTTGTGTGTGTGTGAAGAGGGGCAAGCTTGGAGCTCTGGCCTGTAGACCAGAGCCAGTTAACTCCAAGAACCCATAGGTCTGGTGTTCTCTCACACTGTAGCTGTCTACAGAGCCCTGTTCTGGAAGGCACATGTGGGTGTGCTTGGGCCCAAGGGCAAGGCTTTCTTGGGTCCCAAATTCACCCTACCTGAGTCAAGGTGTGGCTCTGGGAAGTGAGTGAATGGTGGGGATTGTGGAGCAACTCTTTCTTTCTTGTCCTTCCTTCAGTGCATTGTTGTGCTCCTACGTTGCTCTGTTAGCCTTAGCCAGTGGGTAGACAGCACCACCTCTAAAGGTCCCCCTGAAGGCCCACCCATGGACCAGGTCTCCAAATAGTAACAGTTCCCTGAGAAGACTTGGAGGCCATTGATTTGTCATTTTATGTTCAATTTCTCTTCAGAGAGTGCACTCTCAAATTATTCCCTTTTGACTTTGGTCACTCTGTCTTTCCCAGAATCTCCCAGTGCTGACCTGTCACCATGTTGCTTTATAAATGACTTAGGGA